>NW_028252646.1:600000-974153 GCF_964263255.1 Lissotriton vulgaris | reverse complement strand
ATGTATTAAGTTTATACAATGATTGATTTCCTTTTTTTTTTTAATACATTTTTTATTGAACATAGCAATGGATGATCAATGGTACAACGCATCTTTACAATTTTCTTTTTCAATAATCATTTCAATGGTTAAACAGACTTAAAAAAAAAACATTAAAAATAGAAAAAAATAAATTAAAATACATATATATATATCAGACATGAGAATTAGGAAAAGGGGAAGAGATTCATCAAGCACAAAAAAAAAGGAATACAAACAACAATTTTATCAAGAAGAGTCTGTGCAAAATCCGCAATTTATAAAGTGGCACTGCAAAAAAGTGCAAAAACCTGCAATAAAGTGCTACTGCATGTGCAAAAAACTATGATAAAGTGATATCTAAAAAAAAGTGCTAGTGCAATCAAATCTATTGACCCTTTCTTTATCTGTATCCTTCTTTTGCTGCTCAACCCTCCTTCAGTTGTTCCAAATCCCTGAAATATTTCCAATTCCTTTCAAATCTCCTAGTAGAACCTACTCTGCCCGCATATGCTTTTTCAAAGAGACAGGTTCTCCTCATCTTATTGAACCATTTTATACGTGATGGAATTTCCCTTGATTTCCAGTTTTGTAGTATTAAAGAGCGAGCGACCGCACATAATATAAATATAAATACCTCCTCCGATTTGTTGATATTGCTTCTATCCTTGCTTATGCCAAACAAGGCTACTTCTACCGTAGGCGGAAATGATTTTCCAATGGCCAATTCAATTTCCGCGAATCTCTTTCCAGAAAGACTCCAACATCGGGCAGGCAAAAAAAATATGATACCATCCTCCCTGGCCGTGTGCTAAACATCTAAAACACTTGTTTTCTGTTCCAGGAAACGTTCTTTCAATAGCCTCAGGCGTATAATAGGCTAGCCAACGAGACAGAAAGGCCATCCTCTTATAGTTGGCAGCGCGCAAGGATTTGTTTCCCAGTAAACAGAGAGCCTCCCAATCTTTCAAGGAAAAAAAGCACTGGGTCGAGAGACTTACTTTATTCAGATGTTTAACAATGAGTGGGGATTGACCAGAGCAATGGAGCAATTTATACCACTGCCCTATCCCGCTGCTCTTCCTACCATAAAGGTTATTTAGTAAGTTATTAGGGGTATTCAACAAACCACTTCCCTCCTTTTTAATAAAATGAATAACCTGAAGATATTCAATAAAGGCCTTAAAATGTTGGTTCTAATTATCACCTCTTGCCAACTAATAACCCTGTTTTGGACTAACCAGTCTCTCAATTCCCGAAACCCACACAAATCCCATTTTTTAATCTTCGACAAACTTAGCGGAAGGCCTATTTTACTGCATTCAGACAAACTTAGATATTGGGAACCATCAGAACCAAGTTTTTTAAAAAGCAGCAATAAGCGCGTTGTATATTCTTTCAACGTCTTATACCTCGATTTTTTGGGAAGTTTTGCGGTCTGTAAAAAAATTGGGATTTGAGAGCCTGCTTCTTGAACCATCTTCTCCCAAAAAAATTGTCTCTTGTCTGATACACCCTCAAAAGACCTGCCACTATATCAAAAAAAGCAGCTTCATAGTATGTTTTTAAGTGGGGAAACGCTAACCCTCCTTGATCTATTGAGAGTTGCACCGCCGGGAGCTTAATTCTAGGAGTTTTATTACCCCAGATAAATCCTCTTAACATTGTTTCTAATTCTTTAAAAAAAGACAGATTAATTTTTAACGGTACATTAGTGAACAAAAATATAAGTAAAGGCAAAACTGACATTTTAACCATTGACACCCTACCAATCACTGTCAGAGGTAGCAAAAGCCATTTATCTAACATATGCTTGATTTTATTTTTCATTCTAGTGTAATTTAGATCTAAAAGCATATCATACTCTGCAGTTACAAAAATACCCAGATATCTTATTGGGTCTCTTCTCGCAGCTTGAACTTGCAAGAAATTAGGGAGAAATCCTGTATCTGTATTTAAAGCAAGGGCTTCAGTTTTTTTAGCATTTATCTTATATCCCCCAATCTTTTGATAGGCTTTAAACTATTTCAGTAAGTTCTCAACTACCTCCTTTTCAGGAGCTAGATAAAGAATAATGTCGTCGGCAAATAGTTTTAGTTTAGACATGCCGATGATGGGGAGCATGATAGCTGCATTATCCCTGATCCTTGCCACCAAGGGCTCAATAAAAAAAGTAAAAAGCAAGGGAGATAAGGGGCAGCCCTGCCTAGTGCACCTAGTTACATTGATCCTACCGGCCTGTTGTGCGTTAATTATTACCTGAGCAGAGGCTCCAGAATATATATTATGTAACATCTTAATTATTTGATCCGGGAATCCAAATTGGCCGAGAGAATAAAGTAGGGCGTCCCAGTTCACCAAGTCGAATGCCTTTTCGGCATCGACCATTAAAATACAAGCTGGCACCGAATTGGTGTTCAGATAGTCTAATGCCTGAATTAGATATTACGTATTTGCGGCCATATAACGTCCTGCAATAAACCCGGTCTGGTCATAATGGATTACTTCCTGAGCTGCCAGAACAAATCTTTCTGACCATATTTTCATAAAAATGTTATAATCGGAGTTAAAAAGGCTGATTGGCCTGTATGAATTTACATCATCCTTTTTTTATCTTTTTTTAAAAAGCATATAATTGTCGATTCTTTGAAAACCCCAGGAACGGTACCTCCTAATTTAATATGGTTAAATAATTTTAATAGAGGTTGTTCTAATTCCGCAAGAAATACTTTATAAAATTCTATAGGGTACCCATTCTGGCCACAAGCCTTTGCCCCAGCGGTTGCCTTTACACTTGTACGAATTTCTGAAACAGTTAATTCCCTATCTATTTGTGTCTTCCGAAATTCCGAGATTTTAGGAATCTCTGAATTCGCGAAATACTCGTGAATCTTTTCTTCCTCTACCTGGTAGTTTGTGGAATAGATTCTCTTAAAGTGGTCTAGGAAAATCCCAGAGATCTTCTCATTTTCTACCACTTCGATCCCACTCAGAGGGTCCTGAATTTTCAGTATATGGGAAGACTCCTGTTTTTTTCTTGCAGAGTTGGCTAGTAATTTCCCAACCATCTGACTGTCTTCATAGATTTTTTTCTGGAAAGTTTTTGAGTTATTTATTTCTTCGAGAATAAAAAAATCCCTTAAGCATGCTTTAGCTTGTTCCAAATGGTTTGGTTGAGACGGAAGCTGTAATAAATACTGCTCCTCGACAGTAGATTGTAGTTTAGCTATTTTTAGTTTCCTTTCCTTCGCCTGGGCGCTTGTGAAAGCGATTATCTTGCCCCGTGCTGCTGCTTTAAACCCGCCCCAGACTGAGAAGGGTTCAGCTGAATCTTGGTTTATTTCAAAATATTCCACAATCCATGATCTAAATCCAGATACCCAGGTTTGGTCCTGAAGCAAAGTACGATCTAACTGCCATCTCGGGCGCTCCCTATCGGCCCCTCCCAGAACAAGATCCAATTCGATTCTGCCATGATCGGAGAAAGGATTGCATCCAATCAGATTATTTGAGATCTGCAAAGATCTTGATATCAAGAAAAAATCTATTCTGGATGCAGTCCGGAAGCGATGAGAATAGCATGTGAACAGCTCCCTCTCTACATTCTTGGAGCGCCAGGGATCCTGTAGTTGGTATTCAACTACGAATGCTTCGAGAGAGCCTTTAGTTCTAGGCTTCAACTGTTTTTTATTTTTATTTGAAGTGTCCCTGTTCAGGTCTTGGATAAAGTTAAAATCCCCTCCACAAATAATTTGTCCTGGGACACCTCTTAACGCCTCATAAATTTCTTTCAAAGCAGAAACATCATCAAGAATTGGGCCGTAATAGTTCACAAAATTTAGAGCCTTCCCATGAAGTTTAACTGTAACCCAAAGCCACCTTCCTTTGGAGTCCCTTTTGGTCTGAATAAACCCCCAGGGTAGATTCCTAGAAAAATAAATTGCTACCCCTCTCTGGGCAACCCCTGCAGATGAAAAAAGACCTTGACTAAAATATCTCGGAATAAATAAATTAGGGTCGTTCGTTTTCAGATGTGTCTCTTGAAAGTATACTACTTGAGGATTTAGTGAGATTGCCCACTTCAAGAGAGCCCCATACTTTTGTTTGTTCAACATACCATTAGCATTGATTGACAGTATCTTACATATATAATGATTCATCTTGAATGAAGTGTCTTATCCTTGTTAAGTAACAAATACTGAGAAAATAACTATTACATCCATTGCTTATGTACCTTTTTACTCCATTTCTCACCCCCTGTGCCCCCCCACCCCAGGAATGTGGCAACACCCTGTACTTCCACGCTGACCACATTCCTCCCTCCCTTCCTTCTCAACTGGGTGTCTTCTTCCTACACCCTTAGTGACCCGTCTGACTGGACCCACCCTGTTTTTTACAAAAAAAATGTTTTCCCCTTTTATAGAACGCTAGCTCACCCTATGCCTCTTCCTTTCCCGCAAGACGCCCACAAGATACCAGGAGAAGACGAAGAGAAAAAGCCATTGGGCTGAGAGGGGAAAGGGGAAGAAGAAGGTGAACACAAAAAAAAAAAATTATAATTCCTCTCGCTCCGTTTCACTCCCTACCCCCTGATATCTCTTTCAAAAGAGACTGCGCCTTATCTAAATCTGAAAATAAGAAAAACTTCCCCCTGACCAAAACTTTCAGCTTTGATTGCTGAGCAATCGAGGCTTGAGCACCGTTTGCTTTGAATAACTGCAGACGTTTTACAAATTCTTTCCTTCTTTTTGCAGCTGCCGCTGTCATATCGGAAAAGATCCTACATTTTGTAGTTTCAGTCACTGCAAATTGGCGTTGCTGATAGGCCTTCGAAAGAATCCTTTCCTTGATCCTGTAATCTGCAAAGTTCAGTAAAATAGTTCTTGGGAATGTTGAGTTTGCGAACCTCTGTGCTGGAACTCGATGGGCCCTAGTTATGGTCAGGTCTCCTTCAAAATCAGGTAGAACTGATTTCTGGATGAAGGAGTTGACCCACTGGACAGTATCAGAGCCTTCTGTTCCTTCCGGAACCCCCACAATCCTTAAATTTGATCTTCGTGAGTGATTTTCAAGCTCCTTCAGCTTGGTCTCCATAGAGATCCTCTTCTTTGCTGCTTCCTTGGCATCCCCCGAGGCTAGATTCATACGATCCTCGAGGACAGAAATCCTCCCCTCTGCCTCTTGAATTCTGCTCGGGAGCACCATGTATAGCTCTTCAAATTTATCCATCCTAGCATGGAGAGCAGCTATCTCGGTTTGCTGGTTGTTCTTTATTTCCCGGATTTCGTCTAGGATCAGGTTTAACATTTCACGGATATCTAACTGATATCTTACTTCCGTGGGTATACTAGCATCTTCTGCCTCTTCTGCTCCTGATGTTTCATTCTGTCGAGTCTCCCCTTCCATGGCTGACTCCTTCCTTGCCAAGAGGGGGGTTTGGGGTCCAGATGTCGATAGAGCCTCAGAACTTTGACCCTCCCCCTCCATTAGAACAGAGTCTCTAGGATCAGCAATGTCAATAGAGACAATAGAAGATTGTGGAGGAGGTGGTGGCGCTAGAGATTTCGGGGAAACTTTTTTGGCAAATAGAGGGAAGTGTCTCAGTTCCTTTGCTCCATTATCACTCTTCCTTTTTTCCTCCGTTGTCTGGGATGGTGTTAAGACTGAGACTTAGACCTGGGTAGGGGTAGGAGTGGGGTTCTGTACTTGAGCCCCTGCCTCAGGTTGATCCAGAGAACCCAAACTTTTACACCCCTCTACGGCTATTCTCATATGACCTTCATCTTGGAGGGAGGGAGGGAGGGAGGGAGAGGAGGGAGAAAGTTCATCCTCCGAGGACTCCGGCGTAGTGTCTTCAGCGGAGTTCTCCTCTCTAATCTTATCTTTACCTTTCTCTTCTTCGGCTTCGGCTGCCTTACGTGCCTTACGTGCGGCTTTTTTGGCTTGAGCAAGTCGGGTCCTTGCCTTTGACCGGGCGGCCATTTCGACTTTACTTAATTTTACCACATCCTCTCCCTCTTTCATGGGCTTGCCCATTGTGGTCTCTCCTTTTCTTTGCCTTTACACCTTCCTTTCACCCTCTTTTTTGCTTCACTGCAGGATTCCAAGGTTATTTCAGGTTGTTTCAGGTTTAATTGATATTGGGTATTTCAAAAAACAAAAACAAAAAAAAAATTCCACACCGGGTTTTGACGGAATCTGGGTGGTGCACTCTGGTGCTGATCCAGAGATCTATTGGTCTAGCTGGTTCGGGGGTGACCGATGTCCATAACAATCCACAATCCACAGTCCAAGTAACTACCACCCCAGACAGCTACTCATCTCAAAGACAGAAGACAGAAAAATGTGCTCGAGTTTCCCAGCTGATAGCTAAAAAAAAAGTATTACGAGGCACCTCCTGAAAAACATAAGACACTGCTCCATAGACCAACCACAGTCCAACCAATACACGGGGTGAAGAAAAAAAAAAGCTGCAGCAGCAACTTTGTATATTTTTTTCCTCCTCCTAGTGTCCAAGGCGTTTTGCTGATCAATTACTCTGTCTGACTCTGTCTGACCTTAACACTATGGCTGCTAAGGCAATTCTCCTCCTATGCTGGGAATTGCCATTTTGCTGGTGTCATGACGAGCTCAGCTCGTCATGAGCACAGCTCCAGGCTACCTCATGACGAGCTGAGCTCGTCATGAGCATGGAAGGGGTTAAACAGAGAGCTAAGGTCCAGACACACGTGATGACAGAGACTGGATCGGCAGCAGCTTTTCTCGGCGTTTTTCTCGGCGTTGCTCTTATCCTTCGCCCATTTCCGATGTCTTTGTGCAACGAGATTACTCTGCCTGGATTTCGAGCGGGGAGCTCCGGACAAGAGCAGCTAGCGTCCCGCTATCGCCATTGAGGGGGTGGAGTCCAGATTCCGGGTCACGGGAGACTACGCAGAGGCGTGGTTCTCTGCAGCCTCCATTACGCCAATGACAATGATTGATTTCCGTGCAGAAATACATTTTAAAATATAAGTAGCCACATAAAAACATATATCCGGGCTCTCTAGATTAAACATCAGTTGCATCGCTTTCTTTGTACTGCGCATATTATTTTTTTAAAAGATGGGTTTCAAATAAAATTTCCTATAAGAATTATAAAATTTACAGAACAGCATAAAATGGCAGCTACTCTGCTTGGATGCACCATCACAGGGGCATAAACATGTCCCAGGTTTCTTAATTATTGGGAATGCCACTAGGTGGTGCACAATCCCTAGGCGTAAACGAGATAATACAAAGCGGTGAGAGCTTTTGGTAACAACAGTAAGGTATAATTGTAGACCCTCAGTCAAAAGATCTGGGTTTAATCCATCACCGTTCTTTAGTCCACTCTGCCACCCCAGTGTGGCAGCATATGCTCAGACGTGAGTCCCTTGCTCACTTAGCCACTGGATTCAAACAAGCCGGGCTGAAGATGGCTGGAATGCCAGAAACCGGTCCTCAGAAGCTTGTTTCCGGTCCAGGGAAGACATGGCTTGGCAGTTTGGGCTGGACTGTTCCCATGAGGCACAGGGTCAGACTGATTTGCATATAGCCATGTCTGAACTAGGGTGGTAGAGTGGGCTAAAGAACGGTGATGGATTAAGCCCAGATCTTTTGACTGGGTGGGAGAGTTTGATTGATTCAGATGCTCTGTCCATCACCACCCCCTTTTGTACCGCTTTCTTCTAAAGAGGCACGATAATGGACTGACCCCATGTTGGAGGGAGCCTATCTTCTTTAGCAGCATTAAAATATCGTGCCAATATTGGGGCCCATAAATTTATTTTGTATTTATAAAAATCCATAGGCACCCCATCTGGGCCCGGTGCTTTACCACCTTTACTATTTCTTATTGCCTCGGTAACCTCGGTCAGAGTCACAGATATCTGCATTTTTTGCCATTTGGAGCTAGACGCTATATCTGTGATTAAAAATGGCCCATCTAAGTTAAAATCAGAATTAAAAATCCCAGTAAAGTGGGCTATCCAAGCGCGGCAACTGACATGGGAGGTAATATCAGGGATATTAACGTTCTTTAAAAAAGGTCTGTTTACAGTTTCCCAGAATAATTTGTGGTTTTTTGTTTCCGCGGCAATATCCAAATTGAACCAAGCCTCGTTTAGCAAATCTTTTTTTCTAGTTACCAGGGCAGTCTTATAATTAAGACGCTCTTCTCTAATTTTATCTATGTCTCTAGGTTTGATATCAAGTGCTATTTTGAGTTTATTTAATGACTGGGCACAGTGCTTATCAAACCACACCACTTGTGATCTCCTCAACTTTCGACTCCTTACTGTAAGTAAGTTATCGATTACTTTAGTTATTTTAAAAAAAATTAACGAGTAAGTTATCAGGGGTCACTCTAGATTCCAAACATAGCCTAGTTCCCCACTGCATTTTGAGAGTATATCCTCCATAAATTGGGCAGGGTTAATTCTAATCCACTTTATTCTCACTCCGTTAGATCTTTCGGCTATGATCCCTTGGACAGGTGTCCCATAAACATGAGTTTTTGGCCCCCAGCCTGTTAACACCAGCGATATGCTGTTATGGTCGCTCACTGGCTGCTTTGTTACCCAAACATTAAAATAGACTGATCCATTAGATACCAAAATATGATCAATGTTAGAGTGGGCGTCCCTCCCTCTAAATGACGGGCACTCTTCATTATCTTTATTCTTTGTGCAGTCTAATATTTCCAGATATAATTTGGCTACTAAATTATTCAGCGCACTCCCATAATTAGTGTGTGGGAAGTGATTGTAAACAGTACTACCTCCGGTAACGTACTCCCCACGGTGGCCACAAATCCCCTTCTGTGCACGACTACATGCTTGAATGTTAAAATCTCCTGCCCAAATTATTACTGGGGGTCACTTGATAACGCTAATACTTCCTCTATTGCCCACTCTATATCCAGTACAATCATCCCCCAGTTGGGTCCAGCGACATTATTGTAAAAATTTACTATAACTAAATCCCTACCTTTACCATGTACTAGACGCAAAATTGATACGTACTGAGCGCCCTCCACATAACCACCGGGACTAAACTCAGTTAGGGTAGTAGATACCAGGGTCAATAGTCCACCTTTTGCTCTTCCTGCTAAAGGAGCTATTGCATCCACACTATATGATGTGTACCCCTCAACTTGTATTTGGGCTCTATGCCACGTCTCCTGGAGACAAATTATATCGTGACCTTGCATAATAAAGCTATCCCAGAAGGGCGTAGTTATTTTAGCAGCAATTCCCGCTATGTTCCAGGTAACAACCTTTAAGCCTTCAACAGAGTTATCATGTGTTGTATCATAATGTGCAGTCATTTCAGATCTCTCTAAACTCACATCCAAAATTATGTCCCTAACGGGAATTAAATCGGACCGGGCTATTTTATCATTTTTGTGCTGTTCGCTACTTGCTGGACTCACTACGGTATCCCCTTCTACCCTATTTATACTCGACAACCTTTGGTCGGTTTCAGCCATTCCCCTAAATACAGTTACTTCAGGTTGAGGTAATATAATTTGTTCCCTCAGTCAGTCATTCTCATCTAATGAACCTAACACCTGGAATCTGTTATAAGTCGGGATTGCAATATTGTCCCATGGGTTATACAATGGTGCTGGTTCATAGGCTGCATTGAAATGGTTAGGATGGACAGCTCTATGACGGTCAACAGTCCGTGTTGTGACTTATTTTCCTGACTGACTGCTATATAAATAGTCTAGGGGGAGCAAAGTTGTATTATATTCATGTTTAGAGGGTATGGGTGCGTTTAAGATGGAGTCTCTAGCCCAATCAGGGGTCCTAAAATGTATGACTATACAGTCCCTGTTTATCTCCTTTTTGCCGGTTCCCAACCATCCTACTCTCTGTGTTGAAATAATTTGATTTGCCCCACACATTGGAAACCCACAATTTTGAGTAAGCCAATACAAAGTTTTGTTCTTGAGGGTGTGCTGATTTTTGAATTGGGTGGGCGTAAGCTTTGGTACGTTGGCGAGGATAGCTACGTATGCACTACATTCTGGTGGCAGATTAATCGATGCGGGGATTATGTTGTTAACATGCCGCACTGGTGCTGTCCTGTCCATATTGCTAAGTATTGAACCCCCTTTCTCCCTTTGCCCAACATCAAATTTCTGCCCCGTTATAGTGTTGGAGGTAATGGTAGGTCATTTTATCGGGGCAGTAGTTACTATTACTGGGGCCGAGGGACTAGATACTCTCGTTTCACTGCAAGTCAAGTTATTGTTGGATTTGCCCTTTGAAGCATTAGTTGTGGATTGCTTAACTTGTGTGTTAAGGTATTCTAGCAAATCTAAGTTGGCTATACCCAGCTTTGAGATTCTCCACTTTGTCCGTTAAGATCCTCAGTCTTTCAGCCATTCGTGTGATGTGGGATTTTACCATATGCTCTAACTGTTGTACAAGACCCTCCATATTAATAGGGGATGAATTTTGCTGGGCTATATTGTGATTTTCATTCAATTGCAAAGTTCTATTCTGCTGCGATGTGTTTCCCCACTTCCCTTGTTTCAGTGTGGTTTGGATTAATCCTTTCTTTTTACTTCTGTATCTCTTCCCTTGTCTATTTACAAGTACCAATTTCCTACTGGGGGCTGATTTGTGTTCGGACCAGCCGGTTCCATGATCACTCATGCTAGTTAATGGACTGGTGTTAGCTGACTCAACTATTAGGTTGCTATCATTAATACCACAGTCATCTAGCTCTGCTCTGACGTTAGACACATCAGTCACTGTAGGTAGAGAAAGAGACTCACTAGGTTGTAAAGTAAGAGTTAATGACAGCCTACTCTCCCGAGTAGCAAACACAGTAGATGGTGATTGTTGTAGGGCCTCATCTTGATTCTGCCCCTTCCCTGGCAAGTCTGCATAAGAATGTAATAAAATTGAATCCTGTGATGCAGCTGTTATAATAGATGCATTTACAGGTATATTAGCTCCTTGCGTGGAAGAAGTTATCAGGCACATGCTCGATGGTAAAGAGAGGCGTCTTTCGGTGTTTTCTATAGCAGTGACAACGACCCCAATTGTTTGCTGTAACTTTTTGTCAATAGCAGTTAAAGTTGGAAGTGGGGTTGGTGCCAGAGCTAATTTCCTTGACGTCGTTCTAGTGGACATTGGAGTTTTTTTTACCATATTTCCACTTGTTGCCTCGATCAGTTCTGTGGTTGGCCGGAAAATAGATCGTGCACAATTCAACAGGAATGTATTACCTTATACGATGTTTTATTTGTGGAGCCAAGGGACACGGCCCAGCCCAGACTCCTCGGCCTCTGAGGGCCTTAGAGGGCCAGCCCTTTGCTCGGCGTCCCGCGAGGCGGGGCTTACACCAGTTTTATGCCCCTCCTGGCGCGGTCGGGTGATGCGTGGGCCGCAGAGGTTGCTGGTAGTTGTGGTCCTCAGCCCGCACTCGGCTCGGCGGTCGCGCCGGTAAGATGTGAAAACCAGCGGGACGGCGGGAGGCAGGCGGGGGGGGGGATCCGATGGCAGAGGAAGAAACAGGCAGCAACCACCCACAGGAAGCGTGAGCAAGTCAACAGAGATTCCCCACTCGGCAGGTGCTTACACCAGTTTTATGCGCCTCCTGGCGCGGCCGGGTGATGCAAGGGCCGCAGATGTTGCTGGTAGTTGTGGTCCCCAGCCCGCACTTCGCTCGGCGGTCGCGCCGGTAAGATGTGAAAACCAGCGGGAGGCAGGCGGGGGGATCCGATGGCAGAGGAAGAAACAGGCAGCAACCACCCACAGGAAGCGTGAGCAAGTCAACAGAGATTCCAGAAAAGTCCATATTCTAACTGTATGTGTAATCTTAGACACCGAGTGATCAGTATGTGGGTGCTGATGTTTTGTCTTAACTTCTTTACAGTGTGGGACTTTCCCCAAAATAGGAATGAGTAGATTTTGGTTCCTTAGTTTGTGTATGCAAAGGGCACCTAGGACCTGGAAAACATGTTATAAGTAATGTCAGTCTCTTCAGGAAAGCAGAATAGACACTGATCAGTGCCAGTCTCCTTGATCTTAACGATGTCGCCACTGTGTTGTAATTACAGCAGCTTAGCCTAGTGAGGCCACCCAAAGTATACCCTGGGTGGTTTCAAAGTACTGGCCACCCTAGGCTTGGTATGTTTTTTGCATCATAGCACACCACGTAGGTGGCCGTAACAAATACATTGCAAGTCTTCCTGAGATTACACGACTGTGTAAAGAACTCGTCAGCCTTGTTCCTTAATATGGTCACCACTTTTTGGAACCAGCCTTATCCTTAGAAATATATGGTAGGGTATACCTTCTGCCATATATAGTGGTTTCTCCAGGAATGAGCACAAAAGAAGCACTAAAGAACTTACAGAGGACGATTACTCTGACGTAAACAAAAGTGTTATCCCACCTGGAGCACAATATGTGTCAATTTTAGAAATGGCAATCTGAACAGATGTGCCCAAACCATAAGTGTATAAGTTAAAAGTGGACAGGTGCCATGTCAAGTTTGGTCACTGCTGTGCCACAAGTATGGTCTAAATACAGGTTAAATTAACAAATGGTGTTTCCAAAGCAGTGTTAATCCACCTTGATATGGAGAACTCCACACTCACTGCCCCCTCCTTTGAGGTGAAATCATTTCCACTTTCCTCTGTGGTTACCACCTTGTCAATATTGTAATGACAAGCTGCCATTGTTATCTAAAATCTGGTACGCAGGGGATATCAGTAAAGGCATTTGTTGCCCCTTTGAAACAAAACACTTGAAACCGCAAATACGAATAGAAAAACTAGAATGTTGGAACGGTCTGTACTACAGCAAAAAGAGCAGCACTTACTGAACATTAATAGTGGATGAATGACACAGGTTGTTCAGTAAAGCTCAAAGAAAATATCACAATATGTTACAGAGGCAGGAAAGACTGACTTGTATGCTTAGTGACCAGGTAACCCCATGCCAGCGAGCACACAATGCCCCACTCCGGCGCATTGGGAAAAAAAAATATGTATTCGGGTGTGATTGCTCAACTGAATCAACACAACTGAAAAATGTGTTTAACTTTTTTAATTTTTTTTTATTTTATACGTTTTTCTATAGCGCGGACTTTACCCGAAGGTGTCAGAGGCTTCACAATAGGAACAGAACTGATACATGAGGAGATCCTACCCGAAGCACCAACACCCCCTCTTCTTCTTTCTTCTTCTTCTTCCCTCTCTTTTTCACACTCGCCGCGAGACCGCCGAGGCCAACAGACCCGCCGGCGATGAAGTACAGCAAGCAAACCAAATGTCATTGTATACAACGCCTAACCCTTTTACCGTCTGTAAGTGCCCGAATAGTTACTGTACTGTATTGTATTATACCTTTTTCACTAACATATTTTGAAATTAAAAAAAGAACTGATACATGAGGAGAAAATTACAAGTGTACAAATTACAAAAGCAAACGTTACATTACATGAGGCAAAAGTAACAATCGTGAGCAAACAAAATACAAGAGGTAGCAAACGGTGCAATACAGGGGGAAAAAGTGACAAGTGTGCAGGTTACAAAAGCGTACAAAGTACAAGTAGAGGTATAGTACTGTAATAAATGGAGGACACTCAAACACAAGAACAAACGTTACGTAGGCAATGGTGGCACTTATGCAAGTATCGAAAGCAAACAAAATGTAAGAGGTAGCAAACAGTGTGTTACAAGAGAAAAGTGACATGTGCATGTTACAAAAGAGTACCAACTACCAAGCACAGGTGAAAGGGTAATACTGCAATAAACGACAGACAAGCCCCTGCCTCAAGCACTGCGTCCTCACACAGCAGACGGCGAGCGGTCACTGCCCTCCTTGAAGGCTGCCCTTCAATACTTTGAACCCCTGGCATATATTTCGCAGTAGAGAGGCCTACTCCACGTGCCAGAGCTCCCTGTCTCTGATTGGTGGTCTTCGGCTGGAAGTGAGTGATTGGCGATCTTCGGCCGGAAGTGAGTGATTGGCGATCTTCGGCCGGAAGTGAATGATTGGCCGTCTTCGGCCGGAAGTGAGTGATTGGTCGTCTTCGGACGGAAGTGAGTGATTGGCGATCTTCGGCTGGAAGTGAGTGATTGGCGGTCTTCGGCCGGAAGTGAGCGATTGGCGGTCTTCGGCCGGAAGTGAGTGATTGGCGGTCTTCAGCCGGAAGTGAGTGATTGGCGGTCTTCGGCCAGAAGTGAGTGATTGGCGGTCTTCGGCCGGAAGGGAGTTATTGGCGGTCTTCGGCCGGAAGTGAGTGATTGGCTTTCGTCTTTTGAAAAGAGCTGCCTGGTAGCGCTTACTTTGAAGTCTGGAAGCTCCACTCCCTCCTCACAATGACTGGCTCCACTTCCAGGCCGTGGCGGATGTCATCCAGTCCCACGGACACCATTGTGCGTCCGGGCCCCACGGTACCCGAAATCTACCGCCTGGGTTTGTTTACATCCAAAGCCATTGGTTGGCCTCCTGTGTTCATTGGTGCCGTTACACGCACAGGATGACAAACCATTGGTCACAGGATATGCCACTTGCCCGGCAGGAAGGACGTTCATAGCAGCGATTGGTTAGAGCCAGTGTACGTCATTGCGGTGGGCGAAGATTTTGCGCACAACGGCACCTCATTGGCTTCTGTTTTAAATATGGCTGCGTCGCTTCCGCGTTCCAATAGGATGGGATCTGTAGTTTTGCGTTTCAATACTGTACTCCTCTCTTTGGAAATCCCATACACCTACCCTCACAAGTAGAGGTTTTCTAATGATGTGGAAGTGAAAATAGCTGCCACTATACACTGGAATCGACAGGATGCCTAGTTCAAAGCTGCCAAGGTTTCAGATTGCTGTGTGTAACATTTTCACAATTTCAGTGTAAATAAGAGTGACATTTAAATGACTATGAGTGACACATTCTTGTGAGCAAAATCAAGATATGAAGACGAGGGAAACATAGAAATGCCAGAAATTACACCCATCTGAGCAACAAGAAACTCCAAGAAATTTTTTTAAATACAGCAAACACCAGAAATCCAGAGGCACCGTGGGACCCGACTGTAGTACTTTACCACACAGGATATGAGAGGCCATAGGTACTGCCTGCAAATGACTTCATCTTCTATAACGCCCCCCACAAGAACAGGGTAGATCTCCCATGGGTGGACTTAAGGAGAAGCACGTGCTTCACCCTCTCCCTGCAAGAACTGATCAAGCTGTGCTGCTAACTGTCACAAACCGTGTACCCCCACCCGTACCATTTGGCACTCAACGCCAGCTCCTGGCACAATGTCACCTCATTTCCTCTATCGCTGCAGAGCGACCCCTCCAGGTGTAAGGATCCAAAGTAAAATAAAGCCGCTTAAAATTATGGATCGATAACAATAGGACCAAAAGGTCTTACTTTGAAAGAAATGCTTTTAAATATTTATTTTTACAGAAAATATCACATTGTTTTAAGCAAATAGTTAAAAACAAGGATTATTCTCAATATGTTTTGTCATATGGTTGGTCGCATTTACTTTGTTTATCCTGGAAACATGTAATTTTCTTTTCTGATTTAGTCAGAAATTGTAATCGTTCTGTTGTTTATAGGCAAGTTGAGAACAGAGAAAGGGAAATTATGAGTTATCTTTTTAATGGGATTAAGCATAAATGCGTGTGTATCTGTAAAGCGTTAATGGAAACATTCTAGAACAAGCATTTGCAATGCAAAAGGTCTCGCATTACTTAAGTTTGAGCTATTGGCATTGCTAAATATTGCAACACCAATTGCAACAAAAGTCTATAAATTGTAGGCCAAAAAAATGTGTATTTATTTTTGTAGCAATGGTGGCATGCTGCGCTTTAGATGAATATGTTTAAAAGTAAAGTGCGCCATACTGCGATTGCTACAATAGTTAATTGTGGATGCGTTAACAATTGATG
The DNA here is from genome assembly GCF_964263255.1 of Lissotriton vulgaris. NCBI lineage: Eukaryota > Metazoa > Chordata > Amphibia > Caudata > Salamandridae > Lissotriton > Lissotriton vulgaris. The sequence goes on along the minus strand of NW_028252646.1, from coordinate 958,189 downwards.
AGTGCACTGACGGCTGGTGGTGTTTGTACCTGGTTAGAGCATGCACTGATGACTGGTGGTGTTTGTGCTCGGTGAAAGCGTTCACTGACCACTGATGGTGTTTGTGCCTAGTGAAAGTGTGCACTGACGGTGTGGTTGTGTGTGTGCAGTTGTGTGTGTGTAGTTGTGTGTGTGTGGTTGTGTGTGTGGTTGTGTGTGTGGTTGTGTGTGTGGTTGTATGTGTGGTTGTATGTGTGGTTGTGTGTGTGTGTCCTCCCATTTGCTGCTTTAACAAAACTGTCTTCATATTGGCTGCTCCGGTTACTAAACTGAGTGAGGAGAAAGTCGAAGAGGTCGGGCTGGTCCGTTTTGAAAACAAGAGACACTGGGATGACCTTTCACATAGTAGCAGCAGGAGACTGCCATTGGCTGAAAGGGGAGCCAATAGCCTATGGCAATGCTTCAGCCCAGAACACAATACCATGGACCAGGTATTGTTAACATGCGGGAATCCAGGGTCCATTCTCGATAAATTAAAGTAATGGTTGGGAAAGAGAATTCAAAAGAAAATCCTCCAACCATTATTCATGCAGGCCTCATTCTGCTGCCGCTACCGACAGCAAACATTAGCCGTCAATACTCAAGGCCCCCAATTTCATGAGTTACAATTGTATTTATTTAGTGTATTTTTTATAAAGCGCGGACATTACCCGAAGGTGTCAGAGCGCAGTAAATCAGACGTCAACGAGGCAAAAATGCACCCCTTCCCCCCATGAATTTATGTTCAAAATACTTTCTCAAAGTCTCCCTCTGGCCTGCTTTCACATAGTGCATGTGCGTTTTAGTGGTGTAAGAGACAGAACCTTCACTGTCGAGTCATCGCACTGCACCAAGCATCCCCCCCCATCCCTGGGTGCGGTACTAGCCACTTGGGGAGGATTAATGATCCCATCTATGGCAGTGAAGTCTACAGCTGTGTGTGGGGGTGTAATACTGTATTACACCCCCACACACAGCTGTAGACTTCACTGCCATGCTAATACACGGGGTGTTTAATGGTGCCCATTGCATTCAACGGGCAAGGCCTGATGATTGTCACTGTAGTGAAAGGTCAGCCCGGATTACTCACAGGAAGGGCGGTAATTAGCACCCGGCATCAAAGTGAATGGAGTGGGAACTCTGCCCCTGCCTGTCGGTGCATTGCAGGAAGGGGTGTTTGGGGGGAGTTAATCGGTCAGGTCATTAGAGGAAGTACTTCAGGGTGTGATGGGGGTTGGGGGTGATGCAATCACTCTGGCGCAAACGGATTGCCTTTCAGGGTGTCTCACGGTGAGTCAGTGTTAATGTTGTGAAGGGTTGGGGGTGCGGCCGGCAGGTGCGCTACTCAAGTCATGACGGCGGTTCCTGCGTGAAAAGCGCTGTGACCCGATGGGTTAGCCATGGACATGCGAGGCAGTGCAAGAGTCAAAGTGTCGGCCCCGGTGCCACTGCGCCTGCTCCACTCTTGACAGCACCTTCTCCGGCTCACACCTCACTCGGTTTTTCAGGGCTGGGCGTATGCGCAGGGACTTACCTTACTAAAGTGTTTCAGGACGAGGTGGGCGCAGGATCAGGATTCCCTAAAGATGTCCAGGGCACGCGCACACGAAGATCAGTCATTGGGGTGGGGTGGGGTGAACAGACAGGGAGCGCCGAGAGGGCCCATCCTCACCCTTCCAGGCACTCTGGTCATGGCAACTCCCAACAAGCCAACTCACATGTCATTCAAAAGAAAGAACAAGCGTGTTCCAAACAGTAAAATACAAATTGGGCGGCACACTATGCTAAGCACAGATTTTAGGCATAGCTGTTTTTTATGCCACGTCCTTAATTACAATGGCTACACCCCTTTGAGAGACCCCCCTAGTTTTTTCATCCCACTTAAAGCCCTGCTAGGGAGACACTTGGAACCCAGCCTGCTTCAGCTTCTAGTGTGTGCTCTGTGGTGGTCTTATACACTTTCATGTGTCACATCTTTATTCGTGCGGTTATTAAAAACCATTGCAATTATAGAACAAGTGTGTTCATATTACCATGGCGACCAACTCCTGAGTCATGCTGCGAGCTACACACGGGCACTAGTGATGACTTTTAAGAACTAGTCCCATCTCCCCACCACCCGCCCGAAAGTGCCGTACCTCGGATGTAAGCGCACTTGCTCTCGTCCAGCTGGCTGCATGATGACCCGCCCATGGTGCCTCCGTTACGGGGTGCTCGCGGGTGCCCATGTCAGAGCGGCCAGTGGTCGGCGTTGGCTGTTCAGGGAGGGACTCCGCGCGGATGCTGCTCCCAGCTCCTCTGTACGAGCTCCAGTGCCCGTGTTCAGTAAAAATGAAAACTTCCTGCCAGAGGCCGTGATGTCGGGATGTGCAGCCATGAGCGTGCACATCCCGAAACCGGAAGTTTGGGTGCGTCATGCTTGTCGTGCGGCGGGACTTCCATCTTCTATGGGAAGCCCGCGCCCACGGAGTGGCTGGCCTAGAGAAGCAGTACTGACGCGGGGCTCCCATGCCTCAGGGAGAGACCCGCGGTGGCGGCAGAAGTCAGGAGTTGCGGCTGAGGCCACCGATGCGATGAGTGGGGTGGGGGAGGGGGGATTGCGCGTGTGCGTGTATGTGTGCGCATGTGCGTGTGTGTATGTGTGCAGGTGTGTGTGTGCATGTATGTGTCTGTGTATGCGTGTTTGTGTGTGTGTTCAAGGAAGGGGGGCTGGCTGTGTGTGTGCACCGTTAGTGCATGCTAGCCAAGCGAAATCAGGGGCTGTGTGTGTATATGGAAGTGTGTCTACGCAAGCGCGACTCTTTAGAAGCGCATCCACAGACATCAATCGGCACGTGCCCCAGTCTGTACCACTTGGCAGGCAAGACGATCACAATAGATCTCGCTGGCGACAGCGCTTTCCCGCTGCATCACCAGCGAGACCTAAAAAACGATATATAGAAGGTTACAAGATCCTTTCTGGACTCGAGTTACATTTCCTGTTTTACATGAAGCATGTGAAAAGAGACCCCAGTACAGACACCGACCTGGAGGCAGCTGATCGCGTTGCCACTAAAAAACTAATTTATGGATTTGGACTCGCCTGACTCTGAGTCTCACAGTGCCACTGTCACTTACTTGACTGAGACGCTTGCACTGGCAGTTTAGTTTGTGGGCCAGCCACCCGCCTTTCTCCTCAGATTCTCTGTCGCTGTAACAACAGTCTCTCCCTCTGCAAACGTGCATGGTGTGTCACCCACGGCATCTGACGCACTGAAGCTCAGCATCAGGTGCCACTGCTGCACAGTGGCATCCACAGTGCTGCGGTCCCGTGGGGTTAGGTCTGGCGGTAGTAGGGTCATGGGTTCCAATTTACCACCATGCGGCGGTGCGAGCAGTACTGCTGTGATTTCCATTGCACAAACTTACTGCAGCCCGAGCAGGTTGTAGGGCGTAACGTCTATGACGTCACTCAAAACTATGCTGCGCCGAGGGGGAATCGTAAAGTCTCAATGAAACTTTGTAGCACTTGCAACATCTACCTCAGCCAATCCCCAAGCGGTGCGTGAACAGCTCGCACACCACAGCCCGATGCCAGCCACTCACTCCAGCATAGTTTGGTCATAATAGAAGCCCACCGGCTTGACAGCAGAGGCGCGAGCACTGCCTAATATGCATGACAATGCATTTCAGTGCAGTGATGCGGATCACCACACTGAAATGCATTTGTCTAATGCGTGATGCATGATACTTGGCAGGGCTGCTAGTTGAAATTGGTTGCACCGGCCTGCAAATATTTTCTTTCCGAGCTGGGAAGTGGGGCGACAAATGTCGCAAGTTTCCTATTTCCAGTGGTGCGTAGCTCAGCTGCTCCAAGTCTGGTACTGGCAGTCCTGCTGTTTATTTCAGTGCAAAATGAGGACTGCAAGTACCCGATTGCAATTAAACAGACATTGTGCTATTTCGATAATTCATGCTTTGGTGCAGGCATTTTATTGACGTGAATCTGCAAAAAGTTTTTTTTTAAAATGCTTGCGGCTGATGCCGTTTAGCAGAGGAGTGGTGGGGAAGAGGGAGATAAAGTGAATGCCGCTTGGCAGCACCACTAAGAGCAAGTAGGGTATAACAGCAATGGATGCACGTGGAGGCGATGCAAAGGGAAAACATAGAACATGGAGGGGCAGGGGAATAAAAGTTGAGGATGTGGCTATGAGAATGTGAAACAAGAAAAAAATTAGGAGGGAGGTGGGATTCACTCGCGGGAGCAATAATTGCAACCAGATGGTCCACGCACGCCCACGAGTGGATCTCCTGACGTGCATTGAAGGCAATGGAACGCGTTCACGTTCTTGGCTGAAGAGAGAGCGCTCGGAAAAGGTAATTTTCCTTTGAAGCGCAGGCACTGCGAAGGCTCCACCTAAAAATCACCCTGCTACTCTATTTCATTTCAGTATTTCTGCAAGCAGAGCCTTGAGCTGGACTAGGGGTATATCGTCGACGTTTCAACCCTATATGCGGCATATTGTGTAGTTAAGGCGGGTCTTCATCAGGGTTGTGGTGGGGGAGGGATGGCAGCCTGCAAAGTCAGATAGAACGTGCATTAGGGACATTTAATTAGGGAAGTCACGGTGTGTTCCACCAGCCAAAAACCATTATCATTGTAAGGACAAGGTGGTAACAACTCACCTAACGATAACTGCAATGAATCGTGGGCTCCACGGAAAACAAGCCCAAACCCCCCTTAAAGGAAGCCCAAAATAAAACTAACATCTAACCAAAACAATCCCAACTGACAATCGACATGAAAGATTGAAAAAAAAGTAATAAAAAATAAAAGCAACGGCGCGACAGGCAGCACGAATACAACTGTGACATTAAGAAGAGATGATATGTATATATTACAGTGTAAGCAGCAATGACTCTGAAGCTGAACACAGGTAAACAGTAACAGAGAAGGAAACCAAGAAGAAATAGTCCCCTAAGGAACAGATACAGGGCAACAGAATAATGATACAGTACTTAGTCCCTGCTGCTGGGAAGGACGGAAGAGAAAAAGAAGGGTGAAAGAGGCAGGAATGACCACTGACAAGCAAGGACTTTTGAAGGACACTGAAACAAGCAAATCAAAAGCAGGGGGATGGCTTTAAGCCAACATGAGAAATTACAACAGTTCTTAAAAATACTCGACCTAAAAAACAGAAGAAATGTCTTTAAACTGGTAAATTGTAAGCAGGGAAATGGCTGCTCAAAGGGCCCCTATCAGAAGAAAACAGTCCCATACAAATATCTGGGTGTTATGCTGGACTCAAGGGGCTCCTACGTGGCATAAAAAGAAGTATTAGAGGGAAAGCAACTGCACTCAAATGTGCCTTTTAACATTATTGAATAGCGTCTGAGGTCATAACCTTAATTCGTTCATCACAGTGATAAAGTCAAAATTGCTCCCGACTTTATCGTATGGCGGCGCAATAATGTTTGTTGAAGATGCACAGCTCTTGCGTAAGCACATAATATGGACCGATAATGAGTCCTTCAGTTGCATAGGTCGGCCTCGACTGAACACGACAGACTTCAGTTTCACTGGTAAAGCAATCTTTAGCTAGACAAGGGGCCTTCTGAGAATGCAGCCACAACGAGGAGCGCTCCTAATGACTCGATGGCAACTTAGGTTTGAATTAAATTAACTTACAAAGAGTGAAAGGATGCTTCAATAAGTATTTACAGGACGGTACTGAGAACCTTGGCGATTTATGGCTCCTGGAAACAAGGAGCACGTCTTTAAGAAAGCAGGGCCATATTATCAAGGAACAGCGTTAACATTATCGCCGCTTTTGTGGCAGGAAACTGATGATGAAGGACATCAAACCTGGCCTTCTATGGGAATTCACAAGGACATATTATCGAGCCCCTTATCGCCGCTTTAGCTACAGCTTCCTGCCGCTAAAGCGGTGATACTGTTATCTCCGTTCCTTGACCAAATGTATCCGGCTGAAAAGTCGGTTGGAGGATAAAATGGCGCTAGCCAAGATCCCACATGGGTGGCTAGTGTTAAAGTAAAAAGTGCGATGCCAGACAGCAACAGCCCTATTCGAAGCAGCATATTCTGTGACCATCAAGAGGAAACTTATGTTAATGAGATTTGGGTTGCTCCCTAGCCTGGGCTTTAAGCCTAAGTGGCCGGAGGAGGGACACTTGCCACTGGACAAAGGAGACATTCGTGCCCATCCTCTGCCCGCGCCTACTGGGCCTCGGGGGGGCCTGCCACCTCATGAATTCTTAGCCTTAGCAATAAGAACTTGCCGCTCAGCGGCCGTGGGGTATTTCAACCCCCAAAACATCCAATTGAACATTCGGCTGATGCAGTTTCTTGACAATTTTAAAGGCTTGATTAGGGTAAAGGACCTCTCCAGGCAGGGTCTGAGCCCGCCTTCATTCAGAATGGGTGCCAACAGTCTGGCGAGTGTGGGCTCAGTAGGCTCCCGGAGACAGGCTGCCAGGGGCGCATGAGGCCTGAGAGGAATTCTGCACCCTCTATCCCGGGTGAGGTGGCCTCAAGATCCTACATGCTCTTCGCTCCTGGGTTCAGGAGGGGAACTGGTTGCACTTTGCACCCAGTCACTTTGCTTCAGTCACTTGGCGCCCAGTCACTTTGCAACAAGTCACTTTACACCCAGTCACTTTACACCCAGTCACTTTGCGCCCAGTCACTTTGCGCCCAGTCACTTTGCACCAGTCACTTTGCGCCCAGTCACTTTGCACCTAGTCACTTTGCACCTAGTCACTTTGCACCTAGTCACTTTGCACCTAGTCACTTGGCACCCTGGCACTTGGCGCTCAGTCACTTTGCACCCGGTCACTTTGCACCTAGTCACTTGGCACCCTGGCACTTGGCGCTCAGTCACTTTGCACCCGGTCACTTTGCACCTAGTCACTTGGCACCCTGGCACTTGGCGCCCAGTCACTTTGCACCCAGTCACTTTGCACCTAGTCACTTGGCACCCTGGCACTTGGCGCTCAGTCACTTTGCACCCGGTCACTTTGCACCTAGTCACTTGGCATCTTATTAACTTTTTACTTTAATAAACACTTGTCCATGTTAGGACGGGGAGAGGGACTCTTTGGGTGTTTTAACATGATTAGGCTTAAGCCCTCTCTACAATATCTGCTGCTATAGTCGATGCGCCCAAGTCTGTGTTTGGATTATGTTTTTGCTTTTGTAAATGATTATTTACCCACCTGTGTTAAATACTGTTATGGGTCCCTGCACTTGTCATGGGCAGATATAAGAAGACCCGGGCAGGGGGGGAGCTGGGTGCATCAGAGCTTTGCTATGCACTTTATTTACATTATAATACCTATGTGGCCATGTTTAGGTTTATTCCATCTGCTGCTGTGAGGGATCCATAGGATGCCTTGAATATGTCGTGATAAAGCGCTGTGTCTGCGATACTCTGAATATAGGCGCTGTGTTTATCTTCTGCTGCTGTGAGGGATCCATAGGATTCCCTGAATATGTCGTGATAAAGCGCTGTGTCTCGATACTCTGAATAGAGGCGCTGTGTTTATCATCTGCTGCTGTGAGGGATCCATAGGAGGCCTTGAATATGTCGTGATAAAGCGCTGTGTCTGCGATACTCTGAATATAGGCGCTGTGTTTATCATCTGCTGCTGTGAGGGATCCATAGGAGGCCTTGAATATGTCGTGATAAAGCGCTGTGTCTGCGATACTCTGAATATAGGCGCTGTGTTTATCATCTGCTGCTGTGAGGGATCCATAGGAGGCCTTGAATATGTTGTGATAAAGCGCTGTGTCTGCGATACTCTGAATATAGGCGCTGTGTTTATCATCTGCTGCTGTGAGGGATCCATAGGAGGCCTTGAATATGTCGTGATAAAGCGCTGTGTCTGCGATACTCTGAATATAGGCACTGTGTTTATCATCTGCTGCTGTGAGGGATCGATTGGAGGCCCTGAATATGTCGTGATAAAGCGCTGTGTCTGTGATACTCTGAATATAGGCGCTGTGTTTATCATCTGCTGCTGTGAGGGATCCATAGGAGGCCTTGAATATGTCGTGATAAAGCGCTGTGTCTGCGATACTCTGAATATAGGCGCTGTGTTTATCATCTGCTGCTGTGAGGGATCCATAGGAGGCCTTGAATATGTCGTGATAAAGCGCTGTGTCTGCGATACTCTAAATATAGGCGCTGTGTTTATCATCTGCTGCTGTGAGGGATCCATAGGAGGCCTTGAATATGTCGTGATAAAGCGCTGTGTCTGCGATACTCTGAATAGAGGCGCTGTGTTTATCATCTGCTGCTGTGAGGGATCCATAGGAGGCCTTGAATATGTTGTGATAAAGCGCTGTGTCTGCGATGCTCTGAATATAGGCGCTGTGTTTATCATCTGCTGCTGTGGGGGATCCATAGGAGGCCTTGAATATGTCGTGATAAAGCGCTGTGTCTGCGATACTCTAAATATAGGCGCCGTGTTTATCATCTGCTGCTGTGAGGGATCCATAGGAGGCCTTGAATATGTTGTGATAAAGCGCTGTGTCTGCGATGCTCTGAATATAGGCGCTGTGTTTATCATCTGCTGCTGTGGGGGATCCATAGGAGGCCTTGAATATGTCGTGATAAAGCGCTGTGTCTGCGATACTCTAAATATAGGCGCCGTGTTTATCATCTGCTGCTGTGAGGGATCCATAGGAGGCCTTGAATATGTCGTGATAAAGCGCTGTGTCTGCGATGCTCTGAATATAGGCGCTGTGTTTATCATCTGCTGCTGCGAGGGATCCATAGGAGGCCTTGAATATGTCGTGATAAAGCGCTGTGTCTGCGATACTCTGAATAGAGGCGCTGTGTTTATCATCTACTGCTGTGAGGGATCCATAGGAGGCCTTGAATATGTCGTGATAAAGCGCTGTGTCTGCGATACTCTAAATATAGGCGCTGTGTTTATCATCTGCTGCTGTGAGGGATCCATAGGAGGCCTTGAATATGTCGTGATAAAGCGCTGTGTCTGCGATACTCTGAATAGAGGCGCAGTGTTTATTATCTGCTGATGTGAGGGATCCATAGGAGGCCTTGAATATGTCGTGATAAAGCGCTGTGTCTGCGATACTCTGAATATAGACGCTGTGTTTATCATCTGCTGCTGTGAGGGATCCATAGGAGGCCTTGAATATGTCGTGATAAAGCGCCGTGTCTGCGATACTCTGAATATAGGCGCTGTGTTTATCATCTACTGCTAGAGTTAGACGGATTGTCTTTAGTTTTAAGCCTGGGCTCGGGTCAGGTTTTTAGACTTCTTTAGTGATGGTTGAGTGAATGCTTTGATGGTTTTGGTTTCTATAAACCAATAAACTAAAGTTAACACGAGTCAATCTTTACTTTTGTAATGTGTTCACTTGTAATTGTTCCTCATGTGAAGCCTCTGACACCTTCGGGTAAAGTCCGCGCGAGATAAAAATGCATCAAATGAAATTAAAAAAAATAATAAATAAGTGATGTGAAGACGGGGAGGGGAGGCTTTAAAAGTGAAGTAAGTTCCGGGGTGGGGGGCTCTAAAAGTGACGTCAGCCCTGGGGTGGGGGGCTTTAAAAGTGACGTCAGCCCCGGGGTGGGGGGGCTTTAAAAGTGACGTCAGCCCCGGGGTCGGGGGCTTTAAAAGTGACGTCAGCCCCGGGGTGGGGGGCTTTAAAAGTGACGTCAGCCCGGGGGGGGGGGCTTTAAAAGTGACGTCAGCCCCGGGGGTGGGGAGCTTTAAAAGTGACGTCAGCCCCGGGGTGGGGAGCTTTAACAATGACGTCAGCCCCGGGGTAGGGGGCTTTAAAAGTGACGTCAGCCCCGGGGTGGGGGGCTTTAAAAGTGACGTCAGCCCCGGGGTGGGGGGTTTTAAAAGTGAAGTCAGCCCCGGGGTGGGGGGCTTTAAAAGTGACGTCAGCCCCGGGGTGGGGGGCTTTAAAAGTGACGTCAGCCCCGCGGGTGCATTGCTACATCTGCCTTCCTCTTTCTGGATCGATAGCATTCTCTCCTTTGTTCTTGCTGTTTGAACAATGGCACCTATGACAACCTTTCAAAACACATGTGCGCTAGTGGATCCCAAGAAGCACTTGCTAGGCTCAAGCAGACCTTTCTCTAGGTCGCATTTCATGCTCTGAATCACAGCACTGAACGCGTTTCGACTGGAAAGTTCCAGTGCATCATGACAAGGCTGTCTTAGTACACACGAGACAGTAATTGCATTTCTCAGCAAGGCTGCGTGCGCTCATCCGACACTAGTAGCAGCACTTAAATAGTGTTGACCTATGTGATTGTGCAGCAACTGCATTTCTCAACATTACAATAAATGGAACAGTACCAGCACTGTATTTTATGTTCAAAGTGTTATATTGACACAAACAAAGCCTGAAGGTGTTTAGTTGGCCTAACATGTACTGGTATTTCAAATACAATAATTAACATTGGCTAGGGAGTGACCCACAATAATTCGGACATGCCTTATACGAGTTGTTAAAATGAACTTCTCAGCAGGGCTGCTGAATTTGAATAGGACAGTGCCTACAAGTCTCAGCAGGGCTGACCTATTTGAATAGGACAGGGCCTGCACTTCTCAGCAGGACTACTGTACTTTGAATAGGACAGTGCCTTCCGTTTTCAACAAGACCTTGAATGGTCCAGTACCTGCACCTCTAGGCAGGGCTGCTGTACTTTGACTAGGACAGTGCCTACAAGTCTCAGCAGGGCTGCTGTACTTTGACTAGGACAGTGCCTGCACTTCTAGGCAGGGGTGCCTGCACTTCTAGGCAGGGCTGCCTGCACTTGTACACACATAAGGCAGAACCTGCACTGGTGGACAGTGTTGCTAAACTACAAGCACAGCTTTCACGGGACCTGCTACTGTACTGGAAAGTCAGATAGCATTCCTGAACTTAAAATAATAATGGAGTATTTAACAGTAAAACTAGATTTTGGGATTATGCTTGCCACTTGCTCTGTTCACGCTGCAAACCATGTTCACTCACTTTATGTAACATAATCGGAGGAAACCTGTATGATTGCCTTCACTGAAGAGTAAAATATAATAGTGCGAAGCCCAATTCCGGCGCAGCAAACCCTGATTGTTGGTGTTGTGGTGACTGTCCACTGCCACTTTAAGCTCTGTTTATGGAACCATGATATCAGCCAGTGGGTTGAAAGACACCCAAACGCACAAGGCATGAGAAAGGAAGTTAAATGGAACTAAGCTTTGTACTACAGAGCCTTCGATTAGCCTACTGTAAGAATCAATTCTCTGCAGTGTCAGGATCTGCAAAAACATAGCTGGTACCAGCAACTGTAGTATTGTGTTCCAACTCCTGCGCTGATGTGGGAATGAGATTAGCTTCATCACTGCATGAACACAGAATCTCAGCCCGAGTGTGAGACCCTAACCTCTACAGGGAACCCTGCTCTGGCAGTGTGGGTCTAGCCAAGACCTGCTACCCTTTCACATTTAATAATTCAGAAGAAGACTTTCAAATATTCCACTGCCTATGACAATCACCGCCCTCTGCAGATCTGGATACAGCAAGGGTTCTAAGGATTACAGCCGTTTCTATATATTATTGGAACTGTTGCCAGGCATGTGACATCTGGCCAAAACCTTTTGGTAAAAAAAAGCAGCATTATATTTTACTTACGTTTTTATTTGACTGAAGTGGTGCTTCAGGAGAACAAGGCTAGCGCGCCCTCTATTCACTACCAATAATGAACCATTTTGTAGGACAAAGACTATCTACATGAAATGGTCGAAGTGCATTGCCAAGGTCTTAGTGGCCTTCTTGAAGTGCTAATCAATACTGAAATAAATAATTTGTTGGACCAATAGTTATACTATATGGATCAGTATAGAAAGAAGTACATAGAATTGCGTAGTTCGAAATAGCAGACAGATGCATCCAAGTCCTAAGCGACTGCGTCCTAAATGACCGAGCACACGGCAGTCAAACATCACAGAGATGAAAGAACCCTGAACAAAAGGTCACAGCCGATTTTTACAGCAGCCTATGTAACCTATACCGTACAAACTCAAGACTTGTGTAACATTCTTAACCCCCACCTGTTGTCTCCTTCTCAGGATGGTAGTTCAAGGAGCGCCCTTATTAGTGTCATCTATATCAGACAAGGTGGCTGCATGGTTAGAAGTGACATAGCAAGAAATGTAACATCCTTTACATTGTAAATCCTCCCCCATCCTCTGCCCCCTTCCCTCCTCCTCTGCCCCTCGCCCCCCCTCCTCCTCTGCCCCCCGCCCCCCTCCTCCTCTCCCTCCTCTGCCCCCTCTGTGCCTCCCTCCCCCCCTCCTCTGCCCCCTCCTCTCAGTCTCACCCTCTCCCTCCCCTCCCCCCTCTCCTCCTCTTCCCCCTCCCCCCTCTGCCCCCTCCTCCCCCCTCCCTCTGCCCCCCTCCTCCTCTCCCCCTCGCCCCCCTCCTCTGCCCCCTCCTCCTCTGCGCCCCTCCTCCTCTGCGCCCCCACCCCTCCCCCTCCCCCTCTCCTCCTCTTCCCCCTCCGCCCCCCTCCCTCTGCCCCTCCTCCTCTCTCCCTCGCCCCCCTCCTCTGCCCCTCTCCTCCTCTGCCCCTCTCCTCCTCTGCGCCCCCCCTCCTACCCTCCCCCACCCCTCCCCTCCCCTCCTCTCAGTCTCACCCTCTCCCCCTCCCTCCCCTCCTCCCCCCTCCCTCTGCCCCCTCCTCCCCCCTCCCTCTGCCCCCCTCCTCCTCTCCCCCTCGCCCCCCTCCTCTGCCCCCCTCCTCCTCTGCACCCCTCCTCCTCTGCGCCCCCCACCCGTCCCCCCCTTCCCCCCTCCTCCTCTTCCCCCTCCTCCCCCCCCTCTGCCCCCTCCTCCTCTCCCCCCCGCACCCCTCCTCTGCACCCCTCCTCCTCTGCGCCCCCTACCCGTCCACCCCTCCCCCCTCTCCTCCTCTTCCCCCTCCTCCCCCCTCCCTCTGCCCCCTCCCCTCCTCTCAGTCTCACCCTCTCCCCTCCCCCTCCCCTTCCCCTTCCTCCTCCCCCTCCCCATCTCCTCTGCCTCCCCCCTCCTCTTAGTCTCACCCTCTCTCCTCTCTCAGGGTCTCTTCTCTTCTCTTCACTGTTGGGAACTTCATGAACAGTTTCTCTTCCGGGTCACGCGGGGCAGAGTCGACAGACGCAGCAGAGCCGATGGAGCTCTCTTTGGGCCTGAGAGGTGAACAGTGTACGGGTCACGGGGGGCAGAGTCAGCACCAGCAGAGGCGGCATGAAGCCTCCTCTCAGGATACCATAAGCCCCGCCCCCCCCTCTCTCTCTCTCTCTCTCTCTCTCTCTCTCTCTCCCATCTCTGCTTCCGGGTCAGCGGCGGCAGAGTCAGCACAAGCAGCGGGGCCCAGAGCATCTGAGGGTCTGTCTGTCTGTCAGTCTGTCCGTCCAGTGGAAGGAGGAGCCCTGAGGGTCTGTCTGTCTGTCCAGTGGAAGGAGAAATCCTGTCTGTCTGTCTGTCCAGTGGAAGGAGGAATCCTGAGGGTCTGTCTGTCCGTCCAGTGGAAGGAGGAGCCCTGAGGGTCTGTCTGTCTGTCCAGTGGAAGGAGGAGCCCTGAGGGTCTGTCTGTCTGTCTGTCCAGTGGAAGGAGGAGCCCTGAGGGTCTGTCTGTCTGTCCAGTGGAGAGGAGGAGCCTGGGTGCAGTTACCATCAGTTTCAATCATAGACACATCAGGGGTAAGTGAGACCTCTCACAACCAAGAGGTGTGAATACAGTCTGGGGGTGTACAGGCCTCACACCATCAGGGGGCAGGTGTACCTACCTCACACCATCATCAGGGGGTGCAGAGGGCAGGTGTACTGACCTCACACCATCATCAGGGGGCAGGTGTACTGACCTCACACCATCAGGGGGTGCAGCCTGCAGGTGTACTGACCTCATACCATCATCAGGGGGTGCAGGGGGCAGGTGTACTGACCTCACACCATCATCAGGGGGGGAGAGGGGGCAGGTGTACTGACCTCACACCATCATCAGGGGGTGCAGGGGGCAGGTGTACTGACCTCACACCATCATCAGGGGGGAGTGGGCAAGTGTTATGACCTCACACCATCATCAGGGGGTGCAGCCTGCAGGTGTACTGTCCTCACACCATCATCAGGGGGTGCAGGGGGCAGGTGTACTGACCTCACACCATCATCAGGGGGGAGAGGGGCAGGTGTACTGACCTCACACCATCATCAGGGGGTGCAGGGGGCAGGTGTACTGACCTCACACCATCATCAGGGGGAGGGGGCAGGTGTTCTGACCTCACACCATCCTCAGGGGGGGTGCAGCCTGCAGGTGTACTGACCTCACACCATCATCAGAGGGCAGGTGTGCAGACCTCACACCATCATCAGGGGGTGCAGGGGGCAGGTGTACCGACCTCACATCATCAGGGGGTGCAGGCCGCAGGTGTACCAACCTCACACCATCATCAGGGGGAAGAGGGGGCAGATGTACTGACCTCATACCATCATCAGGGGGTGCAGGGGCACTGACCTCACACCATCATCAGGGGGTACAGGGGCAGGTGTACTGACCTCCCACCATCATCAGGGGGTGCAGTGGGCAGGTGTACTAACCTCACTCCATCATCAGGGGGTGCAGCCTGCAGGTGTAGTGACCTCACACCATCATCAGGGGGTGCAGGGGGAAGGTGTACTGACATCACACCATCATCAGGGGGTGCAGGGGGCAGGTATACTGACCTCACATCATCATCAGGGGGTGCAGGGGGCAGGTGTACTGACCTCATACCATCATCAGGGGGTGCAGGGGCACTGACCTCACACCATCATCAGGGGGTACAGGGGGCAGGTGCACTGACCTCACACCATCAACAGGGGGTGCAGGGGCAGGTGTACTGACCTCACACCATCATCAGGGGGTGCAGGGGGCAGGTGTACTGACCTCACACCATCATCAGGGGGTGCAGGGGCGCTGACCTCACACCATCATCATGGGGTACAGGGGCACTGACCTCACACCATCATCAGGGGGTGCAGGGGGCAGGTGTACTGACCTCACACCATCATCAGGGGGTGCTGGGGCAGGTATACTTACCTCACACCATCATCAGGGGGTGCAGGGGCACTGACCTCACACCATCATCAGGGGGTGCAGGGGCACTGACCTCACACCATCATCAGGGGGTACAGGGGGCAGGTGTACTGACCTCTCACCATCATAAGGGGGTGCAGGGGGCAGGTGTGCTGACCTCACACCATCATCAGAGGGTGCAGGGGGCAGGTGTACTGACCTCACACCATCATCAGTGGGTACAGGGGGCAGGTGTACTGACCTCATACCATCATCAGTGGGTACAGGGGGCAGGTGTACTGACCTCATACCATCATCAGGGGGTGTAGAGGGCAGGTGTACTGACCTCACACCATCAACAGGGGGTGCAAGGGCACTGACCTCACACCATCATCAGGGGGTACAGGGGGCAGGTGCACTGACCTCACACCATCAACAGGGGGTGCAGGGGCACTGACCTCACACCATCATCAGGGGGTACAGGGGGCAGGTGCACTGACCTCACACCATCAACAGGGGGTGCAGGGGGCAGGTGTACTGACCTCACACCATCATCAGGGGGTGCAGGGGGCAGGTGTACTGACCTCACACCATCATCAGGGGGTGCAGGGGCGCTGACCTCACACCATCATCATGGGGTACAGGGGCACTGACCTCACACCATCATCAGGGGGTGCAGGGGGCAGGTGTACTGACCTCACACCATCATCAGGGGGTGCTGGGGCAGGTATACTGACCTCACACCATCATCAGGGGGTGCAGGGGCACTGACCTCACACCATCATCAGGGGGTACAGGGGCACTGACCTCACACCATCATCAGGGGGTACAGGGGGCAGGTGTACTGACCTCTCACCATCATAAGGGGGTGCAGGGGGCAGGTGTGCTGACCTCACACCATCATCAGAGGGTGCAGGGGGCAGGTGTACTGACCTCACACCATCATCAGTGGGTACAGGGGGCAGGTGTACTGACCTCATACCATCATCAGTGGGTACAGGGGGCAGGTGTACTGACCTCATACCATCATCAGGGGGTGTAGAGGGCAGGTGTACTGACCTCACACCATCAACAGGGGGTGCAAGGGGGCAGGTGTACTGACCTCACACCATCATCGGGGGGTACAGGGGGCAGGTGTACTGAGTTGTTAGTGCATGTGTTGTAAATGTATGCGTTGTAACGTAATACATTCGTCCAGAATGGGTCCGTTTGGAGTTGTTACTCATTTTCATGAATACCTGCTCAGACCTTGTTCTTTGATGTTTTTTTTAAATTTTTTTATTAGACCTTTATTGATAGCAAAGCCATTGACACCAGCGAGTGTTCACATATACACAGTGCACCTTGTCATACAACGTAAGAATCACACTAGTACCGAAGTTGAAAGTCTGTACACAGCCTTTTGCCGGCATCCCGGGGGCCCGGCGGCGTGGTGATGTATCGTTAATCTATAGAACCAAGCTTAGTGACATTTCCCAATCAGCATATTGGAGCAGTGAGTCAACTGGCTATACCCTACTGCAATCGCGGCCAAAAGGTCTAGTAACGAGTTAAGGTCATTAGAACTGCCCCAACTAAACTCCCACCCCTCCCCCTAGAGTGTGTCTGTGTGGCTACCAACCCTGTCCGTACATGCGCCTCCCAACGTGTACCTGCACTGTGTCCTGTGTCTCCTCCCCCTCAAGTGACGTCCCCCCCAGGAACCCCCCTGTCAGTGTAAGAACCTCCTAACAGCCCCCCCCCCCGACTCGGAGCGCACCCCATACGCCTCCCCTCGGGGTAGTAATGCGAGTGGTCAAACCCCTACTCCCCCACCCGGTCCTGCAGCTCAACCACTTCAGAAGTGTCGGAGTCACCATCCTCCCCCCTCTGCAGGTAGTCCCTGTAAAGCTCCCAGAAGTTCTTGGGCCTACTCCTGGGTGGCAACAGGTCACTGTATAGTTCTGTTTGGGTGCAGCAGTACTGTAGGTCCCGCATCCATCTCGTTTTGTCTGGTAGGGGCCCTCGCATCCAACAGGTCGCCACCACCCTCCTAGCCAGCAGCAATGCCATATCTACTAGTCGGCGCAGAGAAGGGGCCAGTGGCTTAGAGTAACCAAGGAGCGCCAGCGCCGGGGTGCGGGGCAATGTCTCTCCCAGTATCAAGTCAAGTTCTGCAAATACCTCCCCCCAGTATGCTTGTATCCCAGGGCATAGCCACGCCAGATGGAAGAAGTCTGCTACTAATGTTCGACAACGCTCGCACTCCGCAGTGGGGCGAAGTCCATAGCGGTGCAGTCGCTCGGGGGTATAGTACACCCGCTGTAAGTATTTGAAATGCACCAACCTGTGCCTGCCGTTCAGGGAAATCTTACGCGTGCTGGAGCAGCAATATCGCCACATATAGTCGTCTATGGGGGATTGCAAATCAACTTGCCAGGCCTCTCTAGCCTTGGAAGGTTGTAGGCACTGATGCACTACTCCCAACTTGTTAACCTGTGAAACTAACTTTGTAGATGAAGTAGATTTAATCATATAGGGCAGTTCCGGGATCTCCTCTGGTTCCTCCATGTCAGGGCCCAGTATCTCCCGGAACGCAGAGCGGAGTCTATGATATTGGAATTTCTGTAGCAAGGTGGGGCCCGTCTCCGTGGTGGCGAGTTGGTCCCATGTTTTCAGTTTGCCATCCGAGAACAGGTCCTCCATCCTTACTATGCCAAGGGCCTGTAGAGCTTTAACTACTCCTTTCTCACCTAACGGGTCCAGCCATAGAGCCCATTCCACGGGCATCAATGGGGAGTACAGAAGGGCGCAGCCTCAGGAACTCTTCAGGGAGTTCCAGGCATGATTTGTCGCTTTAAGTGAGTCCATCTGTCCAATCGAACGATCCGTGGGCAGGCAGACAGTGGCAGGTAGAGGGAGCGGTTCCGCAAACAACCGCTCCAAGATAAGGTGCGGGGTCCGTGCGTCACCGTGAATCCACGAATGCAGGTGCGATGCCTGCGCAACTCGGTAGTAGTGTTCTAGATCCAGTGCTCCCAGACCCCCCATCTCATAGGGGAGTGTCAGGATAGTCCATCGGACTCTAGGTTGTTTGTCACCCCAGGCCAGTCGGGTCATGGCTCGGGTAAGTTGTTTAAAGAATGCCTTCGACAAAACCACAGGTAGGTTGAGGAAAAGGAACAGGAATCGGGGGAGCACTATCATTTTCATTATAGCGATCCTGCCCAGTAGGGAGAGCGGAAGCCTGATCCAGGCGTCGACATCGTCGATCAATTTATTGTATGCCACTCCGTAATTGTCTCGTATTAGGATCTCGGGGTCCGTATGCAGGTGAATGCCCAAATAACGGACTGAGTCAGAGGACCACTGCAGAGGGTACTCCATAGCGAACGGTTGTGTCACCGGGGTGAGAGGAAAGGCAATGGACTTATCCCAATTCACCCTCAAGCCCGATAGCGCGCCGAAGCGGACCACTTCGCGAAGAACCGCGGCCAGATTAGACTCCGGGTTCCTGACATACAGTAACGTATCATCTGCATATGTCGATTTCCCTATTTTGTAGGTGGGGAAACTTATGCCCTCCAGGCTGTGGTATTCCTGTATGGCGCATGCGAGGGGCTCCGCGACCAATGCGTAGAGCAACGGCGACAAAGGGCAGCCTTGTCGCGTGCCCCTACCAATGTAAATCGGTTCCGACACTCTGTCGCCCAGCCGCAGTCTGGCAGAGGGCCGATGATACAGTGCACCAATCCTCTGCAGGAATGGTTCTCCTAGGCCCAACTTACGTAGTACCCTCACCATGAAGGGCCATTCAACAGAGTCGAGCGCCTTTTCCATATCAAGGAAGATTGCCAGCGCGCTGTTCTCCTGCTTGATATGTTGCATTGTGCCCAGTACCGTGCGTATGTTGTAAGTTAAATTTCTGCACGGGACAAACCCGGACTGCTCCGGGGCAACAAGCTCTGGGACCAGTAAAGCCAACCGATTTGCCAGGACCTTGGCATAGATCTTCGCATCTACGTTCAGCAGGCTGAGCGGCCTGTATGATCCGCAAAGGTTCGGTGGTTTCCCTGGCTTAGGTATTGTGATGAGTAAAGCTTCACGCATGGTGGGCGGCATTTCGCCATTCTCACAGATGGCGTCAAAGAGGGCGACCAAGTGCGGGAGTAGTAAATCTTTGAAGGCTTTATAGAAGCCGACCGTGAGTCCGTCCGAGCCCGGAGCACTACCCGATCTCATGCTCGCTAGAGCCTCCAATATTTCGTCCTGGTGAATGGGGGCCATCAAGAATTCCCTATCCGAGCTCTTGAGGTACGGCATTGCAATGTGGTCTAGATATTCGTCCATTTCATCATCCACACCCTGCGTCTTGGACTGATATAGCTCTGCGTAATATCTTCTAAAGGTCCCTAGTATCTGTTCCTCGTCCGAGACCGTGTCGCCCTCCGGAGTCCTCAGCTCCTCAACAACCAGGGGCCGTCGAGAGTTTCGGACCATGCGCGCTAGTAATGCGCCAGGCCTATCCCCCTCACCATACGCTCTGGCAGTGGCATACTTGCCCATATACAGAATCTCTCTGTCCGCCAGAGCCTGAAACTCGGACAATAGCTGGGTGAGCGCCGGGCCTTCGGAGTTGCTCCGCGCCGACCGCTGCCTAGCCTCCAGCTCCGCTATTCTAGTTTCCGTTGCGGCGAGGTCCCGCCTGATGGAACGTAACACGCTGGAGTGCTTTGACATAGCTACTCCCCTGATGTACACCTTAAAAGCCTCCCAAATTGTATAGAAGTCATCAACTGAGCCTATGTTAGTTGCAAAGTATCTTTCTATGTCATCCGTGAGCTCCCCCCGGAAGGCGTCATCCAGCAACGCGAAAGGGGGGAACCTCCAAGTGAATGCTGGGATCCCTTTCCTGGCGGTTGAGAGGTGCAGGAGGATGGGGGAGTGGTCCGAGAGTGTGCGCGGGAGAACCTCGCATGCGCTGACGCTACTCAGTACCAGGGGGGATGCTAACCAGTAATCTATCCTAGTGTGCACATTGTGGTAGGCCGAATAGTGCGTGTAGCCACCCTCCGTGGGGTGCCTGGCCCTCCAAACATCCACCAAGTCCAATTTAGTCATCTCAGCCTTCATATGTGAGGCCGAAGCTACCGGGCGCCGAACTGGGCCCGCAGAACGGTCCATGGATGGGTCGAACACGAAGTTAAAGTCCCCTCCCCACAACATCCAAGGCTGAGCATGTGACCTGCTAAGGGCAGACAGGGTCGCATAGAATTCAGGGTGATCATAATTGGGGCCATAAACGTTTACAACCAGGAGGTCAAGACCCCTACCTACACACCTTGCCAGTACGTATCTGCCCTCCGAGTCAGCGAGCACCGGGATCAACTTCAGATGTGAAGCGGGATTGGCCCAGATTAGCACCCCTCGGGCGTGTGTCGTGAATCCCGCAGCAACTGTGTTCCCCGCCAGGCCCCTATATTGTAACATCCTGCTAGTGCATGGTAAGTGCGTTTCCTGCAACAGGGCCAGGTCAACGTGATGTCTGTGGAGATAGCTAAGGACCTTCCTTAGTTTGCGAAAGTCGTTCAAACCCCGCACATTCCAGGTCATCAGCTTCAACTTATTTGGGGCAGTTATTGGTAGATTTGGTGCTGCGTTAGACATTGCAAGGGCTCATGTGTGTGTAAGCAGCCAGGGTTAGCAAGACAAGGCACAGCAGTACTCCTGACCACATAATTGCCAGCCGGCTTTTCCAAACAGGTACAGCACCACATAACAGGTCACACTCAATACATTCAGACCCCCCAAACAACCCAGTACAACAACCCCCCCCAACTGTCCAGATCCCCGACCCACCCCCTCGAATTCCCACCCTCCCACAGCCGACCACCCCCAACCAGGTCAGACAGGTCCCAGAAGTCCCCCCCATCAACCCTCCGGTAGTAGTGTAGTCACCAGTTCGAAACCAACCCTTTAGAGAGTCGCACAACCAAAAGCACCGGGGCAGAGCGCGCCAAAATAGTACAACACCGCAAACTATACCAAGTAAACGATCTGATCAGCGTCCCCTTCCAGCCCCACCTGTAGGTCGGTACCCTTCGAGTAGCAAGTATACCAGCCCTCCCACACCCCCACCAGCCCCCCCAACGATGCAGCAGTGTTCCAGTCTTCCCCTCCCCAGCGACCACGACCTCCTCACCAGTAATATGTGAGGCATATGTCCAAGCAGCATGTCCATCGTCTCACCAATCATTATCAGCAGTGTTCATGCAGACCTTACTAGCCTCCTCACTCATGTTGCTTCAGTGGTGCCAGTTGAAAGAGTCCCTCACTCATTGAAGAGTTCCAAACCGCTCTGTAAGACCCACTAGTCCTGTTCTTCCAGATTCGATGTCGAGCCGGCAGCGTCCTCCTGTCCATGCCTAGCTTCCTTCCGCTCCCGCGTCCAGGTCTTCAGGGATTTTTGAAGTTCTTTAGGGTCCGTAAAGAAATACGACCGCCCACCTGTGTTGATGCGGAGCTTGGCAGGGTAGAGCATCGCATAGTCTAGGCCCAGAATACGGAGTTGTTTTTTGTATGGCGCAAACTGTCGCCTCTCTTCCTGCACTCTGGCCGTGAAGTCTGGGTAGAGGGAGATGTCCATACCCTCATGCTGTAACCTGCCTTTCTCCCTCGCCATGCGCAAAGCCGTGTCTCTGTCGCGGTAATTAAGGAGTTTCGCGATAATGGGGCGAGGAGGCGCGCCTGGCTGCGGTTGTGGGCCCAACGTGCGATGCGCCCGTTCCACTATGAACATGGGGGAAAAAGCCTCTTCTCCAAGTAGTAGCTTCAGCAGTCTCTCTACGTAAAGTTCCATCTTCCCCGTCTGCGTAGTTTCCGCCACGCCTGTGATGCGGAGGTTGGACCTGCGCGAGCGCGCTTCCAAATCCTCCGTTTTGTCACGAATAACCTGTAAAAGTCTATCAAACTGCTTTCTGTCTTTGTCCCACTCCGTCTGGGCTTCCTCCGCTTCGGTGAGGTGACGTTCCGCCATGTCTAGGCGCTCCGCGTGTTTGTCCACGTGCTCCGCCATGCGGTCCATTCGGTATGTTAAAGCGTCTATCTTAGAGCCCACAGACACAATGCTATCCTGGATGCCCTTTTCCATTGCAGCTAGCATGTCTCGGAGCTCCGTGGATGCCGGGGCCGCTGCTGTGGCCCCCTTGGGCGATGACTCCGGTGCCGTCGCTTCCGGCCCTTTCGGTCGGCGCCGTTCAAACGAAAGCTTCCCCTGGGTAGCGTCGTTCTTCCCCATCGTTCTCCCTGTTGTGGAGGTGCCCAGAACAAGGGGAGCGTCTCGCCAGCGGCAGGCCGTGTGAGCAATTCAAGGGTGTCTTAGGCGAGCTACTTACTGCCACCAGGTATCAAGCCCGGTCCGGGGGCCCGAGGCAGCCAAGATGGCGCCCGCTATGACGGACGAGTCTCTTTCCAGCACTTCGGCAGCGCCCTCACCTGTAAGGTCCAGGGCGCAGACAGGTACACAACACCAGGATCGGACGGCCCCTCACCACTGTGGACGGCGGATGGCGGGATAGTAGTCCACCACAGCGAGGGCCCCGACCGGCAGTCGTACCTCCGTGATGACTGCTGCACCTCGTTATGCAGGAGTTCAGCGTCCTTCCTGCCGCTGGGCCCCCAATCCGCTCCAGCGCGGGGCAATCGCTGCCGATGAAGGAGAGGTCGTCCCAGCCAGGCGCAGATCCAAACGGCAGTCCGGTCAGAGCGCAGCCTGACCACTCCCAGCGCTGAAGCCGCACGTACGGCGACGTCACCCAGCCACCTCACCAGGAAATTGCGCGGCTTCAGGCCCGGTCCTCCTCGGCCGTGTAGCGTGGGGTCGCTCTCCAGAGAACTCGGAGAAGCTCGCCAGCAAACGTCCCAAGTGGGTTCCCAGACAGAACTTGGGGGGGCCAGCGGGTGTACGAGAGCCCGCTATGGCATATGGGGCCCAATTAAGGATAGGTTTTTAGGATTATTCCGGGGCTATGCGAGGAGCCGAAGGCTCACGCGTCCGCCATCGACGCCGGCTAGCTCCGCCCCCCCTGTTCTTTGATGTTTGTATTCAGTGGGAGGTTGCCTCTGCAATGGATTAAGAGGTATGCTAGGAGGAAACAAAAGCATATTTTTACAGAACAATATTCGTTTCTTCTCTCAGAATACATGTCTTTATTAGGCACCTTTGTCCACAGTTCTGTACCTTGAACCCTTTGATATCCACACTTTGTTCCCTAAAGTAAGGTGGTTGTTTTATTCATAACTAGCATATGAAGCTGACTTCTAGATCGTTGATATGCTAATAATTTGTGGGGCCCGGGCAACACATATTTGGGGCTCCCTATTTGGAATACATTTGAATTTATTACCACTTTTAGGGTCATTGAAGTCCGTGTGATACCCCAAAAATATTTAATCATGTTAAACCTTCAGAACCCAGGGTCGGCAAAAGCATCTAAAAGCCCAAGCTGGCTATAGTCTACCAGCCAAGAACTATCAAAAGAAGCTTGCACACACATTGATAAAGGTATTTCGGTTTGCGTTTGAGTCTATATTTTTTCTTGCAAAAAAGTTTTATGTGGCTGTCCAGTCAGCTTGTTACTCCCATTGCAGGAAATCCTGGTATGGGTTATGTGTTCTAGGTTTAGTGGACTAGTGCATAACATTACAATAAAAATACTTATACATAAAGCACTTGAAAGTGTAACTTTAGTTGCTGAATATTTGTAATTACAAATAAATCCCCTTTCACCATAGGCATTTCTGCTCCAGCAGCGAAATTCAAAGCACCGATCTCAGGATTTTCGCCATCCCATTTGTGAAATTCGAATAACTTTCTCTTTATCTCTCTTCCCCTGCCTTGTCCATCTCAACTTCTATATATGTGTTTACCTACAGCTAAATGTTCGCGCAGAAACCCGAGCCGCTTTCAGTGGCGGGCCTTGGCGGGGTCGCAAACCCCAAATCTCAAAAGCAATCATTTTGCCGGTTTCCCACAAACGATGCCAGGGCCACAAGTATTCCTTTTCAGTGTGTTTTTATTTTAAGCCAAGTCACTCGGCGCGTTTCGGAGGCAACCTCCTGGTTCACGAGTACGAGTGCAATGCAAATCACAGTGTTTATACAATATCATGTGACACACCTCTGCGTAATAGACAGTGACAACAGATTCAAGGTGTTTGAACATCCTCGGAGCTGGAAAAACAGACTTGTTTAGTCAATGTTGGGAGATACATTGTGAGACATTGCATTAAAATCATCATGCAGTATGTAAATTAAACATTAGGTCATTGCTGTGGACCTAAACATAAAGCATTAATTCCGCATCATCATGTGCGGCATCTTGTCATTTCCAACCAAATAAGTGCTGGCGAAAGTTCACTGTGATTATAAGATAAACCACGGCATCTGTAATTCTACGCGCTTAGTGTAAAACACATTCAATCATTAGTGCTCGTGACCAAGCACGTAGAATTACAGATGACGTGGTTTATCTTATAATCACACAGAACTCAACTCTGAGGTGAGGCTGTGTAGACCACTCATACACATGTGAATGTGAGGCTTGAGGCTGAGCAGACCAAGCATGCAGAAGAGAATGTGAGGGTTGAGGCTGCACAGATCAAGCATGCACAAGAGAATGTGAGGGTTGAGGCTCCACAGATCAAGCATGCACAAGAGAATATGAGGTTTGAGGCTGGGCAGACCAAGAGTGCACAAGAGAATGTGAGGGTTGAGTCTGAGCACACCAAGCATGCACAAGAGAATGTGAGGGTTGAGGCTGGCAGACCAAGCATGCACAAGAGAATGTGAGGGTTGAGACTGGGCAGACCAAACATGCACAAGAGAATGTGAGGGTTGGCACTGGGCATACCATGCAAACACAAGAGAATGTGAGGGTTGAGGCTGGCAGACCAAGCATGCACAAGAGAATGTGAGGGCTGAGGCTGGGCAGACCAAGCATGCACAAGAGAATGTGAGGGTTGAGGCTGGGTACACCAATCGTGCACAAGAGAATATGAGGGTTGAGGCTGAGCAGACCAAGAGTGCGCAAGAGAATGTGAGGGTTGAGGCTGGGCAAACCAAGCAATACAAAAGGGGATGATGGACGGAGCGTCTGAGCAAATCAAACAATCACCCCCAGTCAACTGATCTGGGTTTAATCCATCACCATTCTTTAGCTCACACTGCCACCCCAGTTCAGACATGGCCATAATACTGGCCTGGCTGATGAGGATTATGAATCCGAAACCGGTCCCAGGATGCTTGTTTCCGGTCCAGGAAAGACATGGCTTGGCAGTTCGGGCTGGACTGTTCCCATGAGGCACAGGGTCAGACTGATTTGCATATGGCCATGTCTGAACTGGGGTGGCAGAGTGAGCTAAAGAATGATGATGGATTATACCCAGATTAGTTGACTGGGGGTGAGTGTTTGATTTGCTCAGACGCTCCGTCCATCATCCCCTTTTGTATCGCTTTGTTCGCCATAAGTTGGCAGGTTTATGCTCAGACGTGAGTCCCTTGCTCACTTTACCACTGGATTCAAGATAGCCTGGCTGATGAGGATTATGAATCCGAAACCGGTCCCAGGATGCTTGTTTCCGGTCCAGGAAAGACATGGCTTGGCAGTTTGGGCTGGGCTGTTCCCATGAGGCACAGGGTCAGACTGATTTGCATATGGCCATGTCTGAACTGGGGTGGCAGAGTGAGCTAAAGAATGGTGATGGATTAAACCCAGCTCCGTTGACTGGGGGTGAGTGTCTGATTTGCTCAAACGCTCCGTCCATCACCCCCTTTTGTATCGCTTTGTTAGCCATAAGTTGCCAGGGTATGCTCAGACGTGAGTCCCTTGCTCACTTTGCCACTGGATTCAAGATAGCCTGGCTGATGAGGATTATGAATCCGAAACCGGTCCCAGGATGCTTGTTTCCGGTCCAGGAAAGACATGGCTTGGCAGTTTGGGCTGGGCTGTTCCCATGAGGCACAGGGTCAGACTGATTTGCATATCGCCATGTCTGATCTGGGGGGGCAGAGTGAGCTAAAGAATGGTGATGGATTAAACCCAGATCAGTTGACTGGGGGTGAGTGTTTAATTTGCTCAAACGCTCCGTCCATCATCCCCATTTGTATCGCTTTGTTCGCCATAATTTGGCAGGGTATGCTCAGACGTTAGTCCCTTGCTCACTTTGCCACTGTATTCAAGATAGCCTGGCTGATGAGGATTATGAATCCGAAACCGGTCCCAGGATGCTTGTTTCCAGTCCAGGAAAGACATGGCTTGGCAGTTTCGGCTGGACTGTTCCCATGAGGCACAGGGTCAGACTGATTTACATATGGCCATGTCTGCACTGGGGTGGCATAGTGAGCTAAAGAATGGTGATGGATTAAACCCAGCTCAGTTGACTGGGGGTGAGTGTTTGATTTGCTCAAACGCTCCGTCCATCACCCCCTTTTGTATCGCTTTGTTAGCCATAATTTGGCAGGGTTTGCTCAGACGTGAGTCCCTTGCTCACTTGGCCACTGTATTCAAGATAGCCTGGCTGATGAGGATTATGAACCCGAAACCGGTCCCAGGATGCTTGTTTCCGGTCCAGGAAAGACATGGCTTGGCAGTTTGGGCTGGGCTGTTCCCATGAGGCACAGGGTCAGACTGATTTGCATATCGCCATGTCTGAACTGGGGTGCAGAGTGAGCTAAAGAATGGTGATGGATTAAACCCAGATCAGTTGACTGGGGGTGAGTGTTTAATTTGCTCAAACGCTCCGTCCATCATCCCCATATGTATCGCTTTGTTCACCATAATTTGGCAGGGTATGCTCAGACGTTAGTCCCTTGCTCACTTTGCCACTGTATTCAAGATAGCACGGCTGATGAGGATTATGAATCCGAACCCGGTCCCAGGATGCTTGTTTCCAGTCCAGGAAAGACATTGCTTGGCAGTTCGGGCTGGACTGTTCCCATGAGGCACAGGGTCAGACTGATTTGCATATGGCCATGTCTGAACTGGGGTGACAGAGTGAGCTAAAGAATGGTGATGGATTAAACCCAGATCAGTTGACTGGAGGTGAGTGTTTGATTTGCTCAAACGCTCCGTCCATCATCCCCTTTTGTATGGGCAAACCAAGCATGCATAGGAGTATGTGAGGGTTAAATCCGGGCACACTACGCGTGCACAAGAGAATGTGAGGGTTGAGGCTGGGCAGACCACGCATGCACACTACGGAGCAGATTTAATATTTTTTAGTGCAACATAGTTCAGCAGTTAGGTGCAGCACTGTGATGTGCGAGGGGGAGTGAGCCGCGCTGAGCCAGATTTATGAAATACATCACGGTGCTGCTCACTACCCCTGCACTAGTACACAGTCTACCTAGTGCCACACAAAACCTTTACACCATAGGCCAGAGGTGTGTGTGCTGTCTAGCATAGGATTCGTACAGGAAACACACCATTCCAGTATAAAATCCTATACATAGAGTAATTCTTAAACACTCCAGAGTTTGTGCTTGTGCTGTAAAGTGCAGTGCAGGTTGTGTTTGTGCTGTAAAGTGCAGGGCAGGTTGTGTTTGTGCTGTGAAGTGCAGGGCAGGTTGTGTTTGTGCTGTGGAGTGTAGGTCAAGTTGTGTTTGTTCTGTGAAGTGCAGGGCAGGTTGTGTTTGTGCTGTGAAGTGCAGGGCAGGTTGTGTTTGTGCTGTAAAGTGCAGCGCACATGCAGTGTGTGGAGTGTTTGAAGAAGTGACAACGTTTCTCCGTGTTATCACCTGATTCAAGGTTTTTTTTAACATAAAATTCTCAGATCCTCAGTACTCTCACAATGCGATATTGAAGCCTTGTACATTTTTCCATATTTCCGCGCGTCGCTAATATATGAAGTATCACGTGTCCATGGCGGTGATAGAAAGGCGGAGTTTATTTTTTACAGAATACTCCACCCACAGATCTGCTTCCTCCTCAGATACTGACACCTTCCCACTCCCTCAGCAGCATTCCACATTGGGTGTTGCCTCAGAGACTTTGGGATGTCACAGCTCTGTTGAAGAGACTGCAAGAACTTTGTGTGAAGAGTGAGCCATGATTATTTGGAGTGTTAAATGTGATTGTGCAGATCTGTGCCCGCCCTGTGTGTAGGTGTCTGGGAGTAGGTGATGCTCGTGAATGGCCTGGACGAAGCATATTCTTTCAATACAAAATGTATGGAAGTGATTTGTGTTTGCGAGACAGTGTGTATGTGCTTGTTTGTGATTGGTCGTCTTGGATGGATACATTATATATGAGCGCGTAAGCAACTGATCCGTTTGATTACTTATTTCCAGTGTGTAGGTCTTTGTGCCTGGGGATAAATTGTGTTTCACGTGTGTGTTTTTCACGTGAGTGTGTGCACTGCAGAGCACAATGCCTGTGTAATTATGCAGCATTGAAGATGTGGTTAAGAGATACCTGGTTTGTTACATTAATCCATGTGATCGTGGGTGAACAGCGGACTGGAAAATCAGGCGAGGAGGCCGGATATAGTGAGCGATAGTGTTTTATTAAGTTTATGCACAGTGGGTTGCGGTGACAAAGGAAGAGGTCGGGTCCAATGCCGGTCCGGGTGTGTGTCTTCTTCTCTGTTCTTCCAAGTCTTCCCAGGGTTAGATGGGCGTCCGGGTCTTGCGTGTAGCCGTCTCTGGGTGGTCGGAGAACACGCGCTCCGCCGTAACTCTCGTCCGAGTTACGGCCGCTCTTCAGCCACCTCCGTGGG
The DNA here is from genome assembly GCF_964263255.1 of Lissotriton vulgaris. Taxonomy (NCBI): domain Eukaryota; kingdom Metazoa; phylum Chordata; class Amphibia; order Caudata; family Salamandridae; genus Lissotriton; species Lissotriton vulgaris. The sequence continues at coordinate 929,358 of NW_028252646.1, read as the reverse complement.
ACTCCACCACTCTTCGGTCCACTCCTCGCTGTCGCCGTTCCCGTCTTCTCCGTCCGTCACCGCTCTAGCCGAAAGCTCCTGCCACGATCCTTCGACGGCGTCAGTCTCTCTCCTTCCGTCTTTTCTGTCTCCGGCCGGCTGTAGGGAGGCGGGACTTCCAGGGTCGTAGGATAGTCCTTCCGGTTCCTCGTTCCACTGGATTGGATCCTGCATGGGAGAGAGGGGCGGGATTTCGGTCGTCATGGACGCTGTTGTTGGGGACCCTTTGCGTCTACTCGGGCATGATGCGGGGCGAGGTGGCAACAGAGGTGAGGGGTTGACTCGGGGTCGGGTGTCCCGAGGAGCGGGATCACATTCCCTTCCCCTAGCTGTCTTTCTTGTACCCGGTGAGGAACCAGGGTATCGAGACAGATAATCAGCGTTACCTTGTTCTGAACCCTTCCTGTGTACGGTTGTGAAGTGGTAGGGTTGGAGGGACAAGAACCAGCGAAGGACTCGATCATTGTGCCCTTTATTCTGAGCCATCCACTCGAGGGGAGCATGATCGGTATAGATGGTGAATTGTCTCCCTTCTAAGTAATACCGGAGGCTTTCCACGGCCCATTTGATGGCAAGTGCTTCCTTCTCTACCACGGCATAGTTCTTTTCACGTGGGAACAGTTTCCTACTTGGGAAGAGAATAGGTTTCTCGTCACCCTGAGGGTTTTTTTGTGATAGGACCTCCCGAGTCCTTGTTCGGAGGCGTCTGTCTGTAGTATAAAGGGTAGGGTGTAGTCAGGGCTTACTAACACAGGATGGGAGGTCAGAGCGTTTTTCAGATCGGAAAACGCCTGTAGCAAGACGGTTGTGGGCGTCCTAAGAAGGGCGTCCGTTTTCACGGTTTTCTTTAAAAGGTCTGTGAGGGGCGCTGCTCTTTGGGAGAAGTAGGGTACGAAGCGTCTGTAGTACCCCAATAGCCCTAGGAAAGCACGGAGGTCTCTTTTGGTCTGAGGAAAAGGGAGGGATTGGATGGCTTCAATTTTACTCTCTTGAGGTCTTATTAACCCTTCACCCAGGAGGTAACCGAGATATTTAACAGTCTGGGCGGCTAGAGTGGTTTTCGCAGGATTTATGGTGAAACCATACTTCCCCAGGGAGGTGATGACCTGTTGAAGGTGCTCTAGATGTTGGGTCCAGTGGTCACTGTAAATGACAATATCATCAAGATACGCGCCTGCATATAGTGAATGAGGCCGTAAGATTGTATTCATGGCCCGTTGGAACGTGGCTGGGGCGCCATGAAGACCGAAAGGTAGGACCAGAAATTGATATAGGCCATCAGGGGTGGAGAAGGCTGTCTTTTTTTTGTCCTCTTCTCTGAGGGGGATCTGCCAATACCCCTTACAGAGGTCTAGCGTGGAGATATATTGTGCCTTTCCTATACGTTCGACCATTTCGTCGACGCGGGGCAATGGATAGGTATCGAAAGTGGATATTTTGTTGACCTCCCTGAAATCTATACAGAAATGGACAGATCCGTCCGGCTTGGGTACCAGTACTATCGGGGAGTTCCACTCGCTTGTGGAGGGTTCGATGATTCTCATCTTTAACATCTGTTCGGTCTCATTTCGTATCACCTCTCTGCGAGCTTCAGGGATTCTATATGGCCTTTGTCTGACTACCTTCCCGGGTACTGTTTGTATAGAGTGTTCGGTGATGGTTGTGTGTCCCTGGGAAGAGGAAAACACATGTCGTAACGGAAAAAGGACTGTCTCTAGTTCCTGTCTCTGTTGTGACGTGATATCGTGGTCAATACAGGGGTTGAAGGAAAGGGGACCTGGGTGATGTGCTCCCGATAAAACTGGACGAGGGCCTTCCCATTTTTTTAGAAGATTGACATGATATATTTGTGTCACCCCACGGGTATGATCAATCTCTATCTCGTAGGTGACCGGGGTCACCTGACGCAGGATGGGATAAGGGCCCTGCCACTGTCCCAGGAGTTTTTGATCAGAGGAGGGTAGCATCAATAGCACAAGATCGCCTGCTACAAAGGTCCTGGGTTTGGTGCCTTTATCGTACTGACCCTTTTGCTTGTTCTGGGCATTCTCGAGGTTCTGGCGTACTATGTCTCTAATGACTGCTAAGTGTGTTTTTAGATTCTCCATGTACTCGGGAAGAGGTCGAGTACGATCTGGTTCTGCTTCCCATGCTTCTTGGGCCATATCCAGCAGGGTACGAGGGGGTCGCCCATATAACAACTCGTAGGGCGAGTATCCGGTGCTACTCTGAGTAGCGCAACGGATGGCAAACAGGGCCAGGGGTAGCATATCCTCCCACCGTTTGGCTTCCAACCCCAGCAGTTTCTTAAGGGTCTGTTTCAGTGTGGCATTGTACTTCTCGACGAGTCCGTCGGTCTGGGGGTGGTATGCGGAAGTACGGATTTGTTTGAAACCTAGGTGGGAGCAGACCTGCTTCATCAGGGCAGAGACAAAAGGGGTACCCTGATCGGTTAAGATTTCTCTGGGAAACCCCACCCGCGTAAAGACTGAAATGAGGGCCTTTGCAATGTTCTGTGTGGTGGGCTGCCGCAAGGGAAGAGCTTCAGGGAATCGGGTTGCATAGTCCACAATGACCAGGGCGTAGCGACATCCGCTGCGGGAGGGTAATAGGGGTCCAATAATGTCCATCCCTACTCTACTAAAGGGGACATCAATCACGGGAAGGGGTTGTAGCGGTGCCCTAGGGGGTCTGTATCTGCTATGTCTCTGGCATACTGGACATTCTTTACAAAACCTTTTGATGTGTTGGAAAATCCCAGGCCAGTAGAATTTATCCAAGATCGTTTGGCTAGTCTTTTCCTCTCCGAAGTGACCTCCCAGAAGGTGACTATGGGCCAGGAAGAGTACCTTCTCCTGAAAGGGACCGGGGACCAGGAGTTGGGGATTCTGTTGGTTCCCACCCTTGCGATATAATAGCCCGTTTTTCTTGAAAAAGTAGGGACCTACGATAAGGGGATCCTCTTGTTCCACAGCCCTTCCCCAGGCTTCCTGTAATAGAGGGTTTTCCTGTTGTGCTGCCCTAAATTCTCGGTCCGTGTGCCAAGGATGGTCATCCGGGATCACTGGATAAGCGCCTGTATATTCTCTTCTTTCCTTTCTTTTCTGTGCTTTGGACTTGATTGGTTTACGTGCCTGTACGGGGGAGGACATTCCATTCGGAAAGGGTGCTTCTTCCCACCAGTGGGTCAGGGACTCAGTGGTGTCTCGTAACAGTTCGGGTAGTCCTGGATAATCGCTTCCCAGAATCGCCTGTTCCGGTAGGGTGGGGATCAACCCCACAGTGAGAGCGGTACCAGGATCCTTGTCATGTCGAACCTTTACTTGGGTGGTTGGATATGTCTTGGTATCCCCGTGAACACACTGAATGGCTACCGTGTTGGACGAAGGTTTAATAGGGTGTGATAAAGCCTGAGGTCTTATGACGCTCTGTCGACACCCGGTGTCTGTTAGGGCCATTAGGGTTTGTCCATCAAAACTCACTGGACATCGAAACGGAGGGGGGGTGGTCCCTGGTACGGAACACACGTAGTTACGTGCCAGACCAACTTCCATCGGTTCTTCTTTGTGCGGACATACTCTGGCAATGTGACCGAATCCGCCACAGCTGTAGCATTGTGGTCCAGGATTGACGGGACGTGGTATCATTGGAGCGGGGAACACAAGTGGTGGGTCAGGCCTTCTGGGAACAGCGGGACGAGGAGGTCGGGGACCGGTAGGAGGGTGTGATCTGTGGGAGTGATCCTCTCTTCCCCTTTGAACTTCCTGGGCCCGGCTACAGGCGCTTGCAATTTCGATTGCCGTGTCCAAGGTCAGGTTGGCATGCTGGCGCACCCATCTTTGGGTGTTTGGATGCAGGGATGATAGAAATTGTTCCAGGTATATCTTTTCTAGAATGTTCTCTTTAGTGGAGGTATCTGGTTTTAGCCAGCGATTGGTTAAGTCTTTTATACGGAAGGAGAGGGCTCGAGGGGTCTCTTGGGGACCTTCCTTTACCTGTCGTAGTCGTACTCGGTACGTTTCCTCGTCAATACCCAGCCGTTCAAGGATGCATTTCTTCACGTCTGCATATGGGGTGTTGCCCTGAATGTTCGCTTGTTGGTAGGCGGCCTGTAGATCCCCTGTTAGCAGAGGTCCGAGATAATGAGCCCATCGATCGGCAGGCCAGGTGGCCGCCTGTGCTAACCTTTCAAAGTTAGTAAAAAAGAAGTCAGGGTCCTCCCCCGGCACATACTTCTGAAGAACCACCGATGGGAGGGAGGACATCGGTCTCGGTTGACCTAAGACATCGGTCAATTTCCCCATGGCTTGTTCATGGGTTGTTCCCTGCCCCTTTAAGACATCATGGAGTTGTCCACGGTCATCCTCCGCTGTCTTTAGGAACTGCTCCATTAGTTTGCCCAGCTGTTCCTGGGACTCCGCCATCCTCTTCATCACGGCCTCCATACCTCCAGGTAATCCCACTTCTGACACCAGATGTGATCGTGGGTGAACAGCGGACTGGAAAATCAGGCGAGGAGGCCGGATATAGTGAGCGATAGTGTTTTATTAAGTTTATGCACAGTGGGTTGCGGTGACAAAGGAAGAGGTCGGGTCCAATGCCGGTCCGGGTGTGTGTCTTCTTCTCTGTTCTTCCAAGTCTTCCCAGGGTTAGATGGGCGTCCGGGTCTTGCGTGTAGCCGTCTCTGGGTGGTCGGAGAACACGCGCTCCGCCGTAACTCTCGTCCGAGTTACGGCCGCTCTTCAGCCACCTCCGTGGGACTCCACCACTCTTCGGTCCACTCCTCGCTGTCGCCGTTCCCGTCTTCTCCGTCCGTCACCGCTCTAGCCGAAAGCTCCTGCCACGATCCTTCGACGGCGTCAGTCTCTCTCCTTCCGTCTTTTCTGTCTCCGGCCGGCTGTAGGGAGGCGGGACTTCCGGGGTCGTAGGATAGTCCTTCCGGTTCCTCGTTCCACTGGATTGGATCCTGCATGGGAGAGAGGGGCGGGATTTCGGTCGTCATGGACGCTGTTGTTGGGGACCCTTTGCGTCTACTCGGGCATGATGCGGGGCGAGGTGGCAACAGAGGTGAGGGGTTGACTCGGGGTCGGGTGTCCCGAGGAGCGGGATCACAATCCATTTATAAGGTGTGAGACTGTACAAGTGAGAGTTGGAGTTTGTGTCACATCTGTGAGTACACAATTGAATGGACTTTTTAAAGAGCAATTTTTTGTGTGTGCGTGTTTGTTGCAAACATTTGGCGTGTGTGTTGCAAGCATTTTGCCAAAGACAAGCCTGTCTGCTCCCAGGCCCACCTGGCCGCCACTGCTGGGACCAGAAGTCAGGAAGTATACTCAATATTTCTCATATTCTGCATAAGATCTAAAGTCTTTCAGGTACACAGATTTTAGTATCTCCCCCATGTTTGTCTCGTTTTTAGAGGCAAATGGCGTGTATGCCAGCCACACATATAGAGTAATCTGGTACTCAACAGACCTCAGTTTGGACCGACAAACAATAAGACTATTCTACATCCTCAGATTGAGGAGTCGTTAAAAGCGCTTTACTAAACCCACCCTCCCTAGGCAAAGATAAGGTGGAAATACTCAAATTATTAGAATCTCCTAAGACGGATATCCTGTTCTTAACTGAAACCTGGTTGTCAGAGGGATCTTCTCCAGATCTCCAGAAGCCGTACCCGAAGATGACCAAAAGACGACACGCTCAGAGAAAGGAGGTGAGAAAGCAGCAATTATTCACCAGTGGATTCACACATCTCTTTTACAAATTACTCAAACTGAAGTGATAGATCTGCTTTCCTTTCTCAAGTTTCGAGTTGATGACGACAACTCGGTCCCTAAAGATAATGAATTTGCTGATTTAATGATGTTGAATTTACACCAACACATTACATGCTCAGATCACATAAAATGAAATACCTTAGATCTGATCTGGGTGTATAATTCGAATTGACTGAATATAATCATCCTTCCTTGCATATGGTCCAATCAGATGGTGATACATTAATACAGAGCCAGTGTTATCAACACTTTCAAACCCCTCCCCCCTCTTCCCATCAATTGAAGACATTCTCTCCAAAGAAAAATAATCCACTCTGTGGCTTAGACATGCTAGTGACCCACACCCCTCAAATCCAACAGCGTGTTATAAACCGCACCAGACCAGTGCCCTGGTACAAGCCAGAGCTAAAGGAGGCGAAATCTGCATTGCGTCGACACTGGCGGGACAGGGATGATGAAGAGAGCAAAATCACATTTTAAATTGAGCTTGAGGAATATAAAGGCAAACCCGTTCTATGCAAAGTCCTCTTAATAGGCAAAAAAAAGTCTTACAAGCAAATGAAAATTGATTTTAGATATCCTGAATGATTAGTCGCCCCTAAATGAAATGAGAACTTCCCTGACTCCTATCGAGGCATTCTGTGACAATCTAAATACTTAACAAAAACATTCTTTAAAGATACTATAAACAAATACAGCAGTAATAAGTCTGAAGTTGAGTCTGAAAAGAACTCTACTCTCCTTATCCTTGTTTGAAGAAATAAACAGGCTTCATGAATTCATGATCAAGGTCAAATTCGGGTCACCAACTGACCCTTGCCCTCCAGCAGTCATGGAATCTCTGACCTCAACAATCAATCAATCAATCAGCATTTATAAAGCATACCCCAAGGATATCTGGGCGCTGAGGGTGCTGCGTCTCCGTCGAAAAGCGAGGTCTTGAGCAGTACCCTGCGGAGCGTTTTCATCAATTCAGCAGCTCAAGCGATCATTCCAAGCGCGTTTCAAAATGCTGTAGAGCTTACGATACTGAAAAACCAGGGAGAAGTCCCGGATATAACCAAGAATTATAGGCCAATATCTCTGCTCCCTTTACCTGCAAAAACTATTGATCAGAGAACTGTCTTCAAGCGGTTCTAGGCTTTATAACTACACCAGCTCTCAGATAATTCTTATCAATGGAATGTCAGCCTCACAACTCCAGTATCAAAATATGATGCAATTTGATGATTACTTGATGAGGTTCAATCAACTAAACTGAATATTGACCAAACTGAGAATGTAATTTGAAAGAATAAGACCAACGTTTGGAGCCAACTTTACTCTCCAACAAAAATGCCTCTGAGTGATAATCGATAGCAATCTTAGCAAGATCCAGCTGCTGGAGCAGTAGGATCTAAATGCAGATTTGTGCTGAAACTACTTTAGAAACTAACCCCACTCCTCCCACTATAGACAAGAAAAGCAATAGCGGTGCCTGCAGTCCTATCTAGATCTCATCATGCCAACCGAGTATATGTAAGAATACCCAATATCAGGAGAAGAAAAGTGACCTGCCCAATATATTTTACAACTAGGCCTCAGAGAGGTCCAACAAACTTAAGGCCAGATGTGTGAGACCAAATACCGGTCGGTAACGGCCGATTTTGGCCGTTACCGACCGGTATTTGGGTTTTGTAATGTAGGGGGCCTATGATTTACAGAATCAGTAAATTTACCGATTCGGTAAATTTACAGAATCGGTAAAATACTGAATCGGTAAATTTACTGATTCTGTAAATCAATATGTAGGTGGCACAGTAAACAGTGCCATAGGCCCCTAAGAATTCGTTATTTACCACGTAATACTATTGCATGGTAAATAACTAATTCCTGTGTACATGCACATCTGTGCATGTACACCTGTGCCATGTGGCACACTGACATGCCCTAAGGGCATGTCTGTGTGTCACATGGCACACAAGCCAGAATCAGGGGTGCCACAGGGTGTCAAAGTGACACCCTGTCCCCCTTGCAAATTCGGTATTTTTACAGTTTCAGTAATTACCAAATCGGTATTTGCCATTGATTCCTATGGGCTTCAAGGCCCATAGGAATCAATGGCAAATACCGATTCGGTAATTACCAAATCGGTAAATACCGAATCCTACCGATTCGGTATTTGTTACCGAATAATTACCTACATCAGATTTACCGACTCATGAATACTGAATCGGTACAATTCGGTATTTATGAATCGGTAAATCTGATTTACCTACATCGAGCCCTTAATATTACACTCGGAACCACATAGGAACATCTCAGACACAAATATTCACAAAAAATGCGAAAAAACATTTTATTAAATAATTCATTTTTTCCTTATTTTTTTCTCATTTATATATGTAACATAGTACACAGAAGTTCATAATAGAAAAATCAAAACTATAATGGATAAAAGTTCATCAAGGACTGAATCAACTCCTAGTAATGGCCCACACACCACACAACACATACATACCAACATACATACCACTCAATTCATAAATCATACAACACTCCGCAAAGATATCAAAAATAAGTGATGAATTATGGACAGTTGGAGTAATATCCCAGGTGCTTCAGATGGTTCTCAAAAGGAACAAACGCCAACGCGCGTTTCGGTGTAAAGCCCCAGCCGGGGCTACACATTCATCAGGGCAGGAGTGGAGAATACCCAATATCACCATTCATAGACTACAAGTATTTCACAGCGACGCAGCTTGTGCACTACATCATCTTCAGAGGTGGGCACGCGCCATACCTATATTGAAATAACAAATCCAGGGTTGAGAGGTCTAGTCCCTCACTTTATTGCAAACCAGGTGGCAATGTATTCACCCGTACAAAAGCAGAGATCTCCTCGCTTGAATTTATTTGCTATTGCAAAATTATAGAAGATCAGATCAGGTGGACGCAGCTTTGGTACAAGTTCCTTTCATCCAGAAATCTGACAGCCCACAAGCCTATTCAGACTAGATTCTTCCCCGTTATGGTTTGTTTTCTCCTCTTTTATGTATTTCTGATTCAGTTCCAAGAAACCCCCGGTTGAACATGCTCTCTATATGTGCAATGACATAATAAGCGTTTTGTAGATCCTGTAGAGGTTTGGTATGTTGGCGCGTGCTTCAGTCACAGACCTGAATACTGCAAAAGAGAGGTGTACAGTGCAAGTGAGGATGATAGCGCAGTCTTGTCTGCCAGGGTATTATAAACCTTTCATTGCTGCAAGGCTGTTACAGTATTCTCTTTTTGTGGTTGCACAGTGTACAATTTGAGCAGACCAAGGAACAGACGAAATGTTGGAAACACATTTCAAATCCGTGCCTTTCATAGTATATGAACTATGTTGCGGGTATTGTGAAATTTTAATGATTCAATTTTTTTCAGGTTTTAGAAATTTGCAGTTTTCTCTGATCAGGAGTATTTTGACCTAACTGTCCTGTGATAACGTGTTGTCTTTTCTCTTTTCCTCTCCTCTGCAGACACTTGAGACTTGAACATCAATTTACCAGAATGGGCAGAAGACGGGCTCCAGAAAAGAAAGTGACAGCGCAGTGTTCACATGAATCCGTAAGAGCCACAGTCCCATCTTTACCTCTCCATGACGTCTCAACTTCAAGATCCCAAAATGATGCTCAGAGGGACCAGGACCTGGAACCGCTTTCGGAGAACCTGCCCCACATTATCCTTTTATCCATGCTGGAGGAGTTGGAAGCCAAACTGGATAACTTGATGAATACTGTGGAGGACGTACCTTCTAGAGTCGCTGGGCTGATTAAGAAAATCTGGATAGAAAAGGATCAAGGTTCCCTAGATAATGGTGGAGTGTCTTTGGAGGTGGTCTGTCCGGCGAGTATTAGAGATTGTGCTGTTAGCGGGTCTTCTGCAACACCTCAACTGGACAGGTCAGAGGAACCGAGCTTGTGTCTTCAGACAGTGTCTTCTGATGGGCATGCACCAAAGCAGGAGTGTACGCTCTCCACGCCAACTGATGTTCAAGGGCGTCCAGAGGAGCCAAACCTTTGTCTGCAGCCAATGTTTTCTGATCGACATCACCCCCAGCAGGACCAGTGCTTGCAACCTGGGTTTCCAGATAGAAATGGAGTACAGCAGGATTGTCCTCTATCCCGGTGCCCTCAGACAGATCCTCCAGGCAGATCACTGGAGGCAAACCTGTGTCTTCACTCAGAATTTGTTGATGGGCAGACACCAAAGCAAGACCAGAGCGTACAGACGGCGTTCCCAGAAGAGTGGGAGCCAGATGAGCCCCTGAAGCAAGAACCATCCCCATTGTCTACTAATAGCAGGGACCAGAAACAGAACCTCTACCCACACCCACTATTTCCTGAAGGACACAAACCACAGCAAAACTACCGTATACAACCCGCGCTACCAGATGGGAACGGACCAGATGATCCCTTGGAGGAAGAACTGATGTGTTTTCATTTCCAAGATCCCCAGGAGAACCGCAGCCTACAACCCGTGTCACCTGATGGGATGTCATCAGACGACCACATAGAGTCTGGGCTATTGTCCTTTGATGAGTTGGGGTTACAACAAACCCAGTGCCTACAGCAACACCTATGCTTGAAGCAGGAATTCCCTAATGCACCATTATTGCTGTTCGAAGCTACCCCAGGTATGTGTTTCACTATAAATGGACTCTCAGAGTGCATACTAACAGATGTAACCTCTTCAAAATGCGTAATATCAGATTTTAGAAAGTCTCTGAGGGGAGGATTATGGTTTGGATGGAACCCACTGAGCGATACTGACCCCCAGAGTACGAGTACACAGGGTGCAGATGTTTCCCTGCAATCTCCTCCTCTATTTCCACACAGGACTGCATCCTTCCTGTGCAGAAACAGGCCTGGTTATGGGACTCTGCATGAGACAAATAGGCCAGTAGCTCTTGTCGTTCCATGATCGTCCCCATTCCAGGCTGAGGAACTGGAAATAGTGTTATTCATGGGAGGAATTACTGGCCAGAATCACACGTAATAGTCGGATGCAAGTGATGTGGTGTTCATTGAGATTAGCAGACATGCGTAGTCTAGAGAGTGAACTGTGTTTCTAGTTGCACTGTTACATTGGGTAAGACGCAGTCGTCTCCAGTTCCTTATATAAAAATCCTAGTCTGTATTCGGCCCCAACAGCAGGGCTGACCAGGGATGTTGTTGTCACTGCACGGTTCTCCAGGAGTGCACACCACCTCATGATAGACAGATACACAAAGGTTTTGTAACTCTGAGGTGACTTCCAATAATCTTATTATATGCACCAGGTGGTACTTTATCCCGTATAATACATGGTCACACCATCACCGTTCCCACAAATCTTAGTGCGTAGCTCTTACATATGCAGCAGCTGACATGTTTGCAAACTTGAAGAATGAACTTAAAACCTCTTGTGCAAAAGTAAACATCAAATCTGTTAGATATTTCTTCCAAAAAGATGTTAGAAACTGTTCAATAAAAGCCCATTGAAAAAAAAAGCTGCAGTAGCTCGAAACGTGTAGAAACATGCAGAAATATTCCACCCTTCCTTTATCTAAGGAAACTAATAAACATATTCCCTCTGCTTCTCATAGTAAGCTAGTAACATAAAGCAGAAGTAATAAAAGCAAAGTTCTGTTTGTTGCTTTAAACAGCTGCTTCAGTTATGCTTCGTGACTTGACCTTCTTTTCACATCAGCTGCTGGCGCTGGCAGCAGGCATTGTGCCCACAGAACTCATCTGTAATAACATATAAAAGCTGAGTTCTGACGTCTTTTCTTCATAATCACTGACTTGGTGCGTCACAAATTCCTGATTATAAAGAAATTGGAGACTGCCATTTATACAGGGATTACAGAATCCCATGTAATATAATTATATATATACATATAATAACTTTGGTACAGTTCAATGAATCTGCACAAAACTATTTGGGATTGGCCTGGCTAGTTTCATGCAGTGTTTTTTGTGGTCCTCAAATTAAGCCACTAGTCCTTTAAGATAGAGCTAGCTGGACCTTTAGCCCATGAATGGTCCGTGCATCTGGACTCGTGGACCCAAATGTAAAAATATATCGGATCCGATTGGATGAGGGAGTTTTTTCTCCTGTCGTCCATTTCGGATACGTAAACCCAAAGTTGGGTCTGCGGACCTGAAGCTCCCTGATTGGCTGGCTACATCTTGAACCATTACTTGATGAAGAGACTTGTTCCCCGCATCCTGTAAAAATACTAAAGAAGCCATAAAGAGCTGTGGTGCCATCCTGTCTCTCCCTGGCACAGGGGCTGCCTAATGTTAAAATGTAGAAAGAAATTGCTGATTTTGAGACAGAGGTTGGATTCCACATCATGACCCTTGTGGTCCGCAAACCTTAGGCAGGTGTCTGAGCAGGCACAGTAATTGGCCTTGTACCCTGGTGGATATTTGTGATGTTCGGAGACCTGCTCCTCGTTCTGAAACCCTATTGATGTCCAATAAGGATACACAAGTTTGCAAGGGTCCGAGAACCCCAAGAAAGTGTCCGGGAACCCTTAAAAATAAAAAATAAAGAAACATAAGCCAGGCCATGCAGGGAATCCCCTGCTGTGCCCAGGCACCGTTGAACACCTGTGCCTGCTTGGTGTTGGCTGCAGGGAACTGTTGCGTGTGTATATGATGAAGGAAAAAACCCCCACTGAAAACAAGCATTGGCAAAACAAATAGGTGTCTCCAATCTTAAAGCTATTGGCTTTGGCAACGAGTTTTAGCCATTATGTACCCTAGTGTGACTGCTGTTCGGCATGGCTAAAAGTTAGTGGCACGAGGTCGGGTGGGGTAGATGGAAGCGGGATAAATTGGGGTAGAGTGCAATGGGGTAGATTGGAGTCAAATGGGGTAGATTGAATTGAGGTAGATTTGGGTTGTAGAAGTGAAATCTGTAATATAAGGAATAACAATTGATAGAAAGATAACACAACCACAGCTCTTTGTCAACTCAGTGAGTGGTAGATTTATTAGCACAACAAATAACAATTAACGTGCAACACGTAGACAGTCAGCGTAGAAGCCTGAATGTCCAAAGATTTAATATGTTTGGTACACTTTATATTACGTTAAAAAGAAAAGGAGGACCCCACACAGACTAATAGGGGACTGGGGGGATAATGGATCTTCAAAATGAGAACAGGGCGTCCCCACGAGAAGACAGTCAAAGACTTTGTGTCACACCTAGTTCCTAGAATCTAGGGTGAGTGTTCCATTTATCTAGATGCGACTTTATAAAGCATGCCAATAATCTGGCGGGAAAGGTAAAGTTACAATGATTCGTGCTTACTTGCTATCCGTGTATGATCAAAAAAGAGCAATGTATATTTACTGTTCTGGTTACTAGTATCCCTACAGATGCCGACTGTTATTGAAAGGGGATTGTTGTCTCACCGTATAATCAACATTAAAAATGACCGTTTTCTAGTAATACACACAATGAGCTAAAAAGGCCTAGTTTTCAACAAACATGTACATAAGTCAATGTTTTCAGTAAATGTTAAAAAAAGGAAAAATTTACCACACCATGAGTTACTCTGTTACACATTTATTATACATACACATTTAAAATTCCAAAATTATAAAGCATACAATTAATCAAGGAAACAAAGTTCATACATTTGCATAAAACAATTTAAAAACAAAGAATCACAGGTCGACGCGGCGTTTCGGTTTCTTGTATTTCTACCTTCTTCAGGACAGATTCTACATGAGTTTAAAAAGAAATTTTAAAAAAACAGAGTTACTCTACGTTGCATTGGTGCAGACCATTAAGTATACATAGTTATGAGTAATCATGAGCTAATTTAACTGAAACTTCATTTCTAGGCATCTCTAGTCCAAACAGACCTTATTACATCCCCCAGGCTTTTCTATTCCATATTGCTGGTGATGTGTACACACAGTTAGGCATAAAAAATCTCATGCTGGTAATTCTAAAAAACATTAGTTTAAGAACACATATCGACCATGTCTTTACTATTCATACACTTTGTACAAAACACCACTAGTTTTGTACAAAGTGTATGAATAGTAAAGACATGGTCGATATGTGTTCTTAAACTAATGTTTCCTTGATTAATTGTATGCTTTATAATGATGGAATTTTAAATGTGTATGTATAATAAATGTGTAACAGAGTAACTCATGGTGTGGTAAATTTTTCCTTTTTTTTAACATTTACTGAAAACATTGACTTATGTACATGTTTGTTGAAAACTAGGCCTTTTTAGCTCATTGTGTGTATTACTAGAACACGGTCATTTTTAATGTTGATTATACGGTGAGACAACAATCCCCTTTCAATAACAGTCGGCATCTGTAGGGATACTAGTAACCAGAACAGTAAATATACATTGCTCTTTTTTGATCATACACGGATAGCAAGTAAGCACGAATCATTGTAACTTTACCTTTCCCGCCAGATTATTGGCATGCTTTATAAAGTCGCATCTAGATAAATGGAACACTCACCCTAGATTCTAGGAACTAGGTGTGACACACAGTCTTTGACTGTCTTCTCGTGGGGACGCCCTGTTCTCATTTTGATGGTACACTTTATAGACTCAAACCACAAGACCACCCATATGACACGTAGGGAGAAGTGTGGCTCAATGATTGGAGCGGCAGACCCTGATGCAGCGGTCTAGCCCGGGACCAGGGTTCAATTCCCGGCCTCAGCGGGTCTTGGGCTCAAAATTCCACGGACCTGATAATTCTCGCCTCGGTGCCTATTCCAATCATGGAGTCCCACTCTGCAACTCTGGGCAATAGCTTGCTTAATCTCCACAACGGCCCCCACAATGCTAAGGATGCCTGGCCTCCACCTTGGGGGTGCCCAGGAGTGGACGCCTCACAGGGAAAGCCAGGATGGGTTCCACAGCGGTATTCGTACAAGCGCCTTGAGACCCTTGCGGGTGAGTAGTGCGCTATACAAGTATCAATTTACATTTACATTTAAGTATTATACGTAGTTACAGTCAACCATGATTCCCTCAGCCAATGGACAAAGATCTGTAACAAGACATCTCCTTGTAAGGTTTGATACATTTGATGCCCACATACTGTAGCTAACCATGTGATCAGAATGGGCAGTATTGGGGTCAGTCAATCAAAATGCGAGCTGCTGGTATATTTCCATACAGACTGCGACATAAGCAAGGCGATGAGTAATATTGCGAAATCTGTTATTGGCTAATAAAATGTATTGTGCAAGCAGTGTGTCACGCACCTCGTCTGGGCGTAGAGAAATGCAAGGACAGCATTTCTCAGACGGTGAAAGGGCAAAACCTCCCAAGATGGAGGTTTTTAGATGTAGGCTAAGTTAATAGGGCCTGAAGCCACTACAGTTGGTATCAAAGAAAAAGATGGCTTCAACATCTCCCAAATCTGATACCAAATCAATATACCCTGCGTGCCAACAAATTCATGCCCATGGCAGGCACTTCAGCCACTGCCTGTTGCTCCTGTCGCTCCGGCTTATGGCCACGGCGTATTGAGCAAGAGCAGTAGGAGACAAGGGATGCACAGCAGACTGGGTAGACCTGTATAATAATGCAGAGTGTCAACAACACAGCTGCTATTATGATAACAGCCTTTAGGATCCATGAGCCCCAACCTGACAGCCATTGCATCAGTTTGTCCCAAAACTCACCAGTGTGTATGCCCTCTGCCTCATCCCTAATGTCCTTTATGTTATGGATTGCCCTATCTATGTTCCGGCTGTTGTCAGGTATATAAGAACAGCACTTCTGATGGATGACACGACAAAGCCCACCTTCCTTGGCTAGGATGATGTCTAAAGCAACCCTATTCTGGATCACTACCGCCCGCATAGCAGACAGCTCTGCTGTTATGTTTCCCAGCCCTGCTGTAGTAGAGTCAGCCAGATCCTCAATCATTCTATCTAACTCATGTATCCTCTGGGAGGTGTACACTACTCCGGCACCTGGGACCATTACTCCAACAGCTGTCATAAAATGATCAGCCCATCCAGCTGACCTTCTCATCCTTGTAGGCCTCACACCTGGTCTTCTAATCTGTGCTATGTCTGAGAAGTGGACCATACGTGGTATTATTGATGCAAGGTAGCAACGGCCGTACCAACCTGGAGGCAGGTAAAAGTATGCCCATGGTCCGCAGACAAAAAATAGACCCTTGTAACCCACCAGTCCAGGTGAGGACCCAGTATTGCTGTCCTTGATACGTGACAGTCTCGTGATGTCTGTGCAGTTACTTTTGCCCACAAAAATCTGGTTCACCTTCCTAGGTTCCATTATCCTCCTCATCTTGATTATCCTGTCCTTACATGCCAACAATCCTTGTTGTCCCTGCAGTAGATCCTGTAACACACAAGGGCAGGGTATGCATGACTGCTGTGTTGAGCAGTTATGTGCTATAGCTATGTCTGAAGGTAATTTAGGTGCTCTGTCCCGCTGCATCCCTTCATCATATAGGATGCAGGATGGGGCTAGGGACAGCTCTTCTACCCTAAACCCTGGTATATTACCTCCATGTTTCCGCTCTGCTCATTATCATTCTCCTCAGCCCTGTTCCTGGATCTCCTGTCAAATGTGCTAAGCATCTCAGTGTCTGACCTTGTAGGGTGCATATTCCTGCATGGTGCCCATTTCTTCTTAGGCTCCCTGGCACCCTGTCTGGCACCCGCTATATTGGAAACATTCAGTGTTGGGGATGCCGCGAGGCCAGTGTTTGGTGGTGCAACTAATACTGACATATTGTGTTCAGTGGAGAGTAACTCATGCATCAGAATACAACCAAAATATTTGGAAACCGGTAGTACAATGTAGCTCATGCTGTGCTGTGTATCTGTTGCTAGGTGGGTACAAACATAGCATCCTGAAATGTTCATGATCTGTACATATAATTTCAGCATTTCAACATATTTATTGTTATCATATTCTTCCCACAATTCTCTGTCATTCCCTTCTGTAACCTCTTCCCCAACAGAATTTGGTCTGGCACAACTATGTTTCTCTCCTCATGTTGTATAACTGTATTATTCTCATCACCAACTTTGCCATGAAGAAATGGGATGTCAAACTCTTCTGCAAACACTATAAACATGGTTGTCAGAACTATCCCAGGTACTGGTGATAATACAGCTGCCAGTATATATGGCCATCTACGCTCATTTGTCCTGGGCCTAGGCATTTTAAAGTGTTTATGGGATTAATAATAAACCGTTATTTTCGCCCCAATTGACGTCTGTAACAATATGTAACCCACTGTTTTCTATGGCGATTATAATACTTTGCAGAACCTCAGTACGCGCTGTTGCTAGCTCCCGGGCTGATGGCAGGAAGCCAACTATTGGGAATGAAAGGTCATTCAGTATAAGTGTCTGCAGCCCGCTCAGTATTGGGGGATTTGGCACTGCTACTCTCTGAACAGTTGTTACCTCTACTCCTGGTGATAACGTTGCCACTGCTGACCTTATTGTTATATATAACACCCTTTCTTTCACCACCCGTATCGTTATCCACCTGTGTACTGCAGGTGGTGCAACCTGCATATCTTATCTTTATTAATAATGAATAAACTGTGGTTACAACAGCATCCATTACTGCCCCCCAGCCAATGTGATGTATACCAGATATTACACTGTCCAAGATGTCAAGGCGTGTGTTTGCCAGTTCCTGGGCCGGTGCTTGGCTGCCAAATGTGGGGAATGTAAGCTGTTGCAATATCAATTCCGTCACCTTGCTCATCAGTGGTGGTTTCGGTACAATCAGCTGGATTTGCCCCTTCTTTTCCACTCCTGGCCACAATAATCGTATAACTATCACCAATGTTGACTCTTGCACCTCTATTGTCATTTGCATCAGTCTGCCACTCCTTGTTGTGATCAAAGGTGGTCCAGATGCGATGGTAGTCATGTAGCTGAATATAGTCTATTTCCACAGTTCAATGTTCCTCTGGTGCTTCGATATTCCGTGTTGTGCTGTCAGTCCTTAATGTCTAACTAGCAGGGCCTTGTATCCCTATATTTGATACAGACACCAGAACCATTTGCAACAAAACACGTTGGCGCCTTTGCTGGGTCTGTCAGAGGTTGCTAGCACATGACAGACGATAGGCACTTGGAGGAGACAGGTGTCTCTATGATGTCATTCGGAGGCCGTGTCTGCCAAGCACAGCAGAGAGTTGCGTTGGTCAGTTTGTTGGAGGGATGGTCTGCAGCCAGCAGGAGATCTCTTCTTCCTTATCCCCTGTCGTGCTGGTCAGGCTGGTCCTTCTTGGTGGATCGGAGGTTGTACCTATGGTCCGCCTCAGGTGTTGCTGGTGATGCTGCTGGAGCTTGCCGCTCGTCGCCCTGGTCCACTGTCCGCTTGGTGTGAGAGCTGTGGATCCACAAAGTCGCTGTCGTCAGGAGGACGGTGTAGGGGCCTTTCCACCAGGCTGGAGGCAGTGCCGTCGGGTGTGGGCCTTGATCCAGATCCGGTCCCCAGGCTGCAGGTCATGTGGTGGTGGAGTTGCTGCTTCTGGAAGAGCCTGCAGGACCTGGCGGTGAAGATAACGTAATGTCTCTGTTAGTTTTTTACAGTAACACAAAAGCAGAGCATCTACTAATGGCAGAGGCGCAGTGGACATGTGACCCGCAATGTTCATGGGTCGTCCAAACAATATCTCATGCGCGCTCAACTTAGTTATCCTGTCAGGCGTACTTCTCATTGCTAGCAGGGCTTTTGGCAGTGCATCCACCCATGACAGTTCTGTGGAAGCGCAGATTTTCCCTATTTTATTCTTCAAGACCCCATTTTTTCTTTCCACTGCACCTGCTGCTGGTGGGTGATAAGCACAATGTAATTTCTGTGTGACCCCAAGACCTTTGCATAGACCCCTTATCACCTGAGAAATGAACGCAGTCTGAGGCCAGAAGGATTGGGATCCCAAAATCTGGGTATTAGGTCTTTCAGGAGACACTTAGCAACTGTTATTACATCACAGTTCTTTGTGGGGTATGCCTCTGTCCACTTAGTAAACATACAGACGATGACCAAAACATGCCTGTACTTGTGGGTGGGGGGCATGTCAATGAAATCCATTTGTAGGCTTTCAAACGGTCCATGAGGTGGAGGGAAGTGACCAGGTGCAGTATGGGTACCTTTACCAGTGTTATACTGTGCACAGATAGTGCACTGTCTGCAAAGTCTCTCAGCTGCTTGACGAAACTTGCCATGATACCAGCACTGTGAAAACAGCCTTATCATTCCATCTCCCCCCACATGGGAGGGGCCATGGAAGAGACGTGCCATTGACGGAAGCATTGATGAAGGCAGGCATATCTTCCCATTGGGCCCAGTCCATAATCCCTCCTCTGTTTTCACACGCCCTCCTTTTGCCCACCCGGTCATCTCCTGGATGTCAACTTGCTTCTGGATGTGGATTGGGTCAAAATGCAAAGAGTCTTGTTCAGCGTCCACCTTTTTTTTTTTTTTTTGTATCCTCATCTGCCCGACACACGTCCCTTAGATGCGGAAGAAACCAATCAACCATCTCACTGCTTTTTTTGGAGCAAGGCCCTGAGAATTGAGCCGCTTCACAACTCAGCAGAGAATTTTATGAGGTGATAGGGACATCCATACATCTTGTGACAATGTCTCAAGGCAACTTCGTGCCAAAATATTCAGTATATAGATGTCGAATTCTGGGCAGACCACAATACTGAACTATTGAGTGGGTGGGCTTAATCATTGGATGTTGGGGAAAAAAGAAAAAAAAACCCCATGGAGAACTCACTTCCATTCTGTCAAAAGCTTCCAAAAAGTGAGATTTTGGGCTCTGCATGATCTTCTCAGATCTACCTTTGAGGTTTCATATAATGAGTTTAACCAAGCTGAGGGAGTGGGAGGGGTCTTGTCCACCCAGTGCATACAAATCTGCCGTCTTGCCAGCAAATTGGCATAGAACAGAAAGGATCTTGCTGCCCCAGTTATGTTCTGGTCTAAACCGAGAATGACAAATGATAAAGATATTGAGATGTCAATTTTGGTAATTGAGTCCAAAGTAACTTTGATCTCTGTCCAGTAGGTAACTAAATGGGGGCAATCCCAGAACATATGAGTGTCAGATGCTGAGGGCAGTTGGCATTTGTTGCAGCATTTCCCCTCTTGAAATTTGGATAGACGTAAGGGAGTGAGATATGCCCGATGTAAAGTAAATAGATGGTTTCGTCTGAGCCAAGCGGGTTTTACCAATTTATACAAAAGGGTGAAGGATTCTGATCAACTGTCCTCATCCATTACCTCAATTTCCCTATCCCAAAGCTGTTTTGGGAGGAGAAAATCCCCATCAACCTCCTCAAGTATAGACCAGTACCAACAAGCCACCTCTTTACCTCCAATCTGTTTTTCAACTAGCTGTTGTTCTAGAGGGTTAATACTTCCAGAATTAGGGACTTTCCTGAATAATTCTCTGACCCAACTACTAATTTGTATGTATTTAAATCTTGACAGAGTCGGGCCCACTTTATCCCTAAGGACTTCCCACGATGTCAAGATACCTCCCCAAAGTAGGTCGCCCCATCTAGAAATCCCAGCTGTTCTTAGGGGAATTGCCAAAGAGTCCTGCAAGCATGGTGGAAGCCCGGGAGAGTCCCAAATTGGTGCGTGAATAGAGTAATACGCCAATCCCACTTTACGCTTAATTTGTACCCATGTCTTCAGTTGCGTTAATAGAGTCTTCAACCTCACTTTCTTGAAAAACTTTTGTTCTCCAAACTTGAAAAGAAACCCATCCAATGGAAGGTTTGCCCCGACCAACATAGCTTTAAATAGCTTCCCATTTGAAGTAAGGTCTGGTGACTTCAAAAGCATTCTTGAATGGGAAAGTTGGAACGCCCAGGAATAATACTGTAGATCTGGAAGGGCTAGTCCACCTTTTTCTCTCCTCCTCCTCAGTTTTTTCCAAGCCAACCTCGTGGCCTTGTATCCCCATATGAAAGAGTTTATTTCTTGTTGGCACCTAAGAAGTTGTTTAGGGTCAAATGCAATGGGAATTGTGTTGAAGATAAAGGTCAATTTCGGAAGAATGGACATCTTTACGATGTTGACCCTACCATAAATTGATAGTCTAAGCCCTGCCCAGGATCTTAAAAGGGCCCTACACTCTTTGGCCACCAGGTCTAGGTTCATTTTTACTAAAGCACCAATATCTTGTGTAATTTTGACTCCAAGATAACGTATTGAATGAATTGAGGGCGTCATCCCCACACCCGGATTGGCAATGTTCCATGTCATCAACTCGGTCTTATCGGCGTTAATATCATAGCCTGAAATACCTCCAAATTCTTTAGCTTTATCTACCACTATGGGGAAAGCATTTGCTGGATCACTAGTGTATATTACAATGTCATCGGCGTATAGCCCGACTTTCCTTTCCCACCCACCAAATTTAAATGGAGAAATTCTTGGGTCATCCCTAAAAGATTGTGCAAGTGGCTCGATGTAAATATTAAATAGTAAGGGAGACAGGGGACACCCCTGTCTTGTCCCCCTAGTAATCAAAAATGGCTGAGTACATACACCATTCACCATGATGCTTGCACTGGGATTTTGGTAAAGGAGTCCGATTGATCTTCGAAAGTTTGGACCGAAGGCAAATTTCTTCATGGTTTCAGCTAAGTACGCCCAATTTACTCGATCAAACGCTTTGGTAGCGTCAAGGGTCATAATGGCCAAAGGAAGGGAGAAAGTAGAGGCAATATCCACTGCCCCGATCAAATCATATGTAAGGTCTGAGAGTTGTCTGCCCTTAATGAAACCCTTTTGATCAGAGTGTATAATCGAGCCAACTTCACGTCCAAGTCTGTTAGCCAGTACTGCCGCAAAAACCTTATAGTCGCTATTTAGAAGTGAAATTGGCCTATATGAACCGCATTTAGCTGGGTCTTTCCTGGGTTTCGGAATCAGGACAATAATCGCCTCGCCCCAGGATTTGGGTGGGGCCACACCATTTATTAAGATATCATTAAAAAGTCTTGTCAGCACCGATACTATTTCGGGTGCTACGACCCGTAGTAATTCGCCAGGAAGGCCATCCGGGCCAGTTGCTTTGCCCTTCTTCACTTTTTTAATACTCTCCCTCACTTCTTCCTCTGAAATAGGCCTATCAAGACGGTCTCTTAGCTCCGGGCTAAGAGTGGGAAGAGTAATCTTCTCCAACCATCTAAGATTTGAGATGGGGTCCTCCACGATTTCTTCCTTATATATTTTCTGGAAAAACTCCAAAAATGCTTCCCCAATATCTTTAACGGATGATCTTTCAATTGCCTCGCCCTCTACCGAAATATATTTTATATACTTTTTTGCCTGGTCTGATTTAATTTTCCAGGAAAGGACCTTACCTGCGGACTCACCATATTCAAAATTAGAGAGTTTACTTACTTCCCATTTTAGGGCGACCCTTTCCTGAAGAATATTTTCTAACTTCTCTTTTAGTTCTTTACACTGTTCTTTTTCCATATTGGTCCCAGTTCCAGAGCCAATACATTGATCCAATAATGCGATGTCCCTTTCGATATTATTGATCTTGGCTCTGTAAATTTTCCCTCGATAAGAGGCCCTATTAGTTATATAGCCTCTCAAATAAGCTTTGTAGGCCTCCCACACTATATTTAACTGGGTGGAATTAATGTTTGTGTCCATGAAAAGTTTTGTTTCATGGATTAGGAGGTCTATTTCCTCTGCCTCTAAGAGAATAGTGCGGTCAAAAGACCACAAGGCCTGAGAGGATTGCTGGACCGATTGCAAACAAAATATTATAGCGGAATGGTCCGATAAGTGTAAGGGCAAGTACGTTAAGTCCTTTAGGTGGTCTCTTAATGAGTAACTAAAAAGGGCGTAGTCAATTCTTGATTTGTGGTTATATTTATGGTTATGGTATGAAACGCCAAGTACCCTACCTGCTCTCTCCCTCCATGGATCCGCCAATCCGAGTGTCGACATAACATCCCCCAATACCTGCCTAGATTTTTTAAAGGTTAGTGCCCTTGAATTGGGGGATTTATCTAATTTTGGATTAAGTACCAAATTAAAATCTCCCATCCAAATTATCGGACCTTGTGTTGATAATAACTGATTCTGAATTTTGATCAGAAAAGAGGGGTCATCCTGATTGGGACCGTAATAACCTACCAAGTTGTATAGGCTATTATCTAGATTAACTCTAGCGTATAGCCATCTCCCACTTAAATCCTCCTCATGTGCAAGAATCTGGGCTTTTATTTGCTTTTTAAAGATAATTAATATACCTCGGATATTTGCATTGTGATTAGTGCAAATAAAACAGTCTACCCATCTGATTTTACTTAACATTTCCTTCACTTCGTGTTGGAGCAGGTGTGTTTCC
This sequence comes from Lissotriton vulgaris, assembly GCF_964263255.1. Classification (NCBI taxonomy): domain Eukaryota; kingdom Metazoa; phylum Chordata; class Amphibia; order Caudata; family Salamandridae; genus Lissotriton; species Lissotriton vulgaris. Next base: position 906,128 of record NW_028252646.1, on the reverse strand, counting down.
TGGATGACTATGACCTGCGCCGGAGAGTCCTTCAGGTATTGCAGTATTCTATATCTCCTACTCTTAACACGCAGGCCATTGACATTCCAGGACAAGAATGTTAGTCCCATCAGCCGGTGTCCAACCCCCCACCCCTAATCCAGCTCAATGAGGAGTAGCATCTCCCAGTGAGAATCGAATGAAATATAGATAAAAGTATACTTGATGAAATTTGTGTATTTGAAACGGTGCCTGAGCAGTGAGGATATTTTGTGATTTTACCCCATCCCCCCTCCCACCACACCCTGGAAAACTCCCCCTTAATTACTCTGGCTATTGGTGCCAGATTTGCCTCTCCATGGAGTTCCATACGCCCAGGACAGTTACATAGTTAAAAAGTAACCCGGCATGTCTTAATTCTTTCTAGGGGAAAACAATCATGTTTATATAAAGTAATTTTGCTAATTATAAATAGGTTTAGGTGTTTTATCCCACACCTTCCTACATAATGGGATGATTAAACTAATATGTATTCCCGATTTAGATAATATATGTATATTTTAATGTCGAACATACATATATACATATATATTTAGTCTTTTATCTTTCCTATCATTATTACATTTTTTTTTTGCATTTTAGTTTTTTTTTTCTTTTTACTTTTTATTATTTTTTCGTTTCCTTCCTCCCCTTCCTCTTTTTTCCTTTTTTTTTTTTTTTTTTTATATATATTTTTTTAATTTTATATATACACCCTCTGTGAAAAAACCTTTCCCCTACATTTCCTCCTAATTTCCCCCATTCCCTTCACCTCTTTTCTTTACATTATATTTTAACTCAGTGGCACATTGTACCATGTCTGTTTTTTAACCTAAACATTACCCTGTTGATGATCATAAATAGAAGTCAGAAGTTCGTCTGCCTCCAATGAGGAATGGATGTTATGCATTTTGTTATTATACATGACCCTGAGAAAAGCAGGGAACCTCATTTGGACAGTGGCTCCCAGAGCCCTGAACTTCTCCATTTTCTGGCCTAACTCCCATTGTCTATCCAGAGTAGATTTAGATAAATCAGATCTTATAACATAAGAGAAGTCTAGAGCTTTTAGGGCCGTGGCCTTTAGGGCTAAATTCAGAATCTTCTCTTTTACAGAGTAAGTCAGAAAATTAACTAGAATTTTCCTAGGTTTAGACCTTCCCTGTTTTAAACGGAAAGGATCTCTGTGGGCTCGCTGGATGTCTTTTTCTAGCTCTTCCACGGATTCCTCCAGATTTAAGGACTCTTTAAGCAGGGACGCTACAAATTTTTTCATTTCAGTCCCCTCTTTTCCCTCTGGAACTTTCAGGATTCTAATGTTATTTCTCCTTGAGTAGTTCTCCAAAGATTCCACTCTCTCTTTTGTTGCGTTCCCTTCACATCTTAGGTAGTAGATCTTTTTATTAGCAGAGTCTAATTTAGCTTTTAGTTCATTTACTGTACTTTTGAGGTTATCAGTCCTCTCCGAGAGAAGATCAACTCTCTTATCCAGGGCATCGAATGACGCTTTTATCTCCTGCTGGTTACGTTTTGATTCAGCGAACCCAGTTTTAATTTCCTGAAGTAGATCCTCCAGTGAGATCTTCTCCTTCGTCACGGATGTCCCACCAGCCTTATCATGAGTGGTCAGAAGCCCAATTTCTTCCGAAGTATTGGGACCACCTGAGTCTACTTCCCCCTCCACTTCCCCTGGGACGGAACCTTGAGTCTCATTTGTATCGCCCATCTTATTATTACTGTCCTCCAGTGGTCCACTAGGAATTTCTAGAACTTGAGGCAAGACCCTAAAATAGGATCTAAGTGAAGGGGTAAGCCTCGCTGCGCTACCTTTAGTGGTTTTGGGTCTTAATTTGGAGCCAGTTTTTGAGTCTTTAGGACCTTTTTGCCCAAACACCCGGGGGGGCGTAACCGTGTTTGCTGTATTGACGGGTTTTACGACGTGACCGCCGGAAAACACAAATATAGAAGGGCCCTAGATAGTATCTTTAGAGCTGGGCTCCGATTCTTCTACAACACCTTCTACAACACCTTTAGATCCCTCATTATCTCCCTCCTTGTCGCTACCAGGACTGAGACCCAATTTGGTAAAGGTATCAGCAAGAGTGTAAGCTTTAACAATTCCTCTGTCTGAAGACTGTTCCCCTACAACAGTCTTACCACCTTTAATAGCCACACAACCCTTCCCAAATACCTTACTTGATGGTAGCGCACAGGCGAGTGATTTTTCTGCTCCCTCCTCCTCTGGTTCTGTCCTGGTCCTTGTCTTTGTCTTTGTTTTTGCTTTAAGGCGACGAATCTTCTGAGTTTTGCCCACGTTGAGGGTGTCTGAATGGGTTCCTTTGCTTGTATTAGGGCACTTTAATGGTGTGTAAAGGCTGCTGAGGTCACCTCTAGCAGCCGCTCTGCGGCTCCTTCGCAGCTCCATGGCTGCCTCTGCCCACCGGGAAAGTGTAGCTAAGGGCGGGATCCTGGCACCACACATCCATACACCAGCAAGCTAGACGTTTTTTTATTTTCAGTTGCTTTTTTTTTTTTTTTTTTTTTTTTGTGGGTTAAAGTAATGCCAGGGCCAGTACTGCTGCTATTCTGTTCCAGTTTCGTTTATATTTTCTTTTATATAGTTTTTATATGTTCTTACATTCCTTCCGAAAAAAAACCCGTAAGAACATGAAAGCAAACAGTTGGGGGAAGAAGCCTGACTTCTGTTACAGAAGTGCCTCGGGAATAGTGTCGAACGTCTAACAGCAGACGAGTAAGCAGACGTGAAGGGCAACAGTGCTTCTTAGAGCCGGCAGGTAAGCCTCGGAAGCCCGCTAACAATCTGATATGGGCGGATAGAGCAGGGCGCTTCTCACTGCGCTCCGCTGCTCTGCTACGCTGCGCTCTGAGCAGATCCCGGCTCCTGTGTCGGCTCCTGTAGGCTCCTGTAGGCTCCTGGCTCCGGAGGTGCTTCCGGTGCTTCGAGAATCAGTCGGACGCAAAAACACCAAACACAGCAGCAAGGATGGCACGCTAAGCACGCTGAATGCAAGAGGGGGAATGCTGTACTGTTCCTATGTAGGATCAAGGGAGGTTTAGCTGGCATGACCAAAGGTGTACACGTGGCACCTTGGGGCATCCATTGTGTTGGATGTATTTGCCTCACACACCCCGAGGGGTGTCATGCTTCATCATCGGCGTTTGCTCCTCGTCGGGGAGGCGGTGCAATCCCCGACGGGCTCACCTCAAGAGGGGCTCTTTGGCGGAGATCTTTTATCCAACAGCCTTATGGTGAAGTGGGGGTGTGTGGGCAAGAAGATGTAAAGTGATAAGCTGAGAGCTAAAATGTAACTAAGGGTACCGGAATTCACTTTATTCTGGGGGTCCCCTAGTTACAATTAAAAGGTGGAACTAGCTTACTAGGTGTCAACACAATTAAGTTGAGTGACGCTGGTAAAGACTAGAGGTCATAAGTGGTCGACATGTTTCTCGCAGTGGGATAAGTTACCCGCGATTCTTCAGGACCATATAACAAGTGAAATGGGTGTCAAAAAAGAGGGAACATGCTTGTGTCATGTATGTAAAGTGTATTACCTCTGTGGAGTATCCTATGCCATTAGGTTGGGGACTACTAGCCACATGAGGGTCGGCGGGAAAAGATATCAGGGAGGGCCTTTAGATGAGGCTCATCCTGCCTGTATCCAAGTCAATTGACCTACCCGTCCCCGCCGAGCTCGGCATAGGATACTCCACAGAGGTAATACACTTTACATACATGACACAAGCATGTTCCCTCTTTTTTGACACCCATTTCACTTGTTATATGGTCCTGAAGAATCGCGGGTAACTTATCCCACTGCGAGAAACATGTCGACCACTTATGACCTCTAGTCTTTACCAGCGTCACTCAACTTAATTGTGTTGACACCTAGTAAGCTAGTTCCACCTTTTAATTGTAACTAGGGGACCCCCAGAATAAAGTGAATTCCGGTACCCTTAGTTACATTTTAGCTCTCAGCTTATCACTTTACATCTTCTTGCCCACACACCCCCACTTCACCATAAGGCTGTTGGATAAAAGATCTCCGCCAAAGAGCCCCTCTTGAGGTGAGCCCGTCGGGGATTGCACCGCCTCCCCGACGAGGAGCAAACGCCGATGATGAAGCATGACACCCCTCGGGGTGTGTGAGGCAAATACATCCAACACAATGGATGCCCCAAGGTGCCACGTGTACACCTTTGGTCATGCCAGCTAAACCTCCCTTGATCCTACATAGGAACAGTACAGCATTCCCCCTCTTGCATTCCTTGTACCAGATACGGACACAAGCTGATACTGGACCTTCCACCACCCTGAGTGGTAATTGGTGTCCGTTGATCAAACGATCAGCTTTTCTCCCTGTTTTTTGATAAACGCTAAGCACGCTAACACTGGAAGAACCGCGTTAGCTTCGGATAAGTAATAAACAAAAGATTACTGCATGCTTCCTCTCGGGGGAATCGTGTTGATTACATGCCGATTAGCTGCAAAGTCAAAGGGCTGGCTGGAGCTCCACGGAAGAGACGCGACCTGCCCTAGCCGGCGGCCGCCATGTTTTCCCCTCAATGCTCAATGTTTACGAGCCAAAGCTCAGCGTCCACCTTTTTGTTGCTGTTCTCTATCTGTACCATTGCTAGCTGGCAGCCTGTCAGTGCTGTCCTCTTTGCTTCTCCATCAATGAATGCATTGCCCTTTGACACATAGTCTCTAGATGATGTGTGTGCAGCACATTTTATGATGGCTACCTTGGATGGGAGTAGCATCGCCTGGAGGAGGTCGCAGATCAACTGCGCATGCTGTATCTGTTGCACTGCTGATGTGAGGAACCCCCTCATTGACCACAACTGACCGAAGTCGTGCACTACACCAAATGCATACTGGCTGTCCGTATATATGTTTACCTTTCTACCCTCAGCCAGAATGCATGCCCTCGTCAGTGCCACGAGTTCAGCCGCTTTTGCGCTCCTGGCAGCTGTCAGCCTCCCTCCCTCCAGTAGTTTGTTGGCGGTGCCCACCGCATAAGATGTCTGTAAATCTCCTCTTTCATCTCTCAGGCATGACCCATCTACAAACAGGTCCCCTTGAGCATCTGATAATGGGGTGTCTAGTAGGTCTGGGCGTACCTTAGTATGTCTGTCTACAGCTAGGGTGCAGTCATGAAAGGCATCATCTGAGCAAAAATCCTCCAAAGCATGCTCTGTTGGTAGGAGACATGCAGGGTTCAAGGTGGTGCACCTCTTGATGGCAATGTGTGGTGCCAACAACACTAGCTCATATCTGGTGAGACGTGCATTTGTTAAGTTGTGGTAAATTAGTTTTACCGGATCCTCTTTTTCCATATAATTACAATAAAAATAGCTCAATCAAATGAGAGGCAGAGTCCGTGGTATCTGAGTCATACGGGCTTTAATGGAATGGTTCGAACCATGGACAATCATGTTCAGGAAGGGGTATTTCAGGGATCAGAATGATGTCATGAAGTCAACGTTTTCTTAACAGAGTACAATATATATAGTAAAAGCATACAATGGTGATGGATACAGTAGGCGTAACAGCTGAAGATAAGAACACATGTGCGTAACAGAAGGCGTGCACAAGGGCGTACACGGAGGTGTGTGCTAGAAACGTCACAAAAAGTGTCATAAGTGGGTGGATGCATAGAGCAATCTTGCAATGTCAGCAGAAATTCTAACACAGATGCGCGCGCAGTTGACATGACGTGTGATTGACGTGGAACTGGAGAGAACTGGGGGCTTGACTTTAGCACTAGTAGAGGAGACAGAAGTCTGGCATGTCAGAACAACCTAAACCTAAATCATATCTGATATCCTGTGTTTGGAGGATAGGTTATCTAGAGTGAAAGGTCTCTCTGGCAGAGGATGTTCTATACTGACTGCTAATGCGTGCATATGTGTCTACGTGCAATGCGAGGGGCATGGGCCTACCATGGTGACGGGAGAAAATAAATTACTTGCATGGAGACAGGAAGGCCGGGCCCTTTGCTCTGCAGCTGAGAATATGTTTACCTATTTCACTAGACTGGAATGTGTTTTCGAGGAGCTGAACAGATAACTTGAAGGCAAAATACTGTTTTGGCAGGCAGGCCAGGCCGAGCCGGGCACCGCTTCGACTGTGCAGGGGGTAAGGTAAAGGTCAGGGATGCAGATCCATGCTGCAGCTTTCAGAGGGAGGAATGACTTGAAAAGAGACTCGGAGCCTCGGATTCAGGGCCTAGCTCAACTGAACCAGGAAAACAGAAAAGTGCACTATGTAAAGACGTTGGCAACATATGCTTAAAAACCATATTATTGTTGCTTTCATGGTGGGTCTGGTAGATAACATGTTAACCTTGGACACAAATGTATTTGCGTCTTCATATCTGGTCATGGAGGGAAATTACATGTACTTTACGCACGTACATGGAACGTTGGGGAACACGATAGGGGACACACTTGACCATACAAAATTTTAATTACCTCATTCCCTCCTTGTCCCCTACGTTCCCTTCAGGATATATCTATTTTCATGAGACCATCTATCTGTTCATATAACATCATTTGCTCATCTTTTCTCATACGGGATTTAGGACGTGAACTTGAACGTGGAATGCAAGCTGTGGCGCACAAGCCGCAAATCGCCGGCCCACACTGTAAGCAGAGACAACAACTGAATACTATGAGCAGTATGACTCCTAGGAATGACAGTACTTTCCATCCCCAGGCTGATATTGCACTCCAGAGCCAGCCGGACCAAGTCCAGGTGCCTGGATTCTGGTGTATCTGGTTAGCTATTTTATGAAGCCGGGTTATGGCTTTATATACTGACGGTGCATTATTAGGAATGAAAACACAGCAACTTGATCCGATCACTCTACAAGCTCCGCCCCTATCGGCCAGGATGACGTCAAGGACGAGACGATTCTGAAGAACGACAAGTCTCATAGCAGACTGTTCCTCTGTTAAGTTACCTAGGGCAGAAGTAGTCTCGTTTACTGCAGCTTCAAGGGTTCTTGTTAATTTACGTATTAGTTTACTATTTGAGACAGTACCTAAAAAAGGAAAGAATCCTTTATTGAAATCTGTATATTGTTCTAATGCAGTTTCAGTCTGATCGACAATTGGAAGATCTCTCTTGTTTCTAATATGTGTGAGATGGGAGTTCCTACGATAATCAGATGGGGCTAGAAAAACAGGTGGCAGAAGAAATGCAATATAACAAGTTCCATCCCAATCTAGTGGTAAACGTATATAGGCTGTCTGACCACAAATGAAATAGGAATGGCGGGTAGCTTTGAATGTAGACTCAATTCTTCTTTAACTGGTAACACTGACATAGAGGGCAAGTCTGGCTTGGTTTCGGACTGGACATTCAGAATCATGAGGTTAAGTGTATAATTACCTAATCCATATACTTCGTTTTCTAGATCGGTCCCTGTCCTTTTGGGTAGACCCTCCTTGTCAGGGAAACATACTTTGTGCATAACTGTGTTCAGATTTCCCCATACCCAATTGCCTTGGTAAACTATGGAATCAGAATCTAAAGCATTCATTAAACTAAACCATGCACCACAGGAACCATTATGTGTAAACGGATACGGAAAGAGGGGCAGAACTCCCTTGTATTTCTGATAGGGAGGGAGTCGGCCACATATCCAACAATTTGTAGCATTGCTGGTCTGATGGGAATGGTGTAACATACTGATGAAAGTATTGTTGCGCAGCGCAAATCTGTAAGATAACTCGTGAGGGGGCAGTTCACTGAAAGTATGCTCGGCAGTGTCATTTGAGAAAGAATGTGCACGTGTGACAATAGGGAAGTAAATGTGCAACAATAGACCTGTGACAATAATCGCAATACTCAGAAAAAACATAATCAATAAAGCGACGATGCAATAGCTTTTGAGAGATTTACAATATTTTCGTTTCTTGATCTGTTTCCGTCTATCTCTCTCTCTATTGGGGTCTAACTGGTACATGTCAGGAACCTGTCTAACCGCTTCACCTAGGGGAGGACTTAAACAATTAAACTGTCTGACTTGCTAGACCTCAAATTTACTTTATACTCCTGCTGAGGAGTTTTCTCTACCAGGGGGAGTTTAGTATCAGTCACTGGGCAGGGGCTGGGCTGAGAGTCAGTATTTGGCGGCAGTCCATAATGTTTCTTAACATGACTCGAGTGGAGCCAGCCTTTGCGGCCCTCCACTTTCACTGCAGTCCTTGTGGTTAATAAAACAATCTTCGGCTCCTTCCAGCGGGGCTCCAGCGGACTCTTCCTATCAAAATTCCGGATATACACCAAGTCTCCAGGGACGATCTGATGTGGCTTCACCTCGGTGTTGTCGGGAAAGGCTGCCGCGACCTGTGAACGACATGATTGTAGTGCAGACATCAAGGAAGCAAGGTAATCTGTCAACATGTTACTTTCAACATCGGTGATTTTTCTCGGCAGAGGCGTCCCCCACATATTCGGTGGCCTGCCAAAGACCACCTCATACGGGGATAGCCCTGTTCTCGAATGAGCTACCATTCTCATGTAAAAGAGTGCAACTGGTAATGCAACTATCCAGTCTACACCTTTCTCGGCACATATCTTGGCAAGGCGTGTTTTCAGTGTCTGATTGTGTCTCTCTACGAGACCTGCGGCTTCGGGATGTCGGACGCAGTGGAATTTCCACTGATATCCTAGCAGGAGTGTAACCTGATTCATGAGCTCAGACGAGAATGGCTGTCCGTTATCTGAGTACACGATACGAGGCAAACCATACCGTGGGAAGAATTCACGAACCAGCTGTTTGGCAGTGGTCGGAGCAGTGTAATCTGAAACTGGGTATGCTTCTGTCCAACGGGAAAGAGCACATACAACTACGAGGACATACTTGAATCCTCGACAACGTTCCATCTGGATATAATCCATCTGGAGGACTTCAAAAGGGTGATCGGGAGGATGAAATCCACCTTGCTCTACGGGAATGCTTTTACCTGGGTTGAACTGACAACAGATCATGCAAGTACGCACTTTCTGTTTTGCTGCTGCTCGTAAATGTTTATTGTACCAAAGATTCTGTAAACTGTCTAACATGGCTTTTTCTCCTAAGTGTGCTGGACTATGTGCTGTGTTAATCATAACTTGAACCATAGAGTCGGGGAGAAACCATGTGGCTTTTCCCTTCGTCATCCATCCCTGGTCTGTCTGGATCCCTCCTAGTTCAGTCCATTTCTTGATTTCGTCTGAAGTAGCATGTGTTTGTATGTCAATAACATCTAGTGCGGGATCCTTAACTATCATGCAATGTGTCGGTACTATTGTCTTTGTCATATCAGTTACATGAGTATGAGTCAGAGCTGTATGTTTCGCTGTTCGATCTGCCAGGTCGTTACCCTGGGAAATGGTATCTGTGACTTTAATATGTGCCTTACACTTCATGATGGCTATGGCTGATGGCAAATGTATTGCTTCTAGCAGTGCTTGAATGAGGGGACCATCGTGGATCTTGGCTCCGTGAGAGGTCAAGAAACCTCTTTCTTGCCAAAGGACTCCGAAGTCGTGTACAACTCCGAATGCATAACGTGAGTCTGTGTATATGTTAACGTTCCTGTTCTTAGCTATTATACAGGCTCGAGTTAGAGCAATGAGCTCTGCAGCTTGAGCAGACAGTGTATCAATACGGTGTGTTTCTTTGATTTCGGTTTCAGTGGTCACTGCGTATGCGGCCACTAATTCTCCTGTGCTTGTTCTTATACACGAACCATCCACGTAAAGTGTCAGGTCTGGATTAGTCAATGCGACATCCATCAAGTCTCGTCGGGGCTTCGTTACTGCATTAATGATCTCTACACAGTCATGTGGAATAGGGTCTGTTTTGTTTGATGGCAACAGTGTAGCTGGATTTAAAATGTTGCAGCGTCTGATTTCTATGTGTGGCTGGAATAATGTTAATTCATAACCTGTCAGTCGTGCTATAGTTAGGTGTTGAGTCTGTGTTCTGTTTAATAAGACTTCCACGGCGTGTGGAACTTGTACTGTCAATTGGTGTCCTAACACTATGGAATCGCTTTGTCGGATTGCTAGAGCTGTCGCTGCAACTGATTTCAAGCACGCAGGCAGAGCCTGGGCTACTGGATCTAATGTACTTGAGAAGTAAGCACAAGGCTTATGTGAACCTGCTTGATCTTGTGTGAGGACAGACAATGCTGTACCATCACGTTCAGTAACAAAGAGTGTAAAAGGTTTGCTGTAACATGGTGTCGCTAAAACTGGAGCTTGAAATAAGGCTTTCTTTAATTCGTCAAAAGCTTGTGTATGTTCCTGAGTCCAAGGGAGGACAGTCGAAGACGCTGCCTCCTGTGTTGTCAACTGTATGAGTGGCTTAGCTAGGAATGCATATTGTGGAATCCATTGTCTGCAATAGGAAGTGAGTCCAATAAAGGCTTGTACTTCTTTCTGTGTCTTGGGTTGCGGAAGATGTGCAATTAACTGTATTCGTTCAGGTGTAAGCTGCCTATCCCACTTGGTCAGCAAGTGCCCAAGGTACACCACTTGCTGAGCACAGAATTGTAGCTTCGAAGGAGACACCTTATGTCCCTTGTCCGCCAAGAAATGCAAAACCGTCAGTGATGCTTGTTCACATTCAGGTTCGCTACGGGCGGTGATCAGTAGATCATCGATGTACTGAAGTAGGGCAGTGTTCGGTGGCATGTGAATACTATCTAGTTGTCGTTTTAATGCTTGACTGTAGATGCTGGGGCTTTCTGTGAATCCTTGAGGTGCGCGTGCAAATTTGAAGCTTCGGCCATTTAAACAGAATCCGAAAAGGTATTGGCTGTCCGGATCAATGGGGACGCTAAAGAAGGCGTTCTTGAGGTCAATTACAGTAAAGAACGTTGCTTCAGAATCAATAGTAGTCAATAAAGACGAAATGTCGGGGACCACGGGATATTGTGGTACAATGCATTTATTCAGTTCCCGTAAATCGATAACTAATCGATAAACTGGAGGGGCATTTGGATCAGTACGTTTAAGAATTGGAATGATAGGGGAATTACAAACATTGGAGTCGGTTTCTACAACCACTCCTTGTGCTATCAGCTCGTCAATGATTTTCAGTAAAGCCACTACAGCATCAGGTGGTAACTTGTATTGTCGGATTCGGGGTAATATAACTCCTGGCTTGAGTGTAACACGATATGGAGTAATGTGCATACATCCTACATCAGTGGGGCCTTGTGCCCATAAATGTGCAGGAACATTCTGTAATCTGGAATCAATATCTCTCAACACATAATGACCTTTAAAGTCACGCAGAAACAGTCTAACTCCTTCCGGAGAACAACAAATTACAGCTCCTAGAGCCTTCAGAGTCTTAATTCCAAGTAAGTTTTCTGGACATGATTTCGTAAGCAACAAGTCTGTAGTTCGTGACAATGGACCAACTGCTAGGGGAACAGGTTTCGATACTTCATTAACAATAGGCTTTCCTGAAAATCCAAGGGAAACATTCTGTGAGCCTGAGAGGGGTGCCCCTGGAACCTCGTCGTGACTGATTGTTGTCCTGCTTGCCCCTGTATCAATCAGAAACTTTCTATCTTTCCCTAATACCTGAATATGTACGTAAGGACCCTCTTGATCTACAGGAACCTCAATAAGAGGCAAGCCTACTTCCCTCTCTAGGCTGTTTCATGAGTACTGTTGGTAATCTGGGTAATCTGACTGGGCATACTGGTACATCTGTGACGTGACATGTTGTGCTGCGGCAATCGGCTGTTGCTGTGATACCGCTACGGTCTGTACTGTCTGCTGTGGAACGCGCATAGGCTGTAAGTTCTGTGGATTGTGATGCTGGACTTGATGTGGAACCTGGTCCTGTCTAGGAGGACGCGGTCTCTCTTTAGTTTTACCTGTAGCTATATTGTGTTTCAGAACTGCACAATCATTTACATAGTGACCTGGCTGTTTACAATAGTTGCATGTCCCTTTAGCGGGAGCTGCTGAAGTATTGGACTGTGATTGTGTTGTACCCCGTTTATGACCGTCAGCTGTGACTGACTGAGCAACTAACATTTTCATTTTTGTATCTTTCATACGTCTCTGTTCGTGATCATGTTCCTCTCTAATTCTGTTCTGGTGGTACTGTAACATCTGTAACATTTGGGAAGGCGTATTTGCTTGCCACGTGCTCTCGACTTTCAATACACGGTTCTTAACCTGGGGTAAAGAATTCTCAACTAATTTGGTTACAAAAAGATGCGGGTAAGACTCGCTACTAGTTTTCATGCCACTATTAATAATAAAACATTTCTCAAATCTAGAATAGAAATCGCTAGTATCTTCGTCGTGCTTCTGTTTGCAGGCTGAGATTGCATCCCAGTCCTCCTTTTTAGTTGTCAATAATCTTGGCAAAATCTGTACTAACAATCCTGGTAATGCTTTAGTTTTATCCCCAAGACCTACACCTGGGGTTCGACCTTTGTCTTCGTCTTCTAATTCAGTCCAATTAATCTTCTTATCTCCCACCTCCCATTCCTTTTCTTTGAGTTTCTCGTAAATACCTGCAGGTAACAGTACTTTCAGTATTTTCATAATATCAGGATACGTGTAGTCTCCCATGAGGAGCATGTCTTTTATTTCTCGATGAAACCCTGCTGGATCTTTATCATGACTTGACACTATTTTCTTCATCTCCAGTAATTCCATTTTAGTTATGGGCGTGTATACAAACACTCGTTCTAGTGTGTTATCCGGTTTCCGAATGGGATGGACTTCTCGTAAAGGGTTCTGTCTGTCTATGTAAAACATTTTCCTTTCCGGGGGTGGAGCTGAAACAAACTGTGGATTCAGGAAGGCACTATATCTGTATCGATGTTCTAAAATTACTTTAATTAACTCGGTACCTAGGCCTCTCCATTTATTCGTCAGTAACTCTACTAGTACATCCGAAAGGGGGCCTGGATCAGAATGTTGGCTATTATACAACAAGATGAGGTGCTGAATCGTGTACATACCAGCTAATCGCTGTTCGTCTGGGGAGAGGTTCAAAAATGTTTGTGCTACTGCATCATCATTATATATATTAGAATTGTCAGCCCATTGTACTGCTGACCGAGCTAGTTCTTGTTCATCCATGGAACTGAGTACATGATACCCCATTCGTTCTTGAAGTACTTTATCGGTAGCCTGGAATAGATGTTCAGGAGTTTTCGGATTTGACATAGCAGAGAGAAAAAGTCTCTTGCTTTCTGGACGTATCGTTTTATTAAAGGGTCTTCCCTTACCTACATATGCTATTGTTTCTGTATTCTCTGGATCATCCTCCTCTGAGGTTTCATTCTTGTCTGTATCTGCTTCTCTTGCAGCCTTCTCTTTTTCATGAAATATTACTATGTCTTTACGGATCTTTCGGTACATGGCCTCTATACACTTTTGTTTATCATGTTTTCCGTCTGCAATATTCTGACCCCATGTAGTTAGTATATCCATCTCGTCTTTGTTTACACCAGGCCGATCTCGTTCTCTTATAAAACAGTTTATGAGGAATCGTAATATTAAACCTTGAGTGTCTACTTTCTGATATGCCATGGCCTCGGAAATACATTCAGGACCCTGTCCCGTTTGTACAAAGTGATATGTTTTATCTAGGTAGTTCGTCATTTCTGGCAATAACATTAAATAGTCTGAAGCTCGTCGTATACGTAGTGATGCTAGCATCATGCGACCGTCTTTACCTGGTACTGGATCATATCTACAGTCTGTAAGATACTCTTTAAGTCTTTCAGTTGTTGCTGGTTTCGGAGTACGTTGCATTGCTAATTCTCTTGCTGTTAATCGCTGTACTGGTGGTGGGGTCCGAAAATGACCTCCTGCTGCACCTCCTGAAGCGTGACCGTCAGCCTGACCGTCAGTCATCGTAGCCGGTAAAGTATGTATAGTAGATGGGCCCCGGGGAAAAGGATTTCCAGGCCCAACGGGGGAAACAGTTGTAGTGGGAACAGTAGCGGGAAGCGTGACATGGGCATGAGGGGGTGTCGTAGCATGAACAACAGGTTGATCAGCTGGAGCGGGTAGGTGTGCATTATTACCGGGCTGTGCGGGTATGTTAGTATATTCTGGAGCTACATCCTCTAGATAGGAAGAAAGAAAAATATCTGCTGCGGTCTTTTTATGGCCTACTTTAATCGGAACTAATGGTGGCGGTAAATTACTTGGCACTTCCGGGGTGGCCTTAGGCAGGCCCTCGGCCAGAAGAGGATACATGCCATTCATAAAGGTATTTCGTTGTCGGTCTACTTGTTCTGCCCTAACGCGTTCAGCTTCTGCAATTAATTCTTTCTCTCGTTCTTTTTCTGAATCTTCTCTATGTTTCTCTGCTTTTCTGAATTCTTTCTTGCGTCTATGTGATTCCTTACGCCATAATTCTATGGCATCTTTCTGTGACTGTCTGGCTTTCTTTTTCCAGAGTGCTTCTTCTATTCTCATGATGCATTCAGCATCCCATGTTCCTGAAACAGGCCATCTATATTTCTCGTCTAGGTTCTTCGTATAATCGACCCACAAGTCTAGATACAGTATGGCGTCTAAACCGTGCTTGTGGTACATAAAATGTCCTGGAGTGTCCCTAGGTGGGACAGGAACCACTTCTTCTAGTATCCCTTTCCTGGTTCCTATCTGACGTAGTTTAGTGAACAGTGGCATTCTGAAACTTGATACTTCTCGAACTCGAACACAATTAATACAATAAACACAGTAATGGAGATCAAACAATCACTCATACCACGACATTAAACACATTTAAACATTTCTAACAGATACTGAATATTAACGAAACTTGATGTACTGCTAAACAGCACAGATACACTGCTAAAACAGTGCAGACCAGGTCTGTGTACCCAAACCCGTCTTGACCGGACACAAATTAGTGCACCCGTCTAGATGCGTCCCCAGCAACGGTACTCACCGGGAAGCACGGAACAGAAGGCCTCGGAAACTCGACACTGGACTGGACCGGACTGGACTCGACTCGACTCGTGACGTAGGTACTCCGGAACTGGTGGGCCTCTAGACACCTCGGACCTTGCTCTCTCGGCTGGGCTCTGGTCGGGATCCTCCGCACTCCTCACCGCCTCGTCTGGATGTCGATCGCAGTCTCCGTCACATCCGTAGGCCTGAGGGAGATACAGGAAATCCTGCGGGTACGCGTAGTTGTCCGTCACGGCTGTGGCAGGGGGCAAGGCCTGCGACGCATCGCCGGCGGGTAAGGTGGGGGAGGGGTCCCTGTTCGGGCGCCAAATTATGTGGTAGTACAACTCCTTGCTTGAGTGTAACACGATATGGTGTAATGTGCATACAACCTACATCAGTTGGACCTTGCGCCCATAAATGCTCTGGTACATTCTTCAATCTTGGATCAAAATCTCTCAACACATAATGTCCTTTAAAGTCACGTAAGAACAATCTAACTCCTTCCGGGGGAACTGTGGTAAATAAATATTTACCGTATGCTGAATTTCTATGCGGTAAAGTTCAATAAAATAGCTCAATCAAAATGAGAGGCAGAGTCCGTGGAATCTGAGTTTATAAGGGTTTTATTCCATAAAATGGAATGGTTCGAACCATGGTATCATGTTCCATCACCACGAAGGTTCAGGAAGGGATAGACAATGCTTTATTAACAGTGCACAATATATATATAGTAAATGCATACAGTGGTGATGGATACAGAAGGCGTAACAGCTGAAAGAAACAAGATAAGAGCACATGTGCGTAACAGAAGGCGTGCACGAGGGCGTACACGGAGGTGTGTGCTAGAAACGTCACATGAAAGTGTCACAGGTGGGTGGATCTCTAGAGGAATCCTGCAGTGTCAGCAGAAATATATGGCAGGGATGCGCGCGCAGGCAGCATGACGTGTGAGTGACGGGGAACTGGAGGGTGGAGGGGACTCGACATTTACCTCCAAGGGAGGAGACAGAAGTCTGGCGTGTCAGAACAACCTAAACCCAATCATATCTGATATGTTTGGAGAACTGTAGTATCTAGAAGGAAAGGTCTCTCGGGCAGAGGCTATTCTATACTGACTGCTAGTGCGTGCATATGTGTCTACGTGTAATGCGAGGGCCATGGGCCTACCATGGTAACGGGAGCAATGAATTACTTGTAAGGAGACAGAAAGGCCGGGCCCTTTGCTCTGCAGCTGGGGGGATGTTTACCTAAAATACTAGACAGGAATGTATTTTCGAGGAGCGGAGCAGATAACTTGAAGGCTAAAGGATCTTTGGCAGGCAGGCAAGCAGGCCGAGCCGGGCACCGCTCGCCGCGCAGGGAGTAGGGTAAGGGTCACGGATGCAGATCCAGGCTGCAGCTTTCAGGAGGCAGAGAGCAGAAAGGATTCGATGGCAGAAATCAGGGCCTAGCT
Organism: Lissotriton vulgaris; assembly: GCF_964263255.1. Taxonomy (NCBI): domain Eukaryota; kingdom Metazoa; phylum Chordata; class Amphibia; order Caudata; family Salamandridae; genus Lissotriton; species Lissotriton vulgaris. Next base: position 889,686 of record NW_028252646.1, on the reverse strand, counting down.
CTGTGAAGCCAGAGAAAAGTAAAAGTGCACCATGTAAAGACGTTGGCATGGCATACTTAGGAACTGAATATTCAATCCATTCATGGTGGATCTGAAAGAGGACTTGTTAACGTTGGACGCAAATGTATTTGCGTCTTCATATCTGGTCATGGAGGGAAGTTACATGTACTTGAAGCACGTACATGGAGACAGTGGGGTTCACGTTAGGGGACATTTCTTGACCATAAAAATTCATATTACCTCAGAACAACAAATTACTGCTCCTAGAGCTTTCAACGTTTTAATACCAAGCAGATTTTCAGGGCATGCTTTTGTAAGCAACAAGTCTGTAGTACGGGATAATGGACCAACTGCTAGGGGAACTGGTTTTGAAACTTCATTAACAATAGGCTTTCCTGAAAATCCAAGGGAAACATTCTGTGAGCCTGAGAGGGGTACCCCTGGAACCTCGTCATGACTAATGGTAGTTCTGCTCGCCCCTGTGTCAATTAAAAACTTTCTGTCTTTTTCTAATACCTGACTATGTACATAGGGACCCTCTTGATCTACAGGAACCTCGATAAGAGGCAAGCCAACCTCCCTCTCTAGGCTGTTTCATGAGTACTGTTGGTAATCCGGGTAATCTGACTGAGCATACTGGTACATTTGTTGCGTGACGTGTTGTGTGGCGGCAATGGGTTGAGGTTGCGGTACTGCTACCGTCTGTACTGAATTTTGATTCTGTGGAGGTTGCGTGTTCTGTGGAATATTTTGTTGGACCTGGTCCTGTCTAGGTGGGCGCGGTCTTTCTTTCGTTTTACCAGTAGCTATATTATGTTTCAGAACAGTGCATTCGCTTATATAGTGACCTGGCTGTTTACAATAGTTGCAGTTCCCTTTAACAGGCGCCGCAGCATGATTGGACTGTGTCGTACCCCTTCTCTGACCATCAGCTGGAACTGTCTGAGCCACTAATACTTTCATTTTCGTGTCCTTAACCCCTTCGCTGCTAGGCCTTTTCCCCTCCTGTGCTAAGCCCTTTTTTGGCGATTTGGGGTAGTGCCCGCTTAGGCCCTTGTAACTTTTTGACCACATAAGGTATCCACGCCAAATTTGCGTCCTTTTCTTCCAACATCATGTGGATTCTAAAGGCGCCCGGGGTTTGTGGATTCCCTTGGAGGGGCCCCGGAAAATAACCAAAATATAGTGTTTTTTTTGTTTTTGTCAGAAAAATGGGGAAAACGGGCTGCAAATGAAAGCCTCTGGGTTTTTCCCTGAAAATGTTATCAAAAAGGGTTTGTGGGGCTGAAATCTCCATTTTCTCAGCTTTTAGGAAATGACAGTCTTTTGTCAGAGACCCGACATTTTTATTACACAGTTTTGGCATTTTTCTGGGACATAGCCTATTTTTGCTATTTTTAGAGCTTTCCACCTCCTTCCAGTTAATGGTAGAAATGAGTTTGAAAGCAATAATGGATCCTAGAAAGCTGTACATTTTCAAAAAGTAGACAAAATTCTGAATTCAGAATGGGGTCATTTGTCTAAATCCATGAAGGTTTCTTTATAGAAACTAACAGTTAAATATTGGAATAATTGAAAATTTGTTGAAAAAAACAGCCTTTTGTCTCAACGTTTTCACCTATAACTTTTTCTAATTTTGACAGCTCTTGGAAAGCAATATACCGTTATATCCGTTAGACCTTCCTGGTTGTGGGGATATATAGGACTTGTAGTTTCACCAAGAACCTGACGAACCCAGATCCAAAAACTGAGCAGCAACTTGCAATGGTATTTTTTCATTTACTGGGTATAGAGCACTTTGTCTTGGAAAATGTATACATGGAAAAATCTGTATGAAAGACACCTATGTATTTCTGAATTGGGTACAAAATATAGAGTTCAGAAACAGTATATAATTGCTAATTTTCAAAATTGGGAATACTCATACTAGCATGAGAATTATTGGTCATTTTTCAAAATTATTTTTTTTTTACACAATGTCTTTCATTGAAAGGGAGAAATGTGCAAAAGCTCAATTGGTAATAATAGTTGATTTACAAATCTGAATTACCCCAGGTCTCCCGATAAAAACGGTACCTCACTTGTGTGGGTCGGCCTTGTGCCTGCGACAGGAAACGGCGCAAAATGCAACGTGGTGACACCTAAATTTTGCAGTTACAAATTGACCCTTTTTTAGCAAAGTGCCTACCTGTAGTTTTTGCACCCTAGCTCTGCCGGCACCTAGGGAAACCTAGCAAACCTATACATTTTTGAAAAGTAGACACCCAGGGGAATTCAGGATGGGGTGACTCGACTGCCTACCACCAGGTCTTGTTACCCAGAATCCCTTGCAAACCTAAGAATTTGACAAAAAAACACATTTTCCTCACATTTCTGTGGAGGAAAGTTCTGGAATCTGCTTGGATCAACAAATTTCCACCCACCCAGTGTTCCCCCAGGTCTCCCGAAAACAATGGTACCTCACTTGTGTGGGTAGGCATAGTGGCTGCGACACGAAACAGCGCAAAACGCAACGTGGTCGCACCTCAATTTCCCAGTGAAATCTTGCGCTCTTTGGACAAAGAGACTACCTTTTGTTTTTGAGCCCTAGCTCTGCCAGCACCTAGGGAAACCTAGCAAACCTATACATTTTTGAAAAGTAGACACCCAGGGGAATTCAGGATGGGGTCACTCGACTGCCTACCCCCAGGTTCTCTTACCCAGAATACCTTGCAAAACTAGGATTTTGACAAAATAAATACAGTTTCCTCACATTTCTGTGGTGGAAAGTTCTGGAATCTGCATGGATCTAGAAATTTCCACCCACCCAGCGTTCCCCAAGGTCTCCCGAAAAAAATGGTACCTCACTTGCGTGGGTAGGCATAGTGGCTGCGACATGAAACAGCGCAAAAAACAACATGGTCGCACCTCAATTTCCCAGTAAAATTTTGCACTTTTTGGACAAAAAGACTACCTTTTGTTTTTGCGCCCTAGCTCTGCCAGAACCTAAGGAAACCTAGCAAACCTATACATTTTTGAAAAGTAGACACCCAGGGGAATTCAGGATGGGGTGACTCCTCTGCCTACCCTCAGGTTTTGTTACCCAGAATCCCTTGCAAAGCTAAGAATTTGACAAAAAACACACATTTTCCTCACATTTCTGTGGTGGAAAGTTTTGGAATCTGCGTGGATCAACAAATTTCTACTCACCCAGCAATCCCCCAGGTCTCCCGAGAAAAATGGTACCTCACTTGCGTGGGTAGGCATAGTGGCTGCGACACGAAACAGCGCAAAACGCAACGTGGTTGCACCTCAATTTCCCAGTGAAATCTTGTGCTTTTTGGACAAAGAGACTACCTTTTGTTTTTGAGTCCTAGCTCTGCCAGCACCTAGGGAAACCTAGCAAACCTATACATTTTTGAAAAGTAGACACGCAGGGGAATACAGGATGGGGTGACTCGTCTGCCTACCCTCAGGTTTTGTTACCCAGAATCCCTTGCAAAGCTAAGAATTTGACAAAAAAACACATTTTCCTGACATTTCTGTGGTGGAAAGTTCTGGAATATGAGTGGATCAACAAATTTCACCCACCCAACGTTCCCCCAGGTCTCCCAAAAAAAATGGTACCTCACTTGCGTTGGTAGGCATAGTGGCTGCGACAGGAAACAGTGCAAAACGCAACGTGGACGCACCTCAATTTTCCAGTGAAATCTTGCCCATTTTGGAGGAAAAGACTACCTTTTGTTTTTGAACCCTAGCTCTGCCGGCATCTAGGGAAACCTAGCAAACCTATACATTTTTGAAAACTAGACATCCAGGGGAATTCAGGATGGGGTGACTCGACTGCCTACCCCCAGGTTCTGTTACCCAGAATCCCTTGTAAAGTTGAGAAATTTGAAAAAAAGAACACATTTTCCTCACATTTCTGTGTTGGAAAGTTCTGGAATCTGTGTGGATCAACAAATTTCCACCCACCCAGCGTTCCCCCAGGTCTCCTGAAAAAAATGCTACCTCACTTGCCTGGGTCTGCCTAGTGCCTGCGACAGGAAACAGCGCAAAACGCAACGTGGTCACAACTCAATTTTGCAGTGAAATCTTGCGCTCTTTGGACAAAGAGACTACCTTTTGTTTTTGAACCCTAGCTCTGCCGGCACCTAGGGAAACCTAGTAAACCTATATATTTTTGAAAAGTAGACACCCAGGGGAATTCAGGATGGGGTCACTCGACTGCCTACCCCCAGGTTCTCTTACCCAGAATCCCTTGCAAAGCTAAGAAATTGGGAAAAAAACGCATTTTCCTCACATTTCTGTGGTGGAAAGTTCCGGAATCTGCGTGGATCAACAAATTTCCACCCACCCAGCGTTCCCCCAGGTCTCCCGAGAAAAATGGTATGTCACTTGCGTGGGTAGGCATAGTGGCTGCGACAGGAAACAGTGCAAAACGCAACCTGGTCACAACTCAATTTTTCAGTGAAATTGCGCACTTTTTGGGCAAAGAGACTACCTTTTTGTTTTTGAACCCTAGCTCTGCCGGCATCTAGGGAAACCTAGCAAACCTATAAATTTTTGAAAAGTAGACATCCAGGGGAATTCAGGATGGGGTGACTCGACTGCCTACCCCCAGGTTCTTTTACCCAGAATCCCTTGTAAAGTTGAGAAATTTGAAAAAAAAACAAATTTTCCTCACATTTCTGTGCTGGAAAGTTCTGGAATCTGTGTGGATCAACAAATTTCCAACCACCCAGCGTTCCCCCAGGTCTCCTGAAAAAAATGCTACCTCACTTGCCTGGGTCTGCCTAGTGCCTGCGACAGGAAACAGTGCAAAACGCAACGTGGTCACAACTCAATTTTTCAGTGAAATTGTGCCCTTTTTGGACAAAGAGACTACCTTTTGTTTTTGAACCCTAGCTCTGCCGGCACCTAGGGAAACCTAGCAAACCTATATATTTCTGAAAAGTAGACACCCAGGGGAAGGAACCAAGGCACGCTCCACAATGGAAACGGAGAAGCGCGAGAGGAGTCGGGGTCAGCGAAGGCAGGACAACCTGATGATACTGGAGGATAAAAGGAGCAGGGAGGCCGAATCTCGGACGTAAGGGTGGTGAATGCGAAAAAAAAACCCAAGAATACTGATAAGGAATTAAACCCTCCAAAACGAAAATAGCCTGACGTCATCCAGTCACGTGCTTCATTTCTCGTTGGTACCTCATTGAAAGGGGAAGCCTTTGAAACAAACTGTCCTATATACCGGTGGCTCCTTTTTCCTTCATTGAATGAAAACTCCTTTAAATTATCAAGATATAAGGAGACCCTTTTACAATTGTAATAACTCGTTTGAACTTCATGTGATGTTCTGCTATGAACTAAGAACTGTCTCCTACAAATTGAACTAGAGGAAGACAACACGAGTCTGTTTCTTTTAATAAAAAAACCCTGTCCTGATGAAGGTGTCAACTTAAGAACCGAAACGCTGCGTCGACAACTGGTTTTTTAACAATCGCTGTTTTTAATATTTTGTATTGTGTGTACTTGAGAGATGTACATCATTTTTGCATGATGCTGACACTCTTTTTTAATATTCTATTGTGGCACAGTTATCTGATGTTTGATATTGTAAAAAATTCTTTTAATAAATTACTAAGATATTTTAATTTGAATTGTTGATTTTTATAATTTGCTATAAACTGTTATGAGTGGCTTCAATTGTTAAGATCTCGTGAGTTACAGTGGCATCATATAAGCAAGTGCTATCCTCTTTTCTTGAGTAAGCAAGAGGGACCACCTTGTTTTCTTCTGATTTACAAATGGGCCTCACCGAGACAACAGTGAAGAAAACATTGACAGCTCCGACTCCAATGGTTTCGTAAACTGGGTAGAGAATACCGGCATCTTTGAAGATCTTTGTGGAGAAGTTGAAGACCTTAGAGAAGAGAAAGAAGATATGCTGGTTTTTAAGAAAAACAGAACCTAAATCCACATTTTTCATCAATAGATAGGTTTTCTGGCGCTCAAACATGGCCACAATGCAACCACTCCACTAGTTTGATGTCAAGGAAGAAATGTCATTTCTTAGAAAGTGCACCATCAAATCCTATCGCCAATTGTCTACAGCACTCACTTGCACAAATACTCGGATAGGCAGACGCGCTGCTGACTAATCTTCACACTAGCACGCTGTCAATTGCAGAAACTTAATTTTAAAATCGTCGTATGTACTGATGTTAAATGATTGATATTTGCACAGTATAATTTTAAATTGCTGAGATTGTAGTACAATTGTACCTTTGTGTGGGAAATACACCGCTCATCTCCCCGTTCCACCGCAGCTTGTGCTGTTTGTTGTGGAGGGAGTGGACCAGCGCGGGACAGAGGGAGTCTAGCACCCTCACTTCCGGGGGCCATCTTAGAGAGGTGACGGTCTAGTGGTTTCACTAGGACCGTCAGGAGCCTCCTACTTAAGGCGAGCTTTTTTTGGCGCGCTGAAGCACTCACTTGCACAAATACTCGGATAGGCAGACGCGCTGCTGACTAATCTTCACACTAGCACGCTGTCAATTGCAGAAACTTAATTTTAAAATCGTCGTATGTACTGATGTTAAATGATTGATATTTGCACAGTATAATTTTAAATTGCTGAGATTGTAGTACAATTGTACCTTTGTGTGGGAAATACACCGCTCATCTCCCCGTTCCACCGCAGCTTGTGCTGTTTGTTGTGGAGGGAGTGGACCAGCGCGGGACAGAGGGAGTCTAGCACCCTCACTTCCGGGGGCCATCTTAGAGAGGTGACGGTCTAGTGGTTTCACTAGGACCGTCAGGAGCCTCCTACTTAAAGCTCACATGGGGCTGACGCGCAGCGGACGCGCGCAGCGGGCGCACCGATGGCGCGCCGGAGGTGCGCCAGAGGTAAGCCCGTCTGTGCCCGTCCGTGCCGCGGCCGGGACTAGGGACATTGCCCTTAGCCATTCCTATCAGAAATCACACTTTTCTAGGGACACGCTATACTCACTGCAGGTCCAGGATAGTTCCTGTCAAAATACTCTGCAAGCAGATACCTGGAGGGGACCTATATGCTGCAAACATTGTAAAGTTGAGCTAAGCCCGCAGATACATGCCATTACATCTAACGGCTTAAAAATCTTCCAGGGTGGACTCATTAACGCCAGGTCAATGGGTAAAAATGGAGCCAATGTACACGATCTAATTGCTGAGAATGACCTAGATTGCCTGTTCGTCACAGAGACGTGGCTTAAAGCCTGGTCTACCCCTGATGTTGTATTAGCGCTACCGCAAGGATACCGCATTCAGCGATTGGATAGGCAGATACAACGCGGGGGGGGGGCTTGCCATCATCCATCGCGACTCGATCAAATGCACTACATTTGATCTCCCAGATATCAAGGAGGCGGAAAGTCTAGGTTTTAATCTTCATTTACTCAACACCACAACTTTCACTCTGTCTGGAGTATTGATATACCGACCTCCTGGTCAACAGAAAAACTTCCTAGATAGTTTAGCTGAGGTGATCAGCAACCTCGCCCTCAAATTTGCTAATTTTACTGTTTTAGGCGATTTAAATCTACACCTTGATTCTGACACCGACACTAACGCATCCTGTTTTAAAGATCTTATAGATGTATTAGGGTTGACCCTATTGACACGGGACCCTACGCATAGAGCAGGACACGTATTGGACTGCGTATGCTCAAACCTAACATCTCTAAAGGTAAAATCGCCCCGTCCCCTAACCTGGACCGACCACATGTTCATTCCATTTGACTTTTCAGTGGAAGGAAAGGGGATCAAAAAGGGTCTCCCTAAAGTAAACACCAGTATGAAACATGACTGGAAGAAAATAAGCAAGGACCCGGATTTGCAGCTTAGAGCTGTGGCACTCAAACCCACCTGGACCGGTATCACGGAGGCAGATAATAAAAATTTTAATCACTGGCTAGAGGAAATTCGTGGTCCCCCTAAGGCCACAAACTCCAGTAAACCACTCCATACAAAAAAATCGGCACCCTGGTTCTCACTCTCCTTGAAGGAGAAACATGTAGAAGTTAGAAAATTGGAGAGAACTTGGCGCCGCTTGTATAAGGAAGAAGACCTCAGCCACTATAAAGAATCTAGGAGGCAGTACCATGCTCAGATTAAAACTGCTAAAAAAGAATATTACTCAAAAGCAATTGATTCTTTGAATAACAAACAGAAAGAGATCTTTAAAGTGGTCAATGATTTTATGAAACCAAGGTTCCTCCTATCAGAGATTCCGCCCTCCCTTACCCTATGCAATTTGATTGCGGATTTCTTTGAGCAGAAAATACAAAACCTTACCAAAGGCTTCTCTGAACAGCCCGCTGTCATAGCAGCAGAGGACCCTGAAATTGCCCCTGGAGTAGCACAACTCTGTGTTTTTCTGCCTATTAGTTTAGAAGACTCACGTCAATTGATCCTGTCCACTAAATCTGGTTCTCCCTTCGACCCCTGCCCTCCTATGATGTTACATGCCCTAGTAGATACAGTTAATCCCATCATAAATAACATCATAAACTCATCCTTATCCTCTGCTGAGATTCCCTCGGAATGGAAATTAGCGGCAGTGAAACCCCTGCAAAAAAAATCTCTGCCAGACCCATCAATACACTCCAACCTCCGTCCAATTTCCTTGCTCCCGATGCTTTTTAAAATGACCGAAAGGGTGGCGAATAAACAGCTGACCAAATTCCTAGAGGACGAGGATATCCTGCACCCTAATCAGTCTGGGTTTCGGGCCTCACACTCAACGGAATCCGCCCTTCTGTACACCGTGGAGACACTGAAGACCGCCATGGATCAGGGCAAGAAGGCCGTCCTTATCCTACTGGATCTATCGGCGGCCTTCGATACGGTGTCCCACTCAATACTAATCAGGCGACTGAGGGCTGCAAGGATTGGGGGCACCGTGTTGGACTGGCTGAGGAATTTCCTCGACCACCGTAGGCAGGTCACGGGGTTGGGAGAATACCGTTCTGAGGAAAAAATCACACAAACAGGGGTACCGCAGGGCTCCAGCCTAAGCCCGGTACTGTTTAACATATACATGATCCCCTTGATTGAGCTGATTTCGTCTTTTAACATCAGTACCATATCATACGCTGACGATACTCAGCTCATTCTAGTGCTAGATAGGGAAAACGGAAAGGCAGAGGAAAATCTAAAAGCCTGCCTCACCGCAACTTTCATTTGGATGCGTGACAACCATCTAAAATGTAATGCCGGAAAGACCGAAATTATACCCTTCGGCCCCCAAAACCCCTTTTCCCCCAGCCTATGGTGGCCACTGGGGGTGGAGTCCCCTCCGGATACCATCACCGCGGCCCGGAACCTAGGGATCAGATTCGACAGTGCCCTATCTTTCAAACAGCAAGCAGGGGCAGTGGCAGGGTCTTGTTTCAACATCATCAGAGGGCTTAGAAAGTTTTTTGATTTTCTTCCTCTGACAGCCAGGAAGACGGTGACAGTAGCACTTGTAACATCTCGCTTGGACTACTGCAACAGCTTATATGCAGGATTAAATCGATCTGTCCTGCATAGGTTGCAGGTTGTCCAAAATGCTGCTGCCCGTCTGGTCCTAAAATGGCCGAGGAGGTCATCTGCCTCAGCCGCCCTCAAGGCCCTACACTGGCTACCTATTCACAAACGCATACTCTTCAAAATCTTAGTAATTACCTTTAGGGCATATCACCAAAAAGGACCCAAATACTTCCTCCCCTGGTTCAAACAGTATGCACCAACACGCTCCCTAAGATCAGCCAACATGAATTTATTACAGACCCCTAAATTCAGACTCTCAACTAGAGGAGGGAAATCTCTCATAACACTGGGCGCAAAAGCATGGAATAAACTCCCTCCCAAACTGCGCTTGATCTCTGCTGAGAAGAATTTCCGTAAGGCTCTGAAAACTTGGATCTTCAACCTCCCAGACTCGGTCTGTATGACTCTGGTTTAGACACAGCGTTCTGTTTAGATGAGATAGATGTGTGAGCTGACTTTTCCGGCCTTCAATTTAGGCTACGGGCTACAAGCGCCAGGATGCTCCTTGGAGTGACAGTCGCGCTATAAAAGTGCATACTTACATTACTTACATTACAATTCAGGATGGGGTCACTCGACTGCCTACCCCCAGGTTCTCTTACCCAGAATCCCTTGCAAAGCTAAGGAATTGGAAAAAAAACGCATTTTCCTCACATTTCTGTGGTGGAAAGTTCCGGAATCTGCGTGGATCAACAAATTTCCACCCACCCAGCGTTTCCCCAGGTCTCCCGAGAAAAATGGTATCTCACTTGCGTGGGTAGGCATAGTGGCTGCGACAGGAAACAGCGCAAAACGCAACGTGGTCACAACTCAATTTTTCAGTGAAATTGTGCACTTTTTGGGCAAAGAGACTACCTTTTGTTTTTGAACCCTAGGTCTGCCGGCACCTAGGGAAACCTAGCAAACCTATATATTTTTGAAAAGTAGACACCCAGGGGAATTCAGGATGGGGTCACTCGACTGCCTACCCCCAGGTTCTCTTACCCAGAATCCCTTGCAAAGCTAAGAAATTGGAGAAAAAAAACGCATTTTCCTCACATTTCTGTGGTGGAAAGTTCCGGAATCTGCGTGGATCAACAAATTTCCACCCACCCAGCGTTCCCCCAGGTCTCCCGAGAAAAATGGTATCTCACTTGCGTGGGTAGGCATAGTGGCTGCGACAGGAAACAGTGCAAAACGCAACGTGGTCGCAACTCAATTTTTCAGTGAAATTGTGCCCTTTTTGGGCAAAGAGACTACCTTTTGTTTTTGAACCCTAGCTCTGCCGGCACCTAGGGAAACCTAGCAAACCTATATATTTATGAAAAGTAGACACCCAGGGGAATTCAGGATGGGGTCACTCGACTGCCTACCCCCAGGTTCTCTTACCCAGAATCCCTTGCAAAGCTAAGAAATTGGAAAAAAAACGCATTTTCCTCACATTTCTGTGGTGGAAAGTTCCGGAATCTGCGTGGATCAACAAATTTCCACCCACCCAGCGTTCCCCCAGGTCTCCTGAGAAAAATGGTACCTCACTTGCGTGGGTAGGCATAGTGGCTGCGAAAGGAAACGGTTCAAATTGTACGGTGGTGAATTTACAATACCAAATTGCAAAACAACCTTGATTTTGGGGGGGGGCACCTGCGTTTTTGGCCCGGGGCTCGGTGGTATTCTTTGGAAAGTACAAAACCCAAACAGTTCTGAAAAGTAGACCCCCGGGGGAGTCCAGGAAGGTATGGCATGCGTGGGTCCCCGAACGTTTTCCTACCCAGAACACCTTGCAAACCTTAAAATTAGGTAAAATAATCACTTTTCCAAACTTTTTTGCGTGGGATCACCGTGCCCGCAAAAATGTACTACCACCCAGCGCTGCCCTTGTTCTCCCGAGTAAAAGGATACCTCACTTGTGTGGGTGCCCCAAAGCAGAACAGGCCAAAAACGAATGTTGAAAAAAGTAGTATTTCAGTGTTACAAATTAAGCCCCCCTGCCTTAGTCACAGGCCTTTGGCCCACCCACACAAGTGAGGTATCATTTTACTCGGGAGAACAAGGGGAACGCAGGGTGGTAGGACATTTGTGCCGACACGGCGATCCCACGCAAAAATGTATGGAAAACTGTTTTTTTAACCTAAATTTGTGGTTTGCAGGGATTTCTGGGTAGGAAAACATTGGGGGACCCACGCATGCCATACCTCCCTGGACTCCCCCGGGTGTCTAGTTTTCAGAACTGTTTGGGTTTGGTAGTTTCCAAAGATGCCCGCCGAGCCCCGGTCCAAAAACTCAGTCCCCCCCCCAAAAAAAGAAGGTAATCTTGCTATTGGTTATTGTAATGTCTCCACCGTACGATTTGGACCTTTTCCTGTTGCAGCCACTATGCCTACCCACGCAAGTGAGGTACCATTTTTATCGGGAGACCTGGGGGAACGCTGGGTGGGAGGAAATTTGTGTGAGCCCAATGACGCCACGCTTTCCCACACAAAAAAAGTGTGTCAAAACTGATTTTTCCATCAAAAATTGAGGTTTGCAAGGGATTCTGGGTAAAGGAACGTTGGAGGATCCACGCAAGCCATACCTCCTTGGAAGCCCCCGGGTGTCTACTTTTCAGAAATGTGTGGGTTTGGTAGGTTTCCCTACATGGCCGTCTCGCACGGGGCCAAAAACCCAGGCAACCCCTCTTGCAAAAGCTGGTGGTATTGAATGTCAATCCCACCAGCTTTTGAAAGAGGGGTTACCTGGGTTTTTGGCCCCGTGCGAGACGGCCATGTTGGAAAACCTACCAAACCCACACATTTATGAAAAGTAGACACCCGGGGGCTTCCAAGGAGGTATGGCTTGCGTGGATCCTCCAACGTTCCTTTACCCAGAATCCCTTGCAAACCTCAATTTTTGCAGAAAAAGTCAGTTTTTTCACACTTTTTTTGTGTGGGAAAGCGTGGCGTCACTGGGCTCACACAAATTTCCTCCCACCCAGCGTTTCCCCAGGTCTCCCGATAAAAATGGTACCTCACTTGCGTGGGTAGGCATAGTGGCTGCAACAGGAAACGGTTCAAATTGTACGGTGGTGAATTTACAATATCCAAATGCAAAACAACCTTGATTTTTGGGGGGGGGGGCACCTGAGTCTTTGGCCCGGGGCTCGGTGGTATTCTTTGGAAAGTACAAAACCCAAACAGTTCTGAAAAGTAGACCCCCGGGGAAGTCCAGGGAGGTATGGCATGCGTGGGTCCCCGAACGTTTTCCTACCCAGAACACCTTGCAAACCTTAAAATTAGGTAAAATAATCACTTTTCCAAACTTTTTTGCGTGGGATCTCCGTGCCGGCAAAAATGTCCTACCACCCAGCGTTCCCCTTGTTCTCCCGAGTAAAAGGATACCTCACTTGTGTGGGTGCCCCAAAGCAGAACAGTCCGAAAATGAATTTTGAAAAAGTAGTATTTGAGTTTTACAAATTAAGCCCCTCTGCCTTAGACACAGGCCTTTGGCCCACCCACACAAGTGAGGTATCATTTTACTCGGGAGAACAAGGGGAACGCTGGGTGGTAGGACATTTTTGCCGGCACGGAGATCCCACGCAAAAAAGTTTGGAAAAGTGATATTTTTACCTAATTTTAAGGTTTGCAAGGAGTTCTGGGTAGGACCTACGCATGCCATAACTCCCTGGACTCCCCCGGGTGTCTACTTTTCAGAACTGTTTGGGTTTGGTAGTTTCCAAAGAATACCACCGAGCCCCGGGCCAAAGACTCCAGGTGCCCCACCCCCAAAAATCAAGGTTGTTTTGCATTTGGGTATTGTAATTTCTCCACCGTACGATTTGGACCGTTTCCTGTTGCAGCCACTATGCCTACCCACGCAAGTGAGGTACCATTTTTATCGGGAGACCTGGGGGAACGCTGGGTGGGAGGAAATTGGTGTGAGCACAGTGACGCCACGCTTTCCCACGCAAATCGCCGGCCCACACTGTAAGCAGAGACAACAACTGAATACTATGAGCAGTATGACTCCTAGGAATGACAGTACTTTCCATCCCCAGGCTGATATTGCACTCCAGAGCCAGCCGGACCAAGTCCAGGTGCCTGGATTCTGGTGTATCTGGTTAGCTATTTTATGAAGCCGGGTTATGGCTTTATATACTGACGGTGCATTATTAGGAATGAAAACACAGCAACTTGATCCGATTACTCTAAAAGCTCCGCCCCTATCGGCCAGGATGACGTCAAGGACGAGACGATTCTGAAGAACGACAAGTCTCATAGCAGACTGTTCCTCTGTTAAGTTACCTAGGGCAGAAGTAGTCTTGTTTACTACAGCTTCAAGGGTTCTTGTTAATTTACGTATTAGTTTACTATTTGAGACAGTACCTAAAAAAGGACAGAATCCTTTATTGAAATCTGTATATTGTTCTAATGCAGTTTCAGTCTGATCGACAATTGGAAGATCTCTCTTGTTTCTAATATGTGTGAGATGGGAGTTCCTATGATAATCAGATGGGGCTAGAAAAACAGGTGGCAGAAGAAATGCAATATAACAAGTTCCATCCCAATCTAGTGGTAAACGTATATAGGCTGTCTGACCACAAATGAAATAGGAATGGCGGGAAGCTTTGAATGTAGACGTGCCTTTATCACTGAATTCGATCACAGTATTACATTCACTATGACCTAGGTGTACTGAACCACTCTTTCTGACACATAATTCACCTTTCACTGGTAGGACTGTTATAGATGGCAAGTCTGGTTTGGTCTCAGACTGAACATTCAGAATCATGAGATTAAGTGTAAAATTACCTAATCCATACACTTCATTTTCTAGATCGGTCCCTGTCCTTTGTGGAAGACCTTCATTATCTGGGAAACAGGCTTTATTCATAACTGTGTTCAGATTTCCCCATATCCAATTGCCCTGGGAAACTTTGGAATCACTATCTACAGAGAATATTAAACTAAACCATGCACCACAGGAGCCATTGTGTTTAAATGGATAAGGAAAGAGGGGCAGAACTCCCTTGTACTTCTGATAGGGAGGGAGTCGGCCACATATCCAGCAATTAGTAGCATTACTGGTCTGGTGAGAATGGTGTAACATACGGATGAATGTGTTGTTGCGCAGCGCAAGTCGATAAGACAATTCATGAGGGGGAAGGTCACTGAAAGTATGCTCGACAGTGTCATTAGAGGAAGAATGTGCATGTGAGCTAATAGGAAAGAACATATGTAATATAAAACTTATACCAATGATCGTAAGACTCAGAAAAAACATAAACAATAATGTGACAATGCAACGGCTTCGGAGAGATTTACAATATTTCTGTTTCTTGATCTCCTGTCTATCTCTCTCTCTATGGAGGTCTATCTTATACATGTCAGGAACCTGTCTAACCGCTTCACCTAGGAGAGGACTTAAACAATTAAACTGTCTGACTTGCTAGACCTCAGTTTTAGCTTGTACTCCTGTTGCGGAGTTTTCTCTAACAGGGGGAGTTTAGTATCAGTGTCTGGAATGTGGCAGTCCTGGGAAACAGTCTTTGGCGGAAGTCCATAACATTTTTTTAACATGGCTGGAGTGGAGCCATCCTTTTCTTCCTTCCAGCTTCACCGCGGTCCTCGTCGTCATCAAAACCAACTTGGGCTGTTTCCACCTCGGCTCCAGAGGGCTTGATCTGTCGAAATTACGGACGAACACAAGGTCTCCTGGAACGATGGTATGCGGTTTCACCTCGGTGTTGTCTGGGAAGGCAGCCGCAACCTGTGAACGACAAGATTGTAGTGCAGACATCAAGGAAGCTAGGTAATCTGTCAGCATAGAACTGTCAACATCGGTAATTTTTCGGGGCATAGGCGTCCCCCACATATTCGGCGGCCTGCCAAAGACCACCTCATACGGGGATAGCCCTGTCCTTGAATGTGCGACCATTCGCATGTAAAAGAGGGCAACTGGCAAAGCTACCATCCAATCTACTCCTTTCTCTGCACATATTTTGGCTAGGCGTGTTTTCAGAGTCTGATTGTGTCTCTCTACGAGACCAGCTGCTTCGGGGTGTCGAACACAGTGGAATCTCCATTGGTAACCAGTAGCGGTGGGTGAGATTTTAAAGTGGTGGGGCGCAAACTAATTAGCATACAGCACCGTAGCGAGCGAGCGCAGCGAGCGAGCCCGAACCCCAAAAGGGGGGTTTAGGGGGATTACCCCCCCCAAGAAAATTTTGAAAAAAAAGAAGAAAAATCGTGCATTTTCAAGCAAATTTGATAAAGCAGGAAGGTCAATAAAGCAACTGTGAAAGTGCAGTTATTACATTAATAGATGGCATAACATAGGTAGCTGCTTATTCAGTATTACCAGAGCTTCATACATTCTGTCCTATTATGCTCAGGTGCTGATTCAGACTATAAGACTTTCATGGAAATCTCAGCTCTAAGAGTAGAAGAAGTTGCACAGCAGTGTAATGGTTGCCAGGCTCGTTCCGCAGGAGCGTCAGGAACTTGAAGAAAAGTCCACAGTCTTCCCCTACGGCCTTCCGACTCTATTAGACTCTAGAGTAACGAATGGCACGCAAGGGGAAAACAGGGAAACAAAACAAGGAAAGGCGGGGGAAGAAAAACAGTCTTGCAACATACTAATTATTAGACTCTAGAGTAACGAATGGCAAGCAAGGGGAAAACAGGGAAACAAAACAAGGAAAGGCGGGGGAAGAAAAACAGTCTTACAATATACTGAATATAAAAGAGGCAGCGCAATGCGCTGTTACCGTGATTCTGGTTGACCTGAGCTTTGTACACACACTTCACATAGGGCCACGCAAGTACCCCAAATATAAATGGTATAAAGGTTTTTGTAATTTGCCACGGGGAAAGTTTTGATAGGCAACACAAGCAACAAATCGTTCACCCTGCGGGAGACAGGTCCGGCCAGTGAACAAAGGTGAGCAAATCTGTGTAGTCTCCAAATAGAACAAACAATACAAAACTTTTAAAAACAGAGATAACAATGCATTTCTTACCTCAATCAGAATTTTTGTATTCAACAAACAGGTAGCAGCATTCACTTTTTGTAAATGAAATCCGCACGTCTTTCTTTCAGTGTAGCAAACTTGTCAATTACTTTCATGTTGAAGTCCGGTATCTTTTGGACTAGCTTGCTCTCTACAGATAGCATCGCCAAAGCATTTAGTCTTTCCTCTAGCATAGTGTTCCTGAGGAATGTCTTTATGCGCTTTAAGGCTGAAAAACATCGTTCAGCTTCTACTGTTGTCATTGGAGTCGTTATCACAATTTTTAGTAAAGTCACTATCTCTGTAAGTGAGTTTTCCATATGCAGTTTATGAATTAAACTCAGCAAAGTCAAGGCGCTTTTGGCCTTCCGGTACACAGGCATTCTGTAGAGTACAGATAGCTCAGTTCTCAGCTGCTCTTTTATGAGCATAGGATATGCTTCCACAGCCTGATTCAGAGCACGCTCAGGGAAGGATTCATCATATTGTGCAAACTCTTTACTTTGCAATAAAGTTGCACTCACCAAATGTTTTGTGAATGAAAAACGTTCTTTTGCCTGCACAATTACAATGTCACATACCTCCTTTCCAATTCGAACCAGAGAGGTGATGTTTTGTCTGCGGTTTGCAAAAATAGAATCCTCCGGCAGTTTGCTCTCTAAATCGTCAACCCCATCTCTCACTTTCATAATCTGTTGTACAAATGCAGATGTATTGGCTTTCACAGAGACAGTATCCAGGTCTTTTTTTTGCAACTGATCGTATAACACCTCAACAGGAGTCATTATGTAATGAAATAAAAACAGTAAGAACTGAAACTCTTTGTCTTCTAGTGTTCTAATAAAGCCATGGGCTTCACCCTGAGTTGTGTGATCAAAGTCTGCTCTGGATGCTATGGCGAGAAAACATTTATGAAGGCCATCCCTCTGTTCAAAGATTAAGTTGACTGTACGAGTGTGAAAGTTCCAACGAGTTGAGGATCCCCTTGGTACGCTTTTGTCCACAATCTCATGAAGGGCTTCTGTTCTTTTTGGGGAACGTGTGAAGAATGCTGCTATGCCTCCGATATCCTGAAAGAAAACTCGTGTCTCTCTGATCTTTGATACCGCCTGTTGCATAATAAGATTGAGTTGGTGGGCGTAACAGTGCACAAAATGAGCATTAGGGTACACATCTCGAATTCGTTTCTGTACTCCACTAAGTCTTCCACTCATTACGGACGCACCATCATAGCTTTGTGCGATAAGTTTTTGTTTTTGAGGCAGGTCCGGGAAAATTAAGTCCAGTTGATCCAGTATTGCTTTAGTGATGGTTGCTGCACTAGAGTCACTTAAATGTGTGAAGCCATAAAATCTTTCCACAACGTTTCTGTCACTGTCAAGGTACCGAAACACTAACACGGACTGTGTTTGAGTGGACACATCAGTGGTGTCATCAGCCTGAATAGCCACAAAGTCTGTGTTTTGCAACTCTTGCACAATATGGCTTCTTATAACTTCGAGCATACAGTCAAGGAGTTCATTTTGTATTGTATTAGAGGTGCCCTTAAAGACTGTAGCACGTGCTAAATGTCTTTCCAAATCATGGTCTATGGTTGACATTAAATCCACCAGGCCTCGGAAGATCCCAGGTTTTGAGGAAGTTTCTGATTCGTCATGGCCTCGCAATGCCAGTTCGAAAGCACTACAGAAACGAATACAATCAATGATCCTGGATAGATTTTGTCTGTTCTTATCAACAGCTTCATTGTGTTTTTGAATGGATTTGCGATACGCATCATTTATCTGCTGCTCAATTGGTGCGTCTTCCCCCAACATTCCCAGTCTTGTCAGGTTTTCCAGATGATTTCTTGTGAGCGCATGCTTCTTTATTTTTTCAGCGATGTGCTTCAGGTCGACCATTCCTTGCCGTGTCCAAGAAAAGTCACCGCCAAACAGCAAGCAGGGGAAGCAGAACAGAGAATTTCTTATAGGGCACCCTGTAAGCCAATCAGCTTTTTTGTACCAGGCATTTGAGAATGTACGTTTTGACATTTTTCCTCTGTCCTGGGTAGTTTGCTGTAGGTTTATTTCAGGCTGATGAGGTCCTAATTGTTTTATCTGTAGTTTTTGTTCAAGTGGCCGTGACTGGAATGACTTTGTAATCAGCTCTTGTACTGTATTCATGTTGGTGTGTTGCTGGCCTTACCAATATATATATATATTAAAGAAACCTGTCAATAATCAAAGTACAACGTATAAGGTGCAGTGCAATAATATCAAATTTCAGTATAAATACATTATACATATATCTTGTGGATTATCCTAATACATCTCAAATGACTGCTAAAAATAGAGCCGTACTGCCTCCTGCCTCTCTGTTGCATAGTGGTTGCTGGAGGCACTGAAAGAGACACTGCTTCAGGGCCTGGAGAGTGACCAGATACATAGCCCTAACTCCCATGTAAAAAGAATATATAGCATCAGTTTCCTTACCTTTAACACTGGTCACTGGTGTTTGCTGGGTTGTAGCTGGGGTCAGGTGAGAGCAGCAAAGGAGGTTGGGGTCCTCTTGTTGTTTGCTGATAAACCTGTCAATAATCAAAGTACAGCGTATAAGGTGGAGTGCAATAATGTGAAATTTCAGTTCAAATACAAATACATCTCCAACAGCTCCCCTTCCCACAAAATGACTGCTAAAATACAGCCGTACTGCCTCCTGCCTCTCTGTTGCATAGTGGTTGCTGGAGGCACTGAAAGAGACACTGCTTCAGGGCCTGGAGAGTGACCAGATACATAGCCCTAACTCCCATGTAAAAAGAATATATAGCATCAGTTTCCTTACCTTTAACACTGGTCACTGGTGTTTGCTGGGTTGTAGCTGGGGTCAGGTGAGAGCAGCAAAGGAGGTTGGGGTCCTCTTGCTTGGCGAAAAATTGGCCCAAAATGCAGTAATGTCTCAGGTTGTCAGACTTGACCAGGCGCTGGAAATGAAAAGATAACAATTTATTTTTCAAACACTAGGGTAACACTAACTTGCAAGAATGGCACCTATATCCAGTGGCACATCTTGATGGTATCCACAAGTTCGCGCTACATAAAACTGCCGGTAACAACACAGGGGTCCCCTTTCGCTGCTCCTTCCTAGAGCTGTCAGTTGTATTGGTAAAGGTGAAGACATACATCCCACAACCTCCAACATGACACAAACATGCCGACTACACTCGCAAACTGACACCGAAAAGGGGAACTACCATTAACACAGTCTGATCTACTGATGCCAGACTAAAGTGGGGGCGGCCCATAGGGGAGGGAAGGGAAGGGAGGGCAGTTTGGGGAATTGGGGGTGTTGAATAACAGAACGTTGTTGGAGATGATAGCATGAGCTTGATGTGATGATTACTATAATGTAACATGACAATTGATTATCAATATGAAAAGCTTAATAAAAATGTTAAAAAAATTAAAATGTATCTGGGTGCCTTGCTCTATCATTAAGCTCAGTGTGAGAAGGTAGCAGGATTTGCAATTAAGAAGGAATGTTAAAGATAACATTATGAAATGTAAAAAATAACATACCTTATTGTCCATCTAGTACGGTATAAGACACTAGCCACGCATTTAAATGCAACCACGGTACGTAAAAGTAACACTGGAAAGGAAATCAGGCATTTCTCAGAAACAGGCATTCCTCACCACCCCAATTAAGGTCATGAGTCAGTGACATATGTTACCAATGCAAGATAACCACAAAATGAAGAAAGGCACATACAATAACGTGCAGTCATCACATGCTAAACACTTGACTGGAAACCTTACGGCTCTACAGATTAAAACATAGACAAATTCTTTCATCATCATAGCTTTAATCACACCATGTCAAAACACACCAAGGGGAGGCAAGTAGCAACGTAAAAACATGGCACGGATAATATAATCCGACATGAAAGGCATAAACATGTTACTCTACAGTTATATAGTATAATGCTCGGTATATAGCTACCAAGTCCGGCTATGTGGACATTAGAGGCAGCCCGGCTCCTTTGTCATTTCCGTAATATTTTTATAATGTATAGTATTGTGACGTGAAAATTACAGCAGTCTCTTCCCCCCCTCGCACCTCTATGGTAGGTTAAAAGTCTGACACTTCCCAGTTCACCGTGGCTCTCCCCCCCCCCCCTCCCAATCCATGTAAATGTTTCCTTCCTCGATGCTGTGTAACTTGCAAATTGTAAAAGATATATGGCCATCTCCTTCATCATAATCATATACAAGTGGGGCCTCCCTGAAAACAAGTGCCACCGCGCCTGTGCTTCCCAAGTGCCCACTACATACGTTATAGCAAACGCTTCCTCTTCCCACGGGTTACATCACAGCTAACTACCTGGAATATCCTTTACCCTTGGGCACCAATTTGCAGACATTGCAAAGGTTGGAGTCAGAAAGTCAAAAATTGCGAAACTGGTTCATTGTTAAGCTGTGCTCTCAAAAATGCACTATGTTGAAATCAGCATGATCAGTTTCTATAGGTGCCAGCAACCCCGCCTCCAATTGTCCCCATCATCTGATTAATGCATTCGGATATCAGTGTTTAGGTAATCTCAAAGCAGAACAAATCCCTTGTGAAATTCAACAACCCACAACCCACTAGCGGCAAGTGCCGCGCCGTGTGTTTTAACCTGCCAACATACGGTGGCCATATCACAGCGCTGCGGCAAGGATTTGACATCTACAGTAATAGTGGCGTGTGCAGGAAAATAATGAAAGGCAGGAACACATTTTCAATTAGTTTCTTAAGCGAGGTCACTGACTCTGAATTACACTGAAACAAATTAAGCCCACTATTTTTACTTAGGCCAGCATCTCCCCAGTCAATAGTAATAGGAATATACATGTAAGCCCGGAACGCCAAAATGGAGCTTTCAAACAGCGGCGCTCATTAGTTGTCACTCAGTTCAGAACAACTTCAAAGGCAGTCCCTGAGCATCCAATAAAATCCCTCCAACGGCTTCTTATCTCTCCCTGGTTGTTCAATTAAAGCAGCTTGTCGTGATTCCGGGATGTACCACCATAAATCAAAGAGATGGAACACCGGCGCTAATGACTAATCACGGCTCTGCTCTGTCTAACATTATTACTACAACAGGTAAGAAGCGAGCTCATACTCAACCTGCTTCCTAATCGTCCTGCGCACAGGCCCTGACTGCGACTGACAACAAGGAACCACGTCCCTGTGCTCTCCCTGCCTCCTTCAGATCCTCACTCGCAGCGCAGGCTCTGACTGCGGATGACGAAGAAAGTATTTGTGTGTCCTGGACAGGACTGAAATGGAGTCTGCACGCGACTGTCCCCCCTGCACACAGGCAGCCCAGTGCTTACAGCACAGACACAATTTAAAAAACACATTTCACAGCACCCGGCTAATTTTGGCTGGAGTGCATCATGCATGTGCCACGTTCAAATAGAGACGGCTGTAGTCCTATCAAGTCTCTGGTCAGCACCATCCCTGCAAACCTTCGGAGAATGCCAATTTACTACACACAGCACGGTAAAGCAAGCATTGCTTCAGTATAATTACAGTCCAAGTCTGCCCATGCCATGCACCATTTAGAACACACTGCGAACTCTTTCTAGCCTCAGTAGTCTGCAGTGTGGTGTGATTTTTGGACAGTGTATAATCAAACCAAATAGCTTCAGCAAAATAAATCTCAAATGTTATATTCAGACTGACAACTTGTTTAGCAGAACTCGATTATTCACAGCAGCGTACAGCGCTGTAAGGGTGCCAGTCGCCGTAGAAGGTCTGAAGCTCATTGCTGAAATGTCCAATGACAGCAAAAGAATACACAATGATCAAAACAATTTGCGTTTTACGTGAAGACAAGCTTACAGTTGACAGAAGAGCTGCATTTTCAGTAGCCCATAGGAATCCTTCTCTTCTATTACTTATATAAATGTGCACCCCCTTTACCCACTTCACTTTAAACAAAGGCCATGGCCTGACAATGGTATGTATAGCTTTGGTCTAGGTCTCTGTGTGCTCTCCTTACTTCCTTCAAATCCTCACACGTGCAGGCCCTGACTGCGACTGACAAGAAGAAAGTAGGCCTATGTGCTCTCTCTATCTCCATGATCATCACATCCTCTTCCACTCGTGCAGCCTGGGATGTGATGGTAACAAGGAACTAGGCCTCTGCCTCTTTCAAATACTCACTCAGTCACACGTGCAGGCCCTGACTGCGACTGGTCACTGACAAGAAGAAACTAGGCCTCTGCCTCTCCCAATCTCCTTTAGAAGTCCGTGCCAGAGCTGTGAGCCCTGCATGAGCTGCCATCTGGAGGAACCGAACCTCAACCTTTGCCCCACGGTGCCTACCCGTACTGTAGCCAGGAGCTGTTTGGTTCCGCGCATTTTACCCCCGGGTGCCAGCCTGGCCTGCTGCATTGCAGCCAGGAAGGAGCAGTGGCCGATCGGTACTATCACTCACACCTGCAACATAAATTATTACCATCCTCAGCTCAGGTTACCATCCTACATCCCAACCAGTGCAGGGGGGGGGGGCATGGTGATGCAGCGTTGCCCGGTGTCTGATGCTGTGCAGTGCACAGCATCAGACACCGGGCAACGCTGCATCACCATGTCCCCCGGATCCACTTCACAGTCTGCATCACAACCGGAAATCTGCCAGCCACCCGAAACATATCTTCATTTTCCGTTTTTGAAACGAGGACTGGAATGCAGTGCGTTTCGGTGCGAAATGTCCGAGTTCAGGAAGGACCTCAAGGCCGGGCTTTTCCTAGTGACCCCAGCACTAAACGGAGCCGCATGCGCCTTGAGACCCCCACGGGTGAGTAGTTGCGCGTTACCAACCCTCCCTGATTGATTGCTTGAAATGTCATTTCCCTGCCTATCTTCATCGCCAGGGATGAGGCGGGTGCATGAAAGACCACGGGGCGCACATACCAGTCCGCACACGCAACAAATACAGCACATACATATCACATGTGCATTTTATTCCTACCACAGTAGAAGCATGCATAAGATATATAAAAACTGCAAAAACATACCACCTGCCCCTTCCTACGACAGAAGCTAGACAGACACATGCACAAGAAAAACACACCGAGTTGTGTAGGTTTACAGGAAATCAGGCGACCGTGCAGTATCTGGCCCCTTCCTGCAATGCTCGGTTTCACACGCCCTCACACAAGAGCAAGGTGCACCGATTATTCATGATTTATTCATGAGTCATCACGAATTCATAGCAAAAAAGCCGGGAGTGGAGGGAACTGGTGAAAATACCTGTTATTGAGGAGTAGCCTCCAAAGCGCACTATTGTGCTTTCCACATACACTAGACACGCGGGTACACACACGCCACTCCCTCGAGTACAAAAATATCATAAAATATCTAAAGAGGCCGGTTATAATATATTCACACGTCAAACAAATAGATAGTTATACTGTAAACTGCCTACTTATCCTCGCGTTCAACTGAAAGCTTCGTGTGATCACACTTTTGGAAAATATCCTGCTGCACACCAAATATATATAGCTCCATGTATATGTGCTCCTACTACTAAAATGAGATTGAATTATGAGTCAAAGGGATTCACGCTTTTTTGTGAAAGGACTCCCGCCCAGAGTCCGACATACGTATTGAACCCCTCCTGCCCCCGCCAGGTGCTCGGAAACCGGCTTGGCCGGCTTTTCATACACGATCTAATTTCTAATATCACATCATGTGAACCAGCTCGGGGTACCCGGCTCACACCAAGCCTTATTTAAATAGCAAATCTGGAAAAAGAGAAAACCAGACTACAGGAAGTGCTAGTGGAAAGATGTTACTGTTAAATTGGATTGAAATGTAGACAGAATATCCTAGATCAAAGAACACCCTTTAAAAATAAAAAATAAAGGAGACATGGTAGCGGTTACATTAATATGTTACGTAGAAAACCACAGCACACCTTGGGCGCTTTCCAAGCCAGGTAGTAATATGAAAGCACTCGATTTATGCACCACGGGTATAGTCAGGCCACAAGTCGTAAAAGTGGGGGGGAGGTGCTGTTACCGACTCGAGCCCTGGGTATAGTTACAAACCAAAGTAGTGCTGCACAAGAGAGGGGGCATAGTCATAGAAGAACCACTTTAAAATCTCACCCACCGCTACTTTAAAAATTAAACGAACACAAACACCGTCACTCACGAAGGCTGGGAATCTATGACGATCTCGAATCGTCTCTAGTCTTCACAGTCGGCGAGTGCGTGTCTCAGTCACAGACAGTCACAGAGGGACAGACAGTCACAGAGGGATGACTCAGTCGGTCGGACTCCAGAGAGAGAGAGCGGCGCGCAACCGTTAGAAACGCGTAACAACAAGTCTGTCGGCGCGCATGGCCAATCACTGTGAAGCCTTCTCATGCTTAAGTCACAGTGATTGGCCAGCAGGATATAGTGCTGAGCGGCCTGCCTGAGCCACCCACGCGCGGCATCCAATGATGGATTGCCTTTCCTTGGCGCGGTGGACCAGCCAATCCTGGTGCTGCATATGCACCAGGATTGGCTAGGGGGGCCCAAACAGCACTCGCCCTCTCGCCTTCCAAACGCCGGGGCCGGCTAAAGCCGCACCCCCTGCTGGCCCCTTCGGTCTGTCTCAGGCTCTCAGCGTCTACATGACGCTGACGCGCATGCTCGGGCAAGTTTCTGCCCATAATGCGCAACTACACTGTTTTTTTTTAAAAGTTAAGCTAAACTGTTACAGTTTAAATGCCAGCCAGCCAGCCCGGCAGCCCCACCCCCTGCACACTCCCGATTCCCGCGGGTGTGTCCCGGCCGGAACCCCCGCTGAAAGCACTTTTAATATATTAATTTGGGAGCGCTCGTTGTGCCGCAGCAGGTGCGTCCACAGGCTTAGTGGGGCTACGCCCCTACGCCCCAATGGACGCACCGCTGCTGTTGGTAACCTAACAGAAGTGAAACCTGCTTCATGAGTTCGGACGAGAATGGCTGACCATTATCTGAATACACGACACGGGGCAAACCATATCGTGGGAAAAATTCACGCACCAACTGCTTGGCCGTGGTTACAGCAGTGTAATCTGGGACTGGATAAGCTTCTGTCCATCGGGATAGTGCACATACAACTACGAGGACATACTTGAATCCTCGGCATCGATCCATCTGGATATAATCCATCTGGAGGACTTCAAAAGGATGGTCAGGAGGATGAAATCCACCCTGTTCCATGGGAATACCCTTGCCTGGATTGAATTGGCAACAGATCATACAGGTACGTACTTTCTGTTTTGCTGCTGCACGCAAGTGCTTGTTGAACCATATATTCTGGATGCAGTCTAACATAGCTTTTTCTCCTAAGTGTGCGGGACTATGTGCTGTATTAATGATAACTTGAACCATGGAGTCGGGGAGGAACCATGTGGCTTTTCCCTTCGTCACCCATCCTTGATCTGTCTGGATCCCTCCTTGTTCAGTCCATTTCTTGATTTCGTCTGCAGTAGCATGTGTCTGTATGTCAAGTACATCTTGTGTGGGATCCCTAACTGTCATGCAATGTGTCAGTGAAGTTACTTCAGTCTTTGTCATGTCAGTCGATATGTTAGTCTGAGTCTGAGCTGTGAGTTTTGCTGTTCGATCTGCCAGGTCATTACCCTGCGAAATGATATCTGTGACTTTAGTATGTGCCTTGCACTTCATGATAGCTATGGCTGAAGGCAAATGTATTGCTTCTAACAGAGCTTGAATGAGGGGACCATGCTGGATTTTGGCTCCGTGGGAGGTCAGATAACCTCTCTCTTGCCAGAGGACGCCGAAGTCGTGTACAACTCCAAATGCATAACGTGAATCAGTATATATGTTTACTTTCAGGTTCTTGGCTCGTATACAGGCTTGAGTCAGAGCAATGAGCTCTGCTGCTTGAGCTGACAAGGTGTCGATGCGATGTGTTTCTATGACTTCAGTTTCGGTGGTCACTGCATATGCGGCCACCAATTCTCCTGTACTAGTTCTCATGCATGAACCATCCACATAAAGTGTCAAGTCTGGGTCGGGTAGAGCAATGTCTGTCAAGTCTTGTCTTGGTTTCGTGATTGTGTTAATGACTTCCACACAGTCATGTGGTGTAGGGTCTGTCGTGTTTGACGGTAAAAGCGTAGCCGGATTTAAAGTATTGCAGCGTCTGATTTCTATATGTGGCTGAAACAATGTTAATTCATAACCTGTCAGTCGTGCTATTGTCAAGTGTTGAGTCTGTGTCCTGTTTAGGAGAACTTCCACAGAGTGTGGAACCTGTACTGTCAGAGGATGTCCTAACACTATTGAGTCACTTTGTCTGATTGCTAGAGCTGTCGCTGCAACTGATTTCAGGCACGCAGGCAGAGCCTGGGCTACTGGGTCTAATGTACTAGAAAAATAAGCACATGGCTTATGTTTGTCTGCCTGATTCTGAGTGAGAACTGATAACGCTGTGCCATCGCGTTCAGTGACATAGAGTGTAAAAGGTTTGCTGTAACATGGTGTTGCTAGAACTGGTGCTTGACATAAAGCTTTCTTTAATTCATCAAAAGCTTGTGTATGTTCCTGAGTCCAAGGGAGGACAGTCGAAGTCGCTGCCTCCTGTGTTGTCAACTGTATAAGTGGCTTAGCTAGATATGCATATTGGGGAATCCATTGTCTGCAGTAGGAGGTGAGGCCAATGAAGGGCCGCACTTCCTTTTGTGTCTTGGGCTGTGGAAGATGTGCAATTAACTGAATGCGATCAGGTGTTAGCTGCCTACCCCACTTGGACAGCAAGTGCCCAAGGTAAACCACTTGCTGGGCACAGAATTGCAGCTTCGAAGGGGACACTTTGTGTCCCTTGTCTGCCAGAAAATACAGGACTGTCAGTGATGCACGTTCACAATCTCGTTCTGTCTGTGCTGTTATTAACAGGTCATCGACGTATTGGAGTAGGGCAGTGTCAGTAGGCATGTGAATACTGTCTAGTTGTCGTTTTAATGCTTGGCTGTAGATACTGGGGCTTTCTGTGAATCCTTGAGGAGCACGTGCAAATATGAAGCTTCGGCCATTTAAACAGAATCCGAAGAGGTATTGGCTTTCCGGATGAATGGGAACACTAAAGAAGGCGTTCTTGAGATCAATTACAGTAAAGAACGCTGCTTCTGAATCAATAGCTGTCAATAATGACGAAATGTCTGGGACCACTGGGTACTGTGGTATTATGCATTTATTTACTTCTCGAAGATCAATCACCAATCGATAGACTGGAGGTGCATTTGGGTCAGTTTGTTTAAGAATCGGAATGATAGGGGAATTACAAACATTGGAGTCAGTTTCTACAACCACTCCTTGTGCAATCAACTCGTCAATGATTTTCAGTAAAGCCACTACAGCATCAGGTGGTAACTTGTATTGTCGGATTCGGGGTAGTACAACTCCTTGCTTGAGTGTAACACGATATGGTGTAATGTGCATACAACCTACATCAGTTGGACCTTGCGCCCATAAATGCTCTGGTACATTCTTCAATCTTGGATCAAAATCTCTCAACACATAATGTCCTTTAAAGTCACGTAAGAACAATCTAACTCCTTCCGGGGAACAACAAATTACTGCTCCTAGAGCTTTCAACGTTTTAATACCAAGCAGATTTTCAGGGCATGCTTTTGTAAGCAACAAGTCAGTAGTACGGGATAATGGACCAACTGCTAGGGGAACTGGTTTTGAAACTTCATTAACAATAGGCTTTCCTGAAAATCCAAGGGAAACATTCTGTGAGCCTGAGAGGGGTACCCCTGGAACCTCCTCATGACTAATGGTAGTTCTGCTCGCCCCTGTGTCAATTAAAAACTTTCTGTCTTTCCCTAATACCTGACTATGTACATAGGGACCCTCTTGATCTACAGGAACCTCGATAAGAGGCAAGCCAACCTCCCTCTCTAGGCTGTTTCATGAGTACTGTTGGTTATCCGGGTAATCTGACTGAGCATACTGGTACATTTGTTGCGTGACGTGTTGTGTGGCGGCAATGGGTTGAGGTTGCGGTACTGCTACTGTCTGTACTGAATTTTGATTCTGTGGAGGTTGCGTGTTCTGTGGAATATTTTGTTGAACCTGGTCCTGTCTAGGTGGGCGCGGTCTTTCTTTCGTTTTACCAGTAGCTATATTATGTTTCAGAACAGTGCATTCGCTTATATAGTGACCTGGCTGTTTACAATAGTTGCAGTTCCCTTTAACAGGCGCCGCAGCATGATTGGACTGTGTCGTACCCCTTCTCTGACCATCAGCTGGAACTGTCTGAGCCACTAATACTTTCATTTTCGTGTCCTTAATGCGTCTTTGTTCATGTTCGTGTTCTTCTCTAATTCGGTTCTGATGGTACTGTAACATTTGTAACATTTGGGAAGGGGTGTTAGCTTGCCAGGTACTCTCGACTTTTAACACTCTATTTTTAACTTGTGGCAGGGAATTCTCTACTAATTTGGTCACAAACAGATGTGGATATGATTCGCTACTTGTTTTCAGACCGCTATTTATAATAAAGAATTTTTCGAATCTGGAATAAAAATCACTAGTGTCTTCATCATGTTTCTGTTTACAGGCTGAGATCGCGTCCCAGTCTTCCTTTTTAGTTGTCAGTAACCTTGGTAAAACCTGTACTAATAATCCTGGTAATGCTTTAGCTTTTTCCCCCCGAGACCAGTACCTGGAACTCTTGTATTTTCTTCGTTTTCTAATGCTGCCCAATCTATCTTCTTTTCTCCCACCTCCCATTCCTTTTCTTTAAGTTTCTCGTAAATCCCTGCTGGTAACAGAACCTTTAACATTTTAATGATATCGGGGTAAGTATACTCTCCCATGTTGAGCATGTCCTTTAATTCACGATGGAACCCCGTTGGGTCTTTATCGTGACAGGGTATTAATTTTTTCATTTCTAGTAATTCCATTTTTGTTAGGGGTGTGTACACGAATACACGTTCTAACGAGTTGTCTGGCTTTCGAATTGGATGGACTTCTCGTAAGGGATTTTGTCTGTCTATATGAAATGTTTTCCTTACTGGGGGTGGAGCTGAAACAAGATGTGGGGTCAGGAAAGTACTATGCTTGTGTCGTTGTTCCAGGATTACTTTAATTAGATAGGTACCTAGGCCTCTCCATCTATTTAGTAGTAACTCTTCCAATATGTCATATAGGGGGCCTGGATCAGAATGTTTATTTTCATACAATATAATGAGATGTTGAATCATGTACATACCAGCTAGTCGCTGTTCATCTGGGGAAAGATTCAAAAATGCTTGCGCTACTGAGTTATCTTTATATGTGCTAGAATTGTCAGCCCATTGTAATGCTGATCGGGCTAGTTCTTGTTCATCCATGGAACATAGTTCATGGTAACCTATTCTTTCTCTGAGTATTTTATCAGTGGCCTGGAATAGATGTTCAGGAGAACTCGGATTTGAGATTGCAGAGAGAAAAAGTCTCTTGCTTTGTGGACGTATTGTTTTATTAAAGGGTCTTCCTCTACCTACGGATGCTATTCTACCTTCATTCTCTACTGGATTATCTATTTCTTCCTCCTCTGAGGATTCATTCTTGTCTGACTCGGCTTCCCTTTCAGCTTTCTCTCTTTGATGCATTGTTACTATTTCTTTACGGATCTTTCTGGACATGGCATCTATACAATTCTGTTTATCGTGTTTACAATGTGCAATATTCTGACTCCATTTTGTCAATACATTCATCTCTTCTTTGGCAACACCTGGCCGATCTCGTTCCCTTATCAAACAATTTATCAAGAATCGTAATATTAAACCTTGTGTCTCAGCTTTCTGATATGCCATGGCCTCGCGAATACATTCAGGTTTCTCCCCCGTTCTAATGAAATGATATATTTTGTCTAGATGGTTTGTCATTTCTGGTAATAACATCAAATAATCTGTAACACGTCGTAGACGTAACGAAGCTAACATCATGTCTCCTTCCTTGCCGGGCACTGGGTCATATCTACAATCGGTAATATATTGTCTAAGGCTTTTGTATGTGACCGCCTTCGGAGTACGTTGCATTGCTAATTCTCTGATTGTCATTCGTTTTACTTGTGGCGGGGTGCGAAAATGACCTCCTACTGCACCTCCTGGAGTGTGACCATCAGCCATTCCTGGCTGCGCTGTTACTGGCGGAAATGTAGCTGGTAAAGTATGCACAGTAGATGTAGTAGAAGATAATGCAGACACTATAGGTGGGCCCTGGGTGACTGACGTAGCAAAAGGATTCCCAGACCCAGTGACAGGACCAGTTGCAGGAGGAACAGTGGGGGGAATCGTAACATGAGCAGGGTTAGGAGGAGTAATATTTCGAGGAGGATGGGTATTTGCATATTCAGGGACAGTATCATCTAGGTAGGAGGAAAGAAAAATATCAGCTGCGGTCTTATTATGACGGAGCTTAATTGGAACCAATGGTGCCGGTAAATTACTTGGCATTTCCGGGGTGGCTTTAGGTAGGCCTTCCGCTAAAAGAGGATACATGCCATTCATAAGGGTATTTCGTTGTCGGTCTATTTGTTCTGTTCTAACTCGTTCACCTTCTTCAACTAGTTCCTTTTCTCGGGCTTTTTCTGAATCTTCTCTATGTTTTCTGCTCTTCTGAGTTCTTTCTCTGTTCTTCTATGCGCTTCTTTACGCCATAATTCTATGGCATCTTTCTGAGATTGTCTGGCTTTCTTTTTCCACAGCGCTTCTTCTACTCTCATGATGCATTCAGCATCCTATGTCCCTGTAACAGGCCATCTATATTTCTCATCCAGATGCTTGGTATAATCGGCCCATAAGTCTAAGTACAGTATGGCGTCTAAGCCATGCTTGTGGTACATAAAATGTCCAGGAGTGTCCCTAGGCGGGACAGGAACTGCTTCTTCGAGTATCCCTTTCCTGGTTCCTACCTGACGTAGTTTAGAGAACAACGGCATTTTGCTACTTGATACTTGATACTTACTCGAACTTGACCACAACAAACACAGTAAACACAGTAATGAAGATCGAACAGTCACTCATACCACAACATAAAAATACATTAAAACATGTTAGACTGATACTACCTGGAAAACACAATTCTGGAAATGCTTGAAAAGACAATGCTAGAAAACTGAATCACTAGATGCACTGCTAAAACAGTACAGATGCACTGCTAAAACAGTACAGACCGGACCTGTGTACCCAGACCCGTCTTGACCGGACCCAAATTAATGAACCCGTCTAGATGCGTCCCCAGCAACGGTACTCACCGGGAAGCAAAACTTGAAGGCCTCGGAAAACTCGACACTGGACTGGACCGGACTGGACTGGACTCGACGCGTGTACTTCGGAACTGGTGGGCCTCTAGACACCTCGGACCTTGCTCTCTCGGGTGGGCTCTGGTCGGGATCCTCCGCACTCCTCACCGCCTCGTCTGGATGCTGAACCGCAGTCTCCGTCTCCTCCGTGGGCCTGAGGGAAGATAGCAGGAATACCCGCAACGTGCACGGTGTTCCGTCACGGCTGCAGAAGGGGTCAAGGCCTGCGATACATCGCCGGCGTGTAAGGTGGGGGAGGGGTCCCTGTTCGGGCGCCAAATTATGTGGTAAACTAGTTTTACTGGATCCTCTTTTTCCATATAATTACAATAAAAATAGCTCAATCAAATGAGAGGCAGAGTCCGTGGTATCTGAGTCATACGGGCTTTAATGGAATGGTTCGAACCATGGACAATCATGTTCAGGAAGGGGTATTTCAGGGATCAGAATGATGTCATGAAGTCAACGTTTTCTTAACAGAGTACAATATATATAGTAAAAGCATACAATGGTGATGGATACAGTAGGCGTAACAGCTGAAGATAAGAACACATGTGCATAACAGAAGGCGTGCACAAGGGCGTACACGGAGGTGTGTGCTAGAAACGTCACAAAAAGTGTCATAAGTGGGTGGATGCATAGAGCAATCTTGCAATGTCAGCAGAAATTCTAACACAGATGCGCGCGCAGTTGACATGACGTGTGATTGACGTGGAACTGGAGAGAACTGGGGGCTTGACTTTAGCACTAGTAGAGGAGACAGAAGTCTGGCATGTCAGAACAACCTAAACCTAAATCATATCTGATATCTTGTGTTTGGAGGATAGGTTATCTAGAGTGAAAGGTCTCTCGGGCAGAGGATGTTCTATACTGACTGCTAATGCGTGCATATGTGTCTACGTGCAATGCGAGGGGCATGGGCCTACCATGGTGACGGGAGAAAATAAATTACTTGCATGGAGACAGGAAGGCCGGGCCCTTTGCTCTGCAGCTGAGAATATGTTTACCTATTTCACTAGACTGGAATGTGTTTTCGAGGAGCTGAACAGATAACTTGAAGGCAAAATACTGTTTTGGCAGGCAGGCCAGGCCGAGCCGGGCACCGCTTCGACTGTGCAGGGGGTAAGGTAAAGGTCAGGGATGCAGATCCATGCTGCAGCTTTCAGAGGCAGGAATGACTTGAAAAGAGACTCAGAGCCTCGGATTCAGGGCCTAGCTCAACTGAACCAGGAAAACAGAAAAGTGCACTATGTAAAGACGTTGGCAACATATGCTTGAAAACCATATTATTGTTGCTTTCATGGTGGGTCTGGTAGATAACATGTTAACGTTGGACGCAAATGTATTTGCGTCTTCATATCTGGTCATGGAGGGAAATTACATGTACTTTACGCACGTACATGGAACGTTGGGGAACACGATAGGGGACACACTTGACCATACAAAATTTTAATTACCTTAGAGAACAACGGCATTTTGCTACTTGATACTTGATACTTACTCGAACTTGACCACAACAAACACAGTAAACACAGTAATGAAGATCGAACAGTCACTCATACCACGACATAAAAATACATTAAAACATGTTAGACTGATACTACCTGGAAAACACAATTCTGGAAATGCTTGAAAAGACAATGCTAGAAAACTGAATCACTAGATGCACTGCTAAAACAGTACAGATGCACTGCTAAAACAGTACAGACCGGACCTGTGTACCCAGACCCGTCTTGACCGGACCCAAATTAATGAACCCGTCTAGATGCGTCCCCAGCAACGGTACTCACCGGGAAGCAAAACTTGAAGGCCTCTGAAAACTCGACACTGGACTGGACCGGACTGGACTGGACTCGACGCGTGTACTTCGGAACTGGTGGGCCTCTAGACACCTCGGACCTTGCTCTCTCGGGTGGGCTCTGGTCGGGATCCTCCGCACTCCTCACCGCCTCGTCTGGATGCTGAACCGCAGTCTCCGTCTCCTCCGTGGGCCTGAGGGAAGATAGCAGGAATACCCGCAACGTGCACGGTGTTCCGTCACAGCTGCAGAAGGGGCCAAGGCCTGCGATACATCGCCGGCGTGTAAGGTGGGGTAGGGGTCCCTATTCGGGCATCCTCTTTCCGGCTGCAGAGCAAAGGGCCGAGCCTCCTGTCTCCATGCAAGTAATTCATTGCTCTCGTTACCATGGTAGGCCCATGCCCCTCGCATTGCATGTAGACACATATGCACGCATTAGCAGTCAGTATAGAACATCCTCTGCCTGAGAGACATTTTACTTTAGATTACATATTCTCCAAATACAAGATATCAGATATGATTTAGGTTTAGGTTGTTCTGACCTGCCAGACTTCTGTCTCCCCTACGAGTGCTAATGTCAAAAATACAGTTATACGTCATGCTCAGTTGCGCGCGCATATGTGCAAAAGGTTTCTGCTGACACTGCAAGATTGCTCTATGCAGCCACCCACTTGTGACACTTTTTGTGACGTTTCTAGCACACACCTCCGTGTACGCCCTTGTGCACGCCTTCTGTTACGCACATGTGTTCTTATCTTCAGCTGTTACGCCTACTGTATCCATCACCATTGTATGCTTTTACTATATATATTGGCATATCTTCCCATTGGGCCCAGTACATAATCCCTCCTCTGTTTTCACACGCCCTCCTTTTGCCCACCCGGTCATCTCCTGGATGTCAACTTGCTTCTGGATGTGGATTGGGTCAAAATGCAAAGAGTCTTGTTCAGCGTCCACCTTTTTGTTGCTGTTCTCTATCTGTACCATTGCTAGCTGGCAGCCTGTCAGTGCTGTCCTCTTTGCTTCTCCATCAATGAATGCATTGCCCTTTGACACATAGTCTCTAGATGATGTGTGTGCAGCACATTTTATGATGGCTACCTTGGATGGGAGTAGCATCGCCTGGAGGAGGTTGCAGATCAACTGCGCATGCTGTATCTGTTGCACTGCTGATGTGAGGAACCCCCTCATTGACCACAACTGACCGAAGTCGTGCACTACACCAAATGCATACTGGCTGTCCGTATATATGTTTACCTTTCTACCCTCAGCCAGAATGCATGCCCTCGTCAGTGCCACGAGTTCAGCCGCTTTTGCGCTCCTGGCAGCTGTCAGCCTCCCTCCCTCCAGTAGTTTGTTGGTGGTGCCCACCGCATAAGATGTCTGTAAATCTTCTCTTTCATCTCTCAGGCATGACCCATCTACAAACAGGTCCCCTTGAGCATCTGATAATGGGGTGTCTAGTAGGTCTGGGCGTACCTTAGTATGTCTGTCTACAGCTAGGGTGCAGTCATGAAAGGCATCATCTGAGCAAAAATCCTCCAAAGCATGCTCTGTTGGTAGGAGACATGCAGGGTTCAAGGTGGTGCACCTCTTGATGGCAATGTGTGGTGCCAACAACACTAGCTCATATCTGGTGAGACGTGCATTTGTTAAGTGCTGTGTCCTGGTGGAGGTAAGCAGAATATCCACAGCATGGGGAACGTGTAAAACAAGGGTATGGGCCAATACAATGTTCTCTGACTGTTCCACCGCCAGTGCTGCAGCGGCCACCGCTCGGAGGCATGGTGGTAACCCAGAAGCTACTGGGTCTAGCGTGACTGAGTAGTAAGCCACAGGACGGTAGTAGGAACCATGTTTTTGGCTCAATACCCCTAATGAGCACCCTCCCTTCTCATGGCAGAACAAATGCAATTCCTTGCTGTAATCTGGTAAGCCAAGTGCTGGGGCCCCACTCAATTCACTTTTCAGTGTTGTGAATGCTAATTCACAGTCTGGGGACCATGGCACCTTATCAGGAACCTCTTTGTCTGTCAATGCTTGCAGTGGCTTGGCAATCAGGGAAAAGTTTGGTATCCAGTGCCTACAGTATCCCGCCACCCCCAGGAAAACCCTGACCTCTTTCTGTGTACGTGAACGGGGAAAACCAGTGATGGTGGAAATTCTATCAGGCAACAATTTTCTCGCCCCCTCTGACAATTCATGCCCAAGATACTTCACTGCAGTGAGGCAGAACTGTAATTTCTTTGGGGACACCTTGTATCCTTTCAGTGCCAGATGACAGAGGACTGCAATAGTGTCCTCCTCGCAGGCCTCCTGTGATGGAGAGGCCGAAAGCAAATCATTGATGTATTGGATGAGTGTGGAGCCTCCCTTAAGTACCAGGGAGTCTAAGTCTGTTTTCAGTGCATTTGTGAAGATGGAGGGAGACTCTGTATACCCTTGCACTAACCTGCACCAAGTGAATCTCCTGGAACGGAATACAAAACTGAACAGGTACTGGCTGTCTTGATGCAGTAGTATTGTAAAGAAGGCGGAGCTAAGATCCATCACTGTAAAGTGTGTAGCTGATACAGGGATATTAGATAATATTGTTGCAGGATTTGGAACCACTGGGAATGAGGGCTCCACTATTTTGTTCAATTCTCTCAGGTCCTGAGTAAAGCGGTACACAGGGGCCCCATCTGGGCCCTTGGATGCCTTTTTCACCGGGAGTATAGGGGTGTTGCATGGACTGGAGCGTATTTCCCTGATTATACCCTGCTTTAGAAGATCCTGTATGACAGGTGCTATCCCCTCTTCCCCTTCTTTGGAAATCTTGTACTGTGGTACTCTCGGGAGACGGGCTCCGGGTTTTAATTTTATTCTTACTGGTGGGTAATCTAACACTTTTCCTACATCATTAGCACCTGTGGCCCACACTTTAGGTGGCACAGTGCCACGTAGTCTAGAGGGTACAGCAGGATTGGGGCATGTCATGTAAGCCTGTAACGTCAGACCATTTGGGCGACTCTCCAGAAAAACCCCTGTTGGTGAACAGTGTATGGTGCATTGGAGTTTGCAGAGCAAGTCCCTACCTAATAAAGTAACCGGACAGAATCTGCTGAAGATGAACTGATGGGTAACAGTTATGTTGCCCACCACTAATTTTAGTGGTTGAGTCAAATACTCATCTATTAGTTGTCCTGTCATCCCGACTGCAGTGATTAATGTCCCAGAAAGTGGTGCCATAGACATCTCAGATGCCTTAAGCATTGATCTTTGAGCTCCGGTATCAATCAAAAATGGTATAATTTGGCCCATAATTGATCCCTCTACATATGGACTAGATTGATCCACTGCAATTACTGGAGCTATTAGGCAGTCTTCCACTTTCAGGCACCCCTAGTATGAACTCCTTGGCCGTGGTGGTGGTGGGAAATCAGTGTCTCTCTGCGCCCACCCATCTGCCCCTGTCCAGTCCTGGTGACCTTGGGGATCTGATTGCACCTGTCTGTACTGGTCATTGTCCCTCACCTGTCTGTACTGGTCATTGTCCCTATGCTCTTGGCGCTGGGGGTTTTGCTGAAAACCTTTTTGACCCTGCCCCCTGTTCTGTGAGGCTGTGTCATCCCCGTATCTCTTTTTAAGCAGTGGGCAATCAGACCTCCAATGACCAGGGTCTTTGCAGTTGAAACACGCTGTGCCTGGTGGGGGTAGGGATTTTGAACCTTTGTTAAAGTTGCGTCCACCCCCTCTCCCTCTTATTCGATCTCTTCCCCTCCCTTGTTGTCCTGTGTAGAATCTTTCCTGTGCCACCATCAATCTAACCTTCTCCTTTTTCAGTTTTTCAGCTTCTAGTATCTGTGCATTCGCCTGATAATCAGAACAGTACCTAGCTGCAGACAGAATTTTTTCAATCGATCCCTGCTGCCAGCAAACAAATGATTGCTGTAGATGAGTTTTTATTGGGGAGCTCAACCCCTGAACAAATGTTGTTACAAACGCTGGCATTGCATCTCCCATGGGGGTTTTCAACCCACTATTCTGCTGATATACCTGTAACAGACGGTCAAAAAATGAGTTTACACTCTCATCCTTTTCTTGCTTTGTATTGGTAATTTTATTCCAATCAACTTTGTTTTCCGGTACTTTTTCCTTCAAGAATTTAATTACTTCATTATATTTCTCCTGTACTTTATCTCCTAGAGCTCCACCCCTTTCTCCCTGTGGCTCCGCTTTCGGCCATTCCACCTTTCCCGTGCACTCTTCCCACAGGTCCTTTGGTACTATGATGTTAAACAGGGTATCAAAGTCACGGCATAAAAGTCCCCCTAATATAGCCATTTTATCTATCTCTGTGTACCACTTTCGTGGCTCCTCACGGAGTTTCGGGAAGTCTCTTGTGAAACTCATGATATCTTGCCTGAACCATGGTACAAATACATATGCATTATCCCTGCCTCCTGGAAGTGGGGTATCTCCCTTAAAGGCATAATTAATGTTGGCGGTGCCTGTGGGTGTAATGATTTAACCACTTCTAATACTGCAAATGTGTGCACTAGCTGCTTCCACTGCCGCAGTTTATCAATTGCATACTGTAGCCTGTCCTTCAATTCTGCTTCCGGCCATGCTTGCAGGTCTGCATCTACAAAGCTAAACTTAGAAATGTCCCATTCATATTGTGGAGGCAGAGATGGGGGCACCTCCGTGGCACCTGACCCACCTGCTTTCGCCTTTTGTATGTATGTGCTATGTGCTACTGTACCGTCTTCTAAGAGCTGTGCACGTGCTATGGATAATGTTTTTTCTAGGTATGCCCTTCCCTTTCCTGTCGCAAACCTGTCTATTGTTAATTTCTCATCTATCATTTGGTGCATCCCTTCCTCACATTTCTCTGTATCAGTTCTAAGCAGAATTGTTTTTTTCACGGCTGGGGAACTCTGCCGAGACCCAGTAGAATCAGGGCGGGGCAGAGTGGAGTCTAGAGGCAAGCTCGTCCTCCTCTGAACATTTACCTGCTTGTCAGTCTCACTAACTACCCTTGCCAGAATAGCAATATCGTGGTTAGTGTTTAATACATATGTACATATAGTCCATATCAAGTTGTGCCATTTAGAAGCGCTGAAATTGTCATCTAGGGATCTATCAGAAAAACACTGCATCCATGGGGTATTGAGCAGGTTAGGAGGTAATATATTGTTCTGCGTGCAACAAGCTAATAATAGGTCCTTCCTCTTAAATTGTTTATCAGCGATTGCAACTGCTTCCTTTCTCACTTGCTGGAGCACTGCCATATCTTGGACCTCTTCCAAGTCTACACGCTTAGAAGTTTCATCCAGAAGGCGAAGCGTTAAACAAACAGCCTCTTTCTTCTGGTCTTCGCTAAGCCGCGCAGTGGGTTGGGCTGCTACAGCTGAGGTACCCAATCTACCCATTAAAATGTCCTCTAAAAGTTGGTCTTCCAGTCCCGCTGAAGTAAATAAGGGTTCCCAAGGCCTACATGCTCCGAAGATAACCCACTCACACTCAAGAACTGTTGGCACGGAAACTGTAAAAGGCAAAGAACAAGTTTATTAAAACCCCATGGGGTGGTGGTACACTCAAACAGCACCCTTCGGTAATGCAAGAGGTATCACACCGAACACCGGTGTGACCCCAATTTATATACAGTTTTGGGGCAATAAAAGATAGGCGGCACAAGTTGGAACACATTTTAAGGACATATATGGTCATGTTTTGGAATACTGCCAGCTCATTGGAGGGGGCACAACTCCGCTGGTCAGTTTGGCGCACATTCCTGAGGGCTTGCTGGTCAACTAGAACTGCGCATGTGTGGCTTGACCAGTACTAAAAATAGCCTGTTGCTGGGCAGACTGGAGTGGTCAGTGGAACGGACAACGGACTAAAGGGCACGCCGGCCACGAGGCCGCTTAGGGTCTAAGATGGCCGCCGCACCATTCAAAATGACGTTTTCATATATAGCCAAGAAAAGGAGGACAACGTGTAGGTTCAGCTAATCGCTAACGCGGCCATGCCAATTACGACAGACGACCCTTTTAGCGTTTAGCTGAATCTACCTCATAGTGAACATAATCAGGATGCTCGTCCTCGATGTCTATTAACATAATCTGTGTTACCTCTTTATGAAGCATCATTTTGTCATGAGCAAGAGCTCGTCTTGATGGTATGCAAGCTGATAGACACATAGAACATAAGGCTGGGCCACATTGAATACATAGGCATATAAAAAACATTGCTCCCACAATCGTACATAGAATCGTTAACAGTTTCCAGCCCCAGGTAGCAAGCATGGACCAGAACCATCCCGGAAGTGTCCAAGTTCCATTGTCCGGGTGTATCTCAGCTGCAATCTTGTGAAGCTTGGATATGGCATCATAAACAGATGGAGAATTGTCCGGAATGTATACACAGCAGCTGCTTCCGATAATTCTACATGCCCCCCCACGATCAGCCAAAACGACATCCAACACCATCCTGTTTTGGAGCGTAACAATTCTAGAAATCTGTAGTTCCTCAGTGATGTTTCCCAGGGCAATGGCAGTGTCATTCGCTACAGCCTCGACAACACGTGTCAGTCGTCTTATTTTCCGGCTGTTCAGTGCAGCCCCCACAAAGGAGAATAGTCCCAAATTAAAGTCCACATACTGTTGCAAAGCAGTGTCGGTCTGGTCGATGTCATCCAGAACAACAGTTCGCTTAACCCTATTTAAGACGAAATCGTGGTATAAAGTGTAATCATTGTGATACATTGGTGGGGCAATGAATACAGGAGGTAACACAAACGATACGTAGCACGTGCCCAACCACCCCAATGGAAGCTGATGGTAACCCTTCGTTCCACAAATAAAATACGTATTCCTTGATGCAACAAATGAGATGCCATTCGGGCTATCAAAAGTGAGAGTAGTATTACATTCGCTTTTCCCCACTGCAATCGAACCCTTATTTCTGATACATAAATCGGCTTTTGTAGCAATGACATTAATAACATGTGCGCTGGATACATTAATATTCCTCTGGTTGCTGTACACACGTGGAGCAGACACGTTATCAGGCCTGTACTCTTCCCATTCAAATCGAGTACCCTCAGCCCGTGGAAACCCATCCTTGTCATGGGAACATACTTTATTCAAACGGAAAAGCACCCCCCCTTTTGTTGGCCATCTCAAAGTAAAGAGGAGGGTGTACCAGGCATTGCATGATCCATTATGTGAAAACGGGAGTGGAATAAGTGGGGTGCCCCCTCTCTTCTGGTGCCCTGGCAACATCCCACACACCCAGCAATTTGGGGTATTGGTCATGTTATGTGTGTGGTGAAGAATCTGAATGAAGCTGTTATTTAGATATGTTTGCCGATGTCGTTCTTCATGAAAGGGTAATGTAAAGTGAAAATGTTCAGACGGAGCCGGGGTAGTCGGAAGTAAATGTTCACGTACAGGCACCACAAGTTCGACTACCCAGGCTATGACAGCTATCACCACAATAGTCAAGACAAAAAGAAAGGCACCCAATACTTTTTTATCTCGTGATGCCGTTGATGCCATAGTTCAGAAATGTTCATGCAAAGTCTCAAAATAGCACAAATTGTTCACAAAGTCTCAGATACACGTACGTGTATACCTAAAAAAGAAAAATGCGGTGCTGAACTCCGAGGTAGCCGTTGTTTTCTTCTCCGGGCCAAGACGGGTGTCGCTACACTGGCAGAACTAATCCCCCCCCCTTGGGATTCCCGGTTTCCGTTTCACAAACCTGGAGCGGTAACCAACCAGTCATAAAGATACAAAAAAAAATCTTCTTATCGAGGACGCAAGTTGTAGCGCTCTCGTCCGGCAGCAGTGTGGTTCGGGAAGGCTCCCTCAACTTCGGCCGACGTCACAGCTGGGCTCTTTTCTTTCTCCAAGATCTCTTTGTAGTCAGTCAGCACAGCAGGAGTCACCAGATCCGGAGAGACACGGCGGCAGTGTGTCGAATGCACCCACCGCTTCCTGTTGGTCACTCGTACAGCGGTTCGGGTTGCAAGGAGGACCTGTTCGGGGCCCTTCCACCTGGGCTCCAGACTGCTCGCTCTCTCAAACGACCGAATCATCACGTGGTCACCAGGGCGGAGATCATGGCCCTCTCCAGTAGAGTTGTCAGGGAGCGCTTCTCGAACCTGTTGGTGAATAGAGAGTAAATCATTTGTTAATCGTGCCAAATAGTCGTTCATCATAACACAAGGCACATCATGTATTAGTCGCGGCTTAGGCACCCCCCAGATATTCATGGGGCGCCCAAACACCACCTCATAGGGCGTAAGGCCAGTTCGTGAGTGGGGTACTGATCTAAGAGAGAGTAGTGCTAGCGGCAAGGCATCTGGCCACTTCAATGATGTAGACGCCACAATTTTGGCCAGTTTAAGCTTCAACGTAGCATTGTACCGCTCGACCAGACCTGCTGACTGAGGGTGGAATACAGCGTGGAACTTCTGCTGAATCCCTAACCCCTTCAGAACATATTCCACAATCTTTCCAACAAAATGAGGCCCATTATCGCTCCACAGAAATTTACAAACTCCAAAGCGAGGAAAGAATTCCTTAAGCAACACCTTAGCTGTTGTCAAAGCCGTATTGTCTTTCGTGGGGTAGGCCTCAACCCATTTGCTAAAAGCACATACCACCACTAGGACGTACTTCAGGTTGTTGCAGCGCTCGAGTTGGATGTAATCCATTTGAAGTACCTCAAACGGTGCAGAAGGTGGAACGAACCCTCCTTTCGGAGTATGGGTCCCCTTTCCAGGATTGTGTTGTAAACATACCAGGCAGGTCTGCACTACTCTCTTCGCAGTATTAGCAATCTTGGGATGTTCCCAAACTCGTGTTAAGAGCCGAGTGATTGCAAGAGCTCCGACATGCGCCAGTCCATGTG
Organism: Lissotriton vulgaris; assembly: GCF_964263255.1. Classification (NCBI taxonomy): domain Eukaryota; kingdom Metazoa; phylum Chordata; class Amphibia; order Caudata; family Salamandridae; genus Lissotriton; species Lissotriton vulgaris. The sequence goes on along the minus strand of NW_028252646.1, from coordinate 847,138 downwards.
TCATCTGGACCATCGCCTGCAAGTAAGCCGCAGGCAATTTCCACTTCTCCATGTCTTTGCTTCTCCAACAACCCTCATCGTCTAGTACCCCATCTGCTGCCCATGCCGCAAGTTCAGATTCAGTAGCTGATGTTTGAATATCCAATATTTCTGCTCTGGCATCACTCCATCGCTCAGCCTGCGATTGTATCACATACATGGGGGAGCTAGTTCGGGACATAGCCGTTTGTCTTGCTATGCTGTCTGCAAAGGCATTTCCTTGACCCACTTTATCCGTAATCTTTTTGTGGGCACTGCACTTCACTATCGCTACTTTCTTTGGGCCAAGCAGCGCATTTAGGAGATCACGCACTAGCTCTCCATGCATAATGTGCTCTCCATGAGATGTCAAAAACCCACGTTCTCTCCAGAGTAGCCCAAAGTCATGTGCCACTCCGAAGGCGTACCGGCTGTCCGTGTATATATTCACACATAGACCAGTACTCAATTCGCAGGCTCTTGTTAAGGCTATCAGCTCTGCTGCCTGAGCCGACTTTTGTGGTATCCTAGCTGTTTCTACCACTGTCTTAAGTGTCGTGATCGCATAGGCTGCGGAAGTCGTACCATCTGGCAGTCTTAAACACGATCCATCAACCCACAGTTCCCCATCCACATCTGGAAGTGGGACATCCTGTAAGTCGACACGACCCTTTGTCTGTTCCTCGGTCAGGAAAACACAATCGTGATGTTTTTCTTCCTGACCCTCCTCGGCCGGATAGGGCAATAACGTGGCAGGGTTCAAAGTAGCGCATCTTTTCAGTGTAATATGTGGCGCCAAAAGTGTCAGCTCATATCCTGTTAGCCGTGCACTCGTAAGGTATTGGGTCTTTGTTTGGTTTAGCAGGGCATCTACTGCGTGAGGAACTAACACCAACAGTTTGTGTGATAACACTATTCCCTCACTATGTCGTATGGCCACTGCTGTTGCTGCTACCGCTCGAAAACACCCAGGCAACCCTCGCGCTACAGGATCCAGAATGGCAGAAAAGTATGCACATGGTCTCTGCTTATCCCCGTGTAATTGCACTAACACTGACAACGCGCACCCATCATTCTCGTGCACGTACAATGTGAAAAGTTTCGTGTAGTCTGGTGTGCCTAACACGGGTGCGGAACAAAGGGCCTGCCTCAACTGTTCAAAAGCCTTCTGACATTCATCTGTCCACTCAAGGGGCATCGGTGTAGCTTTGGACAGTAACGCTAGCAAAGGTTTTATGATATGTGAAAACCCCATGATCCATTGTCTACAGAAAGACGTCAACCCTATGAAGGCACGTACATCTCTCTGCGTGCGGGGGACTGGTGTATCTAAAATTGCTTGAATTCGATCAGATGTTAATGCACGCCCCTCCTTAGACAACAGATGACCGAGGTAGGTCACCTGTGGTCTACAGTATTGAAGCTTTTTCTTCGAAACCTTATGATTGTTCTGTGCCAAAAAGGAAAGCAACGCAAGTGTACTCTGTTCACATTGTGCATAAGAGTCAGCAGCAAGCAGAAGGTCATCCACGTACTGGATGAGAGCAACGCCAGACTGCAATTTAAAGGAATCCAGCTGCCTTTTCAAAGCCTGGCTGTAGATGCTAGGGCTTTCAGTATATCCTTGGGGAACACGACAAAATCTATACGATTTATTATTGAGCGTAAAGCCAAACAGGTATCTGCTATCAGGATGAACAGGGATGGAAAAGAACGCATTCTTTAAATCAATGACGCTAAACGTGGTGGCCGTTGGTGGAACCAAGGTGAGCAAGGTCGTAATATCGGACACCACCGGGTATTGGGGAATGACAATTTTGTTGATCTCTCGCAAATCAATAATAAAACGATAGACTTTGCCGTCAGTGTCTCTCTTAAGGATCGGAAGAATAGGACTGTTGCAAACATTATAAGGGACCTCCTCCACAACCCCTGCAGAAATCAAATCCTGAACAATATGTGTCAATGCAATTTCACCTTCTCTCGAGATCTTATATTGTGGCACTCGTGGTAGAGGGGCCCCCTCCTTAACAGTAATGTGTATCGGTGGAATGCGCATCTCTCCCACATCCGTATCTGAGGTCGCCCATAACGTGTGCGGTAGAGAGGCCAAAGCTGTAATATCGGAGATAGCATAAAACCTGTCGGGGTCAGGGTAATTGTCATTCAGGATAACCCGCACTCCCTCCGGAGCGCAACGTATTGTTGCTCGAAAATATTTAAGCAAGTCAATACCCAGGATATTGTCTGGTGTATGGGGTGATAACAAAAATTGACCAAAACTGAAGTATTTGTCCAGACATAGTGCAAGGGGCTTGGACAATGGGCTGGGGGAGGGTGTGCCATCAAACCCTACACATGTAATCATTTCGCCAGACAGGGGAGCCCTCGGAACCAAGTTTTTCGACAAAGCGCTTCGTGTAGCTCCTGTGTCGACTAGAAATTGATCAGTAGAACCCAGAATACCCGCTGTTACATAAGGACCCTGCTGATCTACCGGCACTTCAACTGATTCCTTACCCCATCCTACGCAGTCCTATGCATGCACATAATCCTGGTGTTCCACATTCTCTCCCTCCGAAATCTGATATTGATTCCGCCTATCAAACGTATTTCGTTCATCCTGGCCACGGCCCCTCTCCTCAACCTTTCCACGGTCACTTCCGCCACCTCTCGCTCCCGTATAACCTCCTCTTGACCTTCCGCCTCCTCGACCACGCTGACTACGCTGCTCACGAAGTACCGGACAGTCTTCGGCCCAATGCCCAAACTCCTTACAATAAGCACACTGATCCTCCGCTATGTCCGTACGACCATACGACGTATTTCCTCCACCCCGTCTACCTCTATCGTTCCCTCTACCCTGTGTTCCCCGAACCTGCGCCAACATCACCTTCGTTTTCAATTCCTTCGCCTTTTTCTCTACACTTTCTTTAGCCTCCAATTCCTGCCGCTCATAATACTGAGCCATAGTTAACAAGGACGCAGGGGTCGCCGTGGCCCAGGAACTTTCACTCGACTTCAATCGTTTTGCAATCTCCGGTAGGAGATTAGCCACATACTTATCTACAAACAAATGCCGACCCGTATCGTCTGTCAAAGATTGACCACTGTAATCATGAAATGCCTCCTCGAAGCGTGTAAAGAAATCTGAGACCGTTTCATCGGGTTTCTGTTTACACGACGTTAGCATGGTCCAATCAATCTTTTTAGAGGGAACAAGCGTTTTTAATTTAATCAAGATAGCTGCCGGAAGATCTAGAATTAACTGACAAGGCTTACATGCTGGTTCCCTATCTAAATCTGCCGCATTTATGTCTTTCCATGTGGCCCCCAAAATCGCTTCATCATTATTTTTACGAATTTGCCTCCACATATCAGGTGGTAGAATTAACCCAAAAAACAAATCTATATCCACAAGAGTCATCACACAAGACGATATAGCCCCTTCCACCCCTTCATAAAATGCCGCCGGATTTTTTCGAAGATCAGGTAAAGAATTTTTCAATGCCATAACATCTGCTCTATTCCAAGGCGTATATACCCAGTTATACACAAAATACCCTTTCGCATCCTTTGACGATTTATCATCATCCGTACCTTCCCCTTTTGGTGGAACATACAAAGGCGCGGCTTCACGCATAGGCATAACATGCAACGCAGAACTCTTATCTGAACCACGGAGAGAGCACTCCTTAATCTGCCCATTATTTCCCGATTCGGACTCCTTTTGCCTCCTTTTCCGCTCCTCCCGCAATCCGGTTGTCTCGTCCCGCAGCTTGATCAGTTGCTTGAATAGGTCGTCAACATCTGCAAGATCAAATACACCTTTAACCAAATTCTCACGATACACTGACAACGCTTTAGGTTCTAACGTGTCTGAAAGTTCCCGATACGCGGCAACAACTTCATCCGCCAAAGTAGACAGAAAATACATTAATTCAAGATCCGACCACTCCCTCTTCTCCGCCATCAACTGATCCTGAGAAACATAATTCATATTCACTTTACGAGCCCAACTACGTAAATGAGCGGACCTCGCCGCAGTAAACCTGAGAGCGGATACACCCTTCTGGTCCAACTTATCCTGTCCATCATCCTCTGAATCCGCAGCTGGAGCCGTCGGCGAAACATACGGAGGCGGTGACCGATCTAACAAAGAAAAATCATCATTTCATTATTAAGGACAGGATAGAGTGGTCGGCGGATAGGAAATTGGCCAGTCGTCTGCAATTTACGTTCCCGTTCCTCCCTGTCTTTCTTCTCCTGAGCCTCCTTTTCCTCAAGCTGTAAAGCCTTATCCCGAGCAGCCTTGCGCTGCTTTTTGTCCGCCAAGGCAACCTCACGCTTCATTCGCTCACGCACCGCTTTCTCCCACATTCGCACACAATCAAACATGTTTTGTCTAGACCTGCGTTGAAACAGGCATTGCTCTACAAACTGTACTTTACGTAAATCGAACGACCCATGTAGAGGCCATTGCAATTCAGGATCGGCCTTTGTGTACTTATGCCATAATTTACTATACATAATAGGGGGAAGGCCATGTTTGATGTACATCTCGCGATTTGGTGTTCCCTCTGGGGGAGCCGGCTGTGCTTCCGCTAACCTAATTGTGGTACCCTCTCCAAGACAGCACATCCCTCGGAGTGTGCTGAAAACAGGCATGTTCAAAAAGTATCACGAAAGCGTGACACCGTACGAAATGGCACTTACAGTACTTCACACAATTGTGCCGCTCAGAGGAAAAAAACAAAGTTAGAGAAACATCTCTACATGCCTGCCTATGTGAAGTGCACTACACATATAAGTTCAAAGATCACAAAATCACAATGTTAGCTAACTCAAATCAAAACGTAGATCGTAGGACTTCGGCAAGCGTCCGAGGACTACCTTACCGATCACAAATCACAGAATTTCAGTAAGCGTCCGAAGACTACCTTACCGAACACAAATCATAGAACTTCAGTAAGCGTCCGAAGACTACGTTACCGAACACGAAGCTTACTCAAATTCTCAAATGTCCAGATTCCAACTGCCAAGGTCTTGTAAGCCAAATCAGCCAAACGGCACTTTCTCAGCAGCGCAGACACTCAAAAACTCAGTCGGAGACCGTAGCCACCTGGAAGGTCAGATCGGAAGGAAAGGAAAAAACACCGTGGCAGCCAAGACTCGGGTCACTCGTGGCAGCGCGCGTCCATGGCGAGTTTCCAAGCCTTCGTCACGACCTCTCCTTCGGGCATCCGAGTCGCCGATGAGTCCCTTCGTGGTCGCCAATTTGAAGTAAATAAGGGTTCCCAAGGCCTACATGCTCCGAAGATAACCCACTCACACTCAAGAACTGTTGGCACGGAAACTGTAAAAGGCAAAGAACAAGTTTATTAAAACCCCATGGGGTGGTGGTACACTCAAACAGCACCCTTCGGTAATGCAAGAGGTATCACACCGAACACCGGTGTGACCCCAATTTATATACAGTTTTGGGGCAATAAAAGATAGGCGGCACAAGTTGGAACACATTTTAAGGACATATATGGTCATGTTTTGGAATACTGCCAGCTCATTGGAGGGGGCACAACTCCGCTGGTCAGTTTGGCGCACATTCCTGAGGGCTTGCTGGTCAACTAGAACTGCGCATGTGTGGCTTGACCAGTACTAAAAATAGCCTGTTGCTGGGCAGACTGGAGTGGTCAGTGGAACGGACAACGGACTAAAGGGCACGCCGGCCACGAGGCCGCTTAGGGTCTAAGATGGCCGCCGCACCATTCAAAATGGCGTTTTCATATATAGCCAAGAAAAGGAGGACAACGTGTAGGTTCAGCTAATCGCTAACGCGGCCATGCCAATTACGACACCGCATCCTGTTCTAACTCCACAGCAAGGCTTGGGTACACTCCCACTACTTCTAATTATGTCCGCCTCCAGTGCTCACTAATTTGTTTTGTAGCTATATCATGCAATACTTTATTTCTAACCTGGATCAGTTCTCTTTGCACCTTGGATTTTATATCATTAGTAGCACGTAAATCCTTTACAAACCCTTGCCAACAATAGTATGTCTCCCATTCAGTAGGCCGAATTTTCTTACCTTTCAACCCCAACATCTGCTTCAAATACGCCAGTTTATTCATATCATATGTACCTTGACATGGAAGCTGTAAGTCCGGCCTATTTGCAGTCAAGTCATCCCATTTTTTAACAAACAAAATGGAACTCAGACCAAGGCGTAAAGCTACCACATGTGCAGGTGAACCCTTCGGTGGGGCGGGCTGGCAACTATCCAAGCTATATTTAGTTAAAGGATTCCCCATGATGAATAATGAGCAGGAAGCGTGGTGCGTGTGGTATGTACCGTGGACGCAGCGCAAGGTCTGGCCCGTGTATAATTTATAACCACAATAAAAACAATGCAATCGTACCAGACAGATGATGGGGATAGGGTGCGCGTTACACAGTTGACACACACGAAATGGTCACAAACATTTGCACGTGCTTATACAGCCAGTTTGTCAGCTATACTAATTCACAGAGGAAGCCAAAGAAAGCCGTTCGCCATGTACACAGACAAATCAGCCAATGCCAGTCCACCACAACCTTCACTGAGTTTTGAAAAATGTATATCAAGTCTTGGGTGGAAGTGGAGTAGATTGAGGTGGAGTGGAGTGGATTGGAGTGGGATAGATTGGGAAAGAATGGGGTGGAATGAGGTAGATTGGAGTAGAGTGGGGAGGACTGGAGTGGAGTAGATTAGAGTGCAGTGTATTGGGGTAGTTTGGATTTCGGTACATTGGACTGGAGTAGAATAGAGTGGAGTTATATAGGGTGGTGTAGGGTAGATTGGGTTGGGGTGGGGTGGATTAGATTCTACTGGAATGAGGTAGGTTTGGGTAGAGTGGGGTGGAGTGGAATTGGATAGATTGGAGTGGAGTGTTGTGGGTTAGATTAGGGTGGAGTGGAATGGGGTAGATTGGGTGGATTGTAGTGGGGTGGATTGGATGGAGTGGGGTAGATTGGATGGAGTGAGGGAGATTGGATGGAGTGGGGAGGGATAGATTGGGTGGAGTAGGGTAGATTACAGTGGAGTGCAGTAGATTATGGTAGATTGTAGTGGGGTAGATTGTGGTAGTTTGGAGTGGGTAGATTGTGGTAGTTTGGAGTGGGGTAGATTGGATGAAGTGGAGAGGGATAGTTTGGGTGGAGTGGGGTGGATTGGATGAAGTGGGGAGGGATAGATTGGGTGGAGTGGGGTAGATTACAGTGGAGTACATTAGATTATGGTAGATTTGAGTTGGGTAGATTGTGGTAGTTTGGAGTGGGTAGATTGTGGTATGAGTGTAGATGAGTTGGATACATCGCAGTGGGGTAAATTGAAATGGAGTTGGGTAAATTGGGGTGGAGTGGGGTAGTTGGGAGTGGGATGGGGTAGATTGAAGTGGAGTGAGGTAGACTGGGTTATATTGGAGCAGAGTGGGGTAAATCTGAGTGGAGTGCGGTAGATTGGGGTGGAGTGGGGTAGTTTGGAGCGGGATGGGGTAGATTGAGTTAGAGTGGGGTAGATTGTGGTGGGTAAATTGGGAATGGATAGATTGGAATGGGGGGGAATTGTAGTGTGATGGATTGGGGTACTTTGGAGTGGAGTGGGATAGATTGGGGTGGGGTGGATTGGAGTGGGGTAAGTGGTGTTGAGTAGAGGAGCATGGAGTGGAGTGTTGTTTAATGGGGTGAGTGGCATAGATTGGAGTGGAGTGGTGTGGAGTTGAGTGGCGTAGTGTGGAGTATACTTGGTGTGGTAGCGCACTGCCATTACAGACAACACATTTTCAATTGAAATGATCATTACATTTACACCGAAATATGGTTTTACTGCACATAAATGATAATATTTGCAAATGTCATCCCCTAGTGTATTAATGTGTTTTTAATCATATTCAAATATTTTTCTCCACACTTAAGTAATTCAAAACAAATGTGCTTCATTTGTACTAGTTCTGATATATTCTAAAACATCAGCCCAGTTCTTTTTTTTAGGTCTTGCCGCAACAGCGCTTAACTTTGTAGGCTTACTGCCCACCCATTGCTTTTTATTTGTTTCTTCGAATCTCCTTTAAACAGCCTTGCTTCCAAATGGCTAATCTTTCCTACTTCTCCCTCCTTTTCGTAAATTGTTCCCTCCCAAGGAGCCCCGTCCCGGTACTTGTATCTTTGCAATGGTTCCATATTATCAACTGCTTTAGGCACTTTTTCTTTTTTTCTTTGTCTAAGAGCATTTCATATGAGCACTTTTTTCACTCGCTCCAAGCTTTTTTGTAAATGGCTGTAATTCTTGTTCATATCTCGTCACATTTGTTGTTCATTCACAGGCCGAGATCAAATGTCAAATGCTGTTTCCTCTAAAAAGCCTGCTCTTTCTCTGATTTCAATGTAAGAGAGTCAGTTCCTCACCGTGTCACTCATCGCTGCTTGCCTCTCCTTGCTTGTTATTTATAAAAGCAAATGACTTCATTTTCTTGCCTTCACCACCTCCCCTTCGCATAATGGTAGCAGCCGTTTCAACTAAAGTGCTCATGTCTACTGCTGCCGACCAGAAACTTCACTGTCGACTGTAAAGTTGGCACCTAAGGTAATGGAAGGACGGCTTGGGGTGGAGGGGACATTGGCATGTACAGAAGGCCGTGCCATTGAAGCATCTTCTGGCAGCTCTCCCCAGCAGCATCAGGACGCGACCCTGCCACATCTGTACAACGTTTCCGGGCCGAAAGCAGTATAGGATAATAGCTATAAATTCTGTAACCAGTCTGTTTGCTACGTACAATCCACTGTACTAAATGATATGAGGTATTCTTAGTACATGTATTTATAAAATGTCACATGTTGTAATATTTAGGACACATACTATTGTAATGCAAGTTGATCTCTAGTAATGTTTAGGACATGTATTATTTGTAAAGTAGAAATGCTTTCCACTTAAAATTGAATATATGTACTTGGTAGTTTATTTATTTAAAGGACTAATCAAACCAAATGTCAGAAGTACAATGCTATAGAATTGTGAAGCTCTCTGATACCCATTTGGGTCATGTTCGCACGATCTCAAACTCCATACTGAGGTTGTAGTTGATGCTAGCCCTGTAGGGTTTGGCGCAATCCTTGCACAGCACAAGGGACCGCCAAATGCCTGGAGACATATCGTGGTACATGCCAATAAGAGCCAGTCACTAACTGAACGTGCATACTCGCACCCTGAGAAAGAAAGTGTGGCACTGGTTTGGGCTTGTGAATAATTTCCATGTGTTTGTGTATGGAAAGCCCTTCACATTAGTGGCTGATCCCCAAGCATTGTAAATGGTATTTGGGAATCCCACAGCAAAAATGCCTCCTCGAATTGAGCATTGGGGTTTGAGGTCACAAGAATTCAACTAAACGATTCTTCATCGTCAAGGGAAAGATCAGAAACTGGCTGATTATGCCCTGGTACCCCATGTAAGATAGTGGAGGATTACATCCAATTTATTGTGAAATCGAGTACACTAACTGCCATGTCTTTAGAGCAAATTGCCACTGCCACGAGCTAAGGTTGTGGCATGTCAAGATTAAAAGTTGTGGAACCAGTATTCTAGACCTCTCACTAATGACAGCGAGTATATGAAGTTCAGAAATGTAAGAGATGAACTTTCAGTAACGCAGGAAGGCCTCATTCTGCAAGGTACACAGATTGTTATTCACCAAAGTCTCTGACAAGTAGTTGAATTTTCCCAAGAAGGAGATCGAGGAATAGTTGCCACTAAGAGAGCTCTCCGTGATCGAGTCTGGTTTCTGTATCTTGACAAAAGGGTCAAAAAAAAATTGAAGACTTGTCACATATGCAACTGTCTTTCATCTCAAGTTAGTCAGCAACCTTTGATTATGTCAGAATTGCCCCCTCATGCTTGGGAGAGAAATGCTATTGATTTTATATGGCCCTCCAGAGACTGGACATCATCTTCTAGTTATTGTTGATCAATACTCACATTTTTCATTGGTAGAAGACCTTTCATCCACTACACATGAGCAGGGTTATTCAAAACCTAGATGGCATCTTTGTGTCATGACTTGTACCTGCAATCTTAAAATCTGACAACAACCCACCTTTTAATAGTCGAGAATTAAAAAACGTTCTAAATCACCGCAATATAAAGCATCAAAAAAAGCACTCCCCTTTGACCCCAGGCCAATGGTCTGGTAGAACGCCTCATGAGTACACTAAAGAAAGCTGTTCAGCATTCTACATTGGGGAAGCTCGACCTCAAAGGTGTTTTGAACACTATTCTTTGAGGTTACTGTTTGACCCCCTCACTCAACCACAGAGGAAACCCCTGCAACTATCATGTTTGGAAGAGTCATGACAACCAAGCTTTCCCAATGGAAGGGGCTGGGTGTGACAGGGGATACATCTCCATTCATCTGCATGCTGATAGTCTTCTTGGGCTGGGAGAGAGGTGATTCACACTTACATTTGAATAGGTTGTGTCCTGCCCTCCCTCAAAGGACTGATTTACCCCCTACTGATCGTCTGGAGCCAGGAATGGGCTGCAAGGGACTGTTGCACACTTCTGAGGGTTCATTTGAAGTCACCCGTTCATCAAAGACATTTTTGAGTATATGCACTGGAACTCTGATCCCATGTTTTTAGACGCTGCTTGGGACTTGTAGTCAGACACTGTTGGCTCTACAAACTGCTCATTGCCATGAGGACTGCTGTGCTGCCAGGAGCAACCACCATTTCGACTAACTGCCTTGTTGTGTTGACCTGCTGCTGCTGGGCTGCAGGAGGGACTGCCAATTTGCAACCTAACTGTATGTGCTGTCTGCTGCCTACCACCTCCTTTTGTGCCCCGAAGTGCTCTCCAAGGGCTTGTTTGCTTGCCCCCTGTTCTCTCGAGATCTCAGGGCCATCAAAGACCTTGTTGCCTCTTTTCTCCAAGACTTTTCCTGGGTGAGCCCATTTTACAAGGGCTAGCATGTCGCCAGTACTCCCTTCTGCACCAAGGTAAAACTGTGTGCATTACAGGACAGTGCACCATGGGACTACAGTGCAGCGCTCTGACCAGGGGAGTGCCTTTGTGCATTCTAGGGAAGTATTCCATGTTTTACAAACCAGCATGTGGTGAGCGTTTTTTCTCTAGCGTGAAGAGCGTTGTTTCGCCTGGAGGCATTACCAGAGAAACAAACACGTCCTTGAGCATCGTGCTCACTGCAGCTGAATTGTATTGTGACCCTCACCCCCGGAGTCTGGCAAGATATTGCCACCATCAGATGCCACCAAGAATAAACTAGTGCGGCCCCTCTGGCGGTGAGACCCGAGGAACAGCCCCCTGAAGACTTGTACTGCTCTAAGATGGTACAGTCCAGCGTCTAAGGCTGCAGAGCTACAGGAGCTGCATAAAGCCTTCAAGGCAGGCCTTTCGACGACACGTTGTTCTGTAACATGCTGCGGGCCAGCATTCTGAGGCTCATTCCAGCCAGCCTCGCCCTCTGGTTTTAACGCGTATATTGCACGAAGCTCTCAATGTCGGGTCCCACTCCTGAGACATGTTAACATTGTTAGCAAGTTACAGATGCCCTGAGGACACTGACCCTGCACCCACAAAGGTACTGTGAGGCGGGTTGGGTCCAGAAGAGTGGTAAAGCCGCCCTGCTCTCCTTCACGGGTGGCTTGGTTTCCATTTGGCAAAGAGACGTGATTCAAGCGGCCCTGGCGGGCTCCAAATTCGCAAGAGCGTGAGGGGCATTTCTTGTTCAGCATTGTCTCTGCTCTGGAGATGACCTCAAGAATGGCGCAGGGCCGTCCATAGAGAAGAACTGCTGGAAGACTCAAGCTCAATTACTGTTTAGCGTTTAGTAGGTGCTCCTGCGCCCTACGTTTGGTTTCTAAATGCAATCACGTCAACCACGTTCACTACAGTTACCGTATGAAATGTAATAGGAGCTCAGGTGCGCCGTGACCTATGTTTTCATAGTAATTTGTGTTTTCTCTGTCAAACCTGCATTATTTGCGTGAACGGTGTGATGTAAGTCTTTTTGGTCTTGTTTGATGTACAATATAGAATTTATTTTTACATAATCCTGCATGGATTCCCTTTTGTGGTTTACTCACTGTGTTGCTGCACGAGTGTGTTGCACAAATGCTCTGCACATTGCCTCTTTAAACTAGCCTGACTGCGCTGCGCCAAGCTACCAGAGGGTGAGCGCAGGTTATCTCAGGTGTGTGTCTGGCTTACCCTGACTAGAGTGGTGGATTCTGCCCGGCTTAGGTGCCTACCCTAGCCAACCAGAAACTCCATGTCGAACAGTGGTTCTTGTGAATCACTTGATTTCCCAGCATGCTCCTACTGCAGGACCAGGTCAACGCACTTTATGTAGGAGGACTAGCCTCCATTTGTGTCTCAAAGGGAAGTGTGACTCTTTTTCCTAGAACTTACATTTTTTCCCCCTGAATTGTAACTGTTCACTTCTCCATATTATATTAATGCAGCTTTTTCAAGAAATATTTTCTTCATGTAATTTTCAATGTTTTTTCTATTTTGCAGAACAACAATCACATCTAGAAAATATGAATGGGAAAGAAAGCCATAAAGGTTCCGGAGGCAAGATGAATTTTACTCAAAATATCTACTTAAGGAAACGGCGCAGAATGCACATGAAGGAGAGACACTTTGCTTGTAATGTGTGTGACAAAGGATTTATCAATGAGACCCTTCTTGTGAGGCACAAAAAAGGACACACCAGCCTCAGGCCATATCCCTGCGAAACGTGTAAAAAGTGTTTCACTCAAAAGGCAACTTTTTTACAGCATCAAAGAACACACACAGGAGAGAGGCCTCATCAAAGCGTACACACAGGAGAGAGGCCTCATCAGTGTACTGTATGTGCCAAGAGCTTCACTCAAAAGAAAATTCTTCTTCGGCATCAACGCATACACACAGGAGAAAAGCCTTATCGCTGCACCTTGTGTGAGAAGAGCTTCAATCAAAAGGGAAATCTACTAAAGCACCAAAGAAAACACACAGGGGAGAAACCTTATCACTGCACTGTGTGTTCCAAGCGCTTTGCTGAAAAGAGATCCCTTGTACGGCATCAAATTGTACACACAGGAGAGAAGCCTTATCACTGCACTGTGTGTTCCAAGCGCTTTGCTGAAAAGAGATCCCTTGTACAGCATCAAAGCGTACACACAGGAGAGAAGCGTTATCACTGCACTGAGTGTTCAAAGCGCTTTTCTCATAAGTCGGCCCTTGTAAAGCATCAAAGCGTACACACAGGAGAGTGGCCTCATCACTGCACAGTGTGTTCCAAAACCTTTTCTCAGAAGGGGAACCTTGTACTGCATCAAAGAACACACACAGGAGAGAAGCCTTATCACTGCACATTGTGTTCCAAAACCTTTTCTCAGAAGGGGAACCTTGTACTGCATCAAAGAACTCACACAGGAGAGCGGCCTTATCACTGCACTCTGTGTTCCAAGCGCTTTGCTGATAGGCGTACCCTTGTACGACATCAAAGCGTACACACAGGAGAGTAGCCTCATCACTGCACAGTGTGTTCCAAAACCTTTTCTCAGAGGGCACACCTTGTACAGCATCAAAGAACTCACACAGGAGAGCACCAAATAATACACACTAAAGTGAACCCTATCACTGCACAGTTTATGCCAGGAACTTCACTCAAAACAAACGTTTCTACAACACCAATTAATACAAACAAGATTGTTACAGTGAAAATGGATCTATCTTATGTCCTGCTTACCCCAAAGTAAGTTTTACTGGAATATTGTAACTTAGCGAGGGCTTATAGTCAAAAATTCCTAATGGCCAGTGTTCCCTGTAGGGAGTGTGCATTTAGTGTAATAACCCTGAGCGCACAAACTCCGTTGCGAAGCGCATACACTTCACACATCATTTGCAGCTCTTGCTTTTAAAAAGCGAGCAGCGTGGAAAAAAAGAACTCTTGCGTGAAGGAGCACAGAGAGCAGATCTTAGGCCTAGCAGCATACCTCGGTGGAAGAGGGGAGAACGTTGCAGTGTGCCTCTTAAACTGCAGTGTATTGGATTGCCGAGGGACACAAGTTGTGCAGCATCTTTCTTCTTCGCATGCCGTTTGCTGCATTAGTGTCTGAGAGAGGCTGCAGGGCTTTACAGGCAGCTGGGGCTCTCCGGGCGTGACGCCTTGCAGATTAATTTATTTTAAAAGTCCATGCACTAATTAGCATTGTTCGGTATTTAAGGGCACAATGTACGGCATACTGATGTTTAAGTCCCAGCTAAAAGTGTTCAAAAGGCAAGCATAATGGTATGCCTGTGCTACATTTATTTAGAGAAGTCATTTCTGACCCTGCCGCAAGCATGCTTAGTCATATGTGCCCCCAGTGAGGCAGCATCATTAAGATGAGTAATTTTCCCGGCCTAGACCTGGGCTCTGTAATTGCAGCTCTGGTTACCTGTGAAGCGTGATTGCGAGCAACCGTACAAGAATGTAAGGAGATATGATCGGTAACCAATCAAATCCTTGTGTTATTTCTTTACAAATGTTCTGAGTCTTTCTCACTGCGAGTTGATTTTATTGTACCAACCGAATATAGGATTCATTTACCACCTCGCTCACGCCATTACATGAGGGCACAGCCGCAATGCTATCACACCGCCTAGAAAACACACACTAAACTACTACTTACACGTCACAACAACTTTTAGCTCACAGCTAGGGCTCTCAGCACAGACCCCTATTCACAGATGCCAAAGTACCTACTTGCCTCTCAGAAGGGACTTACGTCCATCTTCAGCCCAGGTGTTGCTCGCTCTTTGTGGTGTGTGGTTACTGTTGGAGCTGCAGAAAGAAACGTGGGGTCTTTTACCTTCCCATCATACCTTTTACCACATATGTTTAAGAGTTAGTAGTTGAACTTTGTTTATTGCAGATGTATGTAGACCTATTTTCCTAAATAAATCCTGCTGTATCTTGCATTGCAATGGGTTCGAGTCAGCATTCTGTGCATTTAAGATCCCCTCCTATAGGGCTCACATTTATTTTTTGGTCACTCTGTAAGCTCTACAGCGCTCAGGCTTCGGTAGTGAAGAGTGCTGCCGCAACCAACTGCAAAGCAGCTAACCCACTGAGCAGCCCCTTATCTATGAGTGCCGCCAGGTATAACTTGATTTACCTCTTGTAAGGAGTAAGTACTGTGTCCAGACTGATTTTTTAATTTCTTTTTTTCATCCCAGCCCTTTTTTGCTTACCTCATTCGAAGAATACAAAATACAAAAAGACTTAGGGCAGGATGTACTAGCATCAGGATTACCGATTTCCTATTTGCCATTCTCTATGAGTCGCAATTTTGAAATCGGAATTCCTAATGTATGAAACTCTTTCGTGTTTCATTAGCGATTGCTAGCAAGTGACAAATAGACCTACCTCATGCATATTAGTGAGGTAGGGCGCAATTTGAGACCCATTAGGAATCACAGCCATCACAGAGATGGCAGCCTGCTGAGGTCAGCAGACCACAATGTCTTTGATTGGTTTTTAATAAAGCAGTCTATTTTTTTTTTTTAATGCAGCCCGTTTTCCTTAAAGGATAATGGGATGCATTTAAAAAGAAAAAAAATAATCTTTTTCGTTTAATTTTGTAAGAGTAGACAGTGGGGTCCGAGGGACAGCAGCCTGCCCTTAAAAATATTTTTTTACCATTCTTCAAAGGTCCCGTACCTATTTGCAAATGGGTTACCACCTCCTGCAGGGAGTCAGTAAAACTTGACCTTAATTCGGTCGCAAAACTTTCATACAGCCCATTCAGATTCAGTAATTGGAAGAAATGCCGTAAACACGCCCCTTTTAAATACCAAATCGCAAACACTAAATGCAAGTAGGTAGCGTTTTATTGAATCACAATTTGTATTTGGTAGATTTGTGAAAGCATTTTTGCGATTGGACGTTTCCGACTGCAAAAATGCTTTGTACAAGGGGCCCCTAATGATTTACTCCCCCAGCAGGAGAACTAGCCAATAGGGCACTAAACTAATTTTGTTTGAAGTCCATGTTCGTGTTTTCCCAGCGGACGGCAGATGCTCCTGCTGTTCTTGATCCATTCATCACACACTCCTGCTGGTGCTTGCTGACTCTTCATGCTTCTGTGCACTTTACCATTGGTGCAGCAGGTGCAGTGGCACAGGGCCCAGGGCTGTGAGGGGCCCGTTGAACCTTGTAAATTACTGTATATTAGCAGCCAACAACAGTCAAATTGGTGATTTCCTTTGATTGCACCTGAGCTCATGGCATCCTGGTCTTTCCACAAACATGCATAAACCCGAGCTGGGCATCACTGCTAGCGCTGATGGAGGGCTGTACGTTTTGGAAGGAGAGTCGATCTCTCAGGACCATGCTCAGATAAAATGATCATTATTACGAGTGACTGCGGTGCCGACGCCTGAGCAGCAGGAACCCTTCATCTACCTCTTCTTGGTTAATGCAGGACTTCATTCTGCCTAAAATAAGTTTCTTGTATGTTTCATTTAACAACACAGTTTGCTTCCTAAATGCAGCGGCAAAGTTAGATTTTAGTGGGATGAACAGCACATAGGATTATACCTGCAAGCGTTTTGGAAATACAAACAGACACACACACACGCATCAACCCTTTTAAGAATATCCACACCTTATGTCCATTATACTCCACTCCACGGGTTGTATAGCATTCCGCATCATAGGGAGGGGACGCCTTCACAAAAGAAGGGTCGAGGACGTGTTGCATCTTAAAAGGCTTCAAGCCTGTGCTCTGCGTGCTGCAGATGTCCGCAGTGGATGCCTTAACCATCTGTGCTACCTTACATGCTTACTAAGACACAGGAACAATGCTGTATGTATGTCTATTGTAACTGAGGATCAACAAACGTTTTGGTTTAGAGGATCGCCTAAACCTTTTTGTTTGTAGCTACAACCACTTTCTTTCTGCGGCACTTTGCATTTCAATTTCACTGTGCTGCCGCTCACCATTACCAGTCCACCGAAAACAAAATTGATAATTGGTTGCAGGTTGCAGGCTCCACTCATCCTCCACCGTTCCACAAGCAGGTAGTTTGGATCTTCCATTTATTTAAGGCAATTCCTGAAATATCAGAAATAGCTGTATAGTCCAGAAAAATATTTCACGCTCTCAGGGGATTCCTTTCTTTTCTTGTCCAACTCCTCTCTGCTGTTTTTTTTTAAATTCTTTTTTTATTAACATTTTAAAGATCACACGTGCACATTTGACCACCCCGTAGTCCCACTGCACAACATAGTTCTTGTATGATACAGAAAGTAGTACAAAGCATTCAGTGGAAAGTGGCGCTCTTCAGTATACCTTTCTGCTGCTGACATTCATTCGATAGACCTCTCCCCACACATCTGCCCCAGAGGACCTGTCGTCCGTACATTCTTCAACTGCATACATTCGTTCTTCCTTTGCAGGGGTCTGGTGTTACCGCAGCCCCATTCCATAGCCCACCACGCTGCACCCTGCAATCCTCTTTTAGTATCCTTTGTCCAGCATCGCCCCTCTGCGTGCCCTTCTTCCTCTGCATTTTCGCCTTTATCCACTAATTATGCCTTATAAAGGGCCCAGTTGTCCCTAGGGTGGTTCTGCACAGACTGAAGCTCATTAGAAGTGTCCAACTACTCATTACTGTGTGCCATGTCCGAGTGCCGATCCCCCAATTTTGGAGCTGGGACCCTTGCCCAGCGCATCGCTACTCTGCGCTTAGCTAATAGTCCAATAGCTACTAGCTTCCTGACCGATTTTTCTAGGTCCTTATCGTATCACAATAAAGCTAGCATTGGTTCCATCTGTATAGTGAGGCTGTTCTAGCCGTCAATACCTGGAAAACTCCCTCCCAGAATTGAAGTATCGCCGGAGAGTAACAAGCAGCATGTATAAACCGCTCTTCCTGCTCACTGCATCGCAGGCAGTTTGCAGATTCCCGTAGGCCATATCGGTACAATCTTTCCATCGTATAATACACACGGTTTATGTACTTAAAGTGTATCAACTGGTGTCCCCATTTACAGATCCCTCCTTAGTTCTAGCGCAGCAGGACTGCCGTACCTTATCTTCTATGGGCCGACCCAAGTCTCTCGGCTAGTCCGATCTTGCTTCAATCGCACTGGGTCTGCGCCTGCCTGTGCGTAAGCATAGAGCGCTCTTACTAACTTGTCTGGGGCTTCTTCTGTTTCAGGGCAGAACGTGCCGACATGTCTGGGGGCTCTTGCAAGTCTTGTCCTAATAGTTCTCTCAATTCATGGCAGTGATATCGAGTCAGAGCTGATGGCGGGTGATTTGCTCAGGGATATTGCTCCAATTCCCAACCTTTACTTTGTCAAAAAGATCTCCCATCTTTGTTACCCCTTGCGTTTACAGGGCAGTTCTCATATTTGTTACCAGTACTAACGAGAGCCAGGTGCACCGCTCCAGTTTAACATGCAGGAATACAAGAGTGTGCCCCTTGTTTATCTCACAAGCTCCACCGTGCATGTGATGTAGCGTTCAGTAGATCAAAGACTCCAATTTGGCGGGTTGGAGCCTCGAAGGTTACTGTGGGAGTGTGTGGGGGTGTGCGTCGTCTCTCTCCAAGCATTGATTAGGCAGATCGTGTGGGCCATGAATCCAGTAATAGGTGAAGGAACTTTGCACCACTTTATAGTACAATTCTAGGTCTGGCGCATTAAGACCCCCCATGTCATAAGGTAGAGTGAGCCGAACCTTTGGCTGCTTTCCCACCCATGCTAATTTTGTCAGAAAACTGCATAATGTCGCAAAAATTGCTTTAGACAGGAGAATAGGTATGTTCAGAAACAGAAATCTAGGGAGGTCTACCATTTTCATAAGAGCTATGCACCCAATGAGAGAGAGTGGTAGTTTGACCCAGCGGTTCACATCTTCTAACATTTGTATTGCCTTACCGTAGTTCTGAAGTATGAGTACTGCTGAGTCTTTATGAATCTATATTCCCAAATATCGTACTGCTTCTGTCGTCTATCGTAAGGGGAATTCCAATACTGGTGGGTCGTGAATAGGGTAAGTGGAAAATTGATGGACTTATCACAGTTAACCTTTAGCCATGAAAGACCCCCAAATCATAAAACTTCTCTTAATATAGGCGTAAGATTCTTCCCTGGTTCCCGAACATACAGCAACATGTTGTCAGCGTATGCTGATATGACTAGTCTGTGGCTCGGGGGATCATGACCCTCTGTGACCATGATATTCTCGGAGCGCGCACGCCAGCAGCTCTACTATGAGAGCGTATAGCAGGGGCGATAGTGGGCAACCCTAATGGGTGCCTCTTGTAATCGGACTTTGGGACGTGGTTATTGCACCAATACGAATATGTGCTACCAGTTTGTTGTGCAGTGTCCTAACCAATTGTTGAAATACTTCTTCCACTCCAATCCGTCTCAAGGTTGCTCTCATGAATACCCACTCGACTGAGTCAAACGCCTTTTCAGCGTCCAAAAATACTGTGGCCGCTTCTGTTTCTTGGTCCAGGTGCTGTAGTGCATCCAGCAGCGTCCTTAGGATTAGTATTCAGACTCCGATCCGGGACAAATCCCCCCTGCTCTGGCCCCACCACTCTTGGTAATATCTACTCCAGCCTATTGGCAAGTACTTTAGCGTATATTTTCACGTCAACATTTAATAACGATAAAGGCCCACAGGAGGAGCAGGCATTGGGAGGTTTGCCAGGTTTAGGTATTGCAACTATGAGGGCCTCGCGCATCAAAGGTGGCATTATTCCGGTCTGTACCATTTCTTCATAGAGTGTGACTAGTGTGGTATCAGGACATCTTGATATGCTTTATAAAAAGCCACAGTTAGGCCATCCATCCCAGGCGCTTTCCCAGGTTGCATACCTGCCAGTGCTGCACGGATCTCCTCCGGGTCCAGCGGAGCCATCAGATACTCCCATGTCATTTTAATGTGCTCCAAATGGTCATTCATGGCTGCCTCATCTGGGGTTATTCAAGACCTATTGAACTCAGCATAGTATTTGCCAAATCTCTCTGCTATATGTTGAGGCTCATGTAGGGGTTTGTCATCTTCATCTAACTCTTCCAACAGAGTCTCTACCTCTCTCCTAGGGCGCACCAATGCCCCAAGCGTTGCCACTGGGTGTTCTCCTTCTCTGTCTGCTCTGGCTGCCGCATACTGTCCCATATGCTTAAACTCCTGGGCTGCTATTTCATTGTACTCTTCTAGTCTAGCCTGGATGTACCTTAATGTTTGTTTATCTCCCAACCATTGATGTTCCGTTTCTAGCTCTGATATTTCTTTTTCTAGGAGAGTTCACCTACTCCGGGGGGATTTCAATATCCCTGAGTGCATTGATATAACCATCCCCCGATATAAACTTTGAATGTTTCCCAGACCGTAGCAAATGTATCCAGCGAGCCTACATTGTCTGAGAAAAACTCACTTATTAGCTGGCTCAATTCCACTTTAAAGCAGAGTCTAGGAGAGAGTACGGTGGGAATCGCCAAGTAAAGGCAGAGGTCTGGCAGGGTCAGAGCTCCATGGTCAACATCACTGGCGAGTGATCCGAATATTTACGGGGGAGAGGTTCACGTTGGGTAACCCTAGGCACTAGGCTCTTAAAGATTGCCAATAATCTATCCTAGTGTGTATGTCATGTACGGTGGAATGGTGCATATACCTGACCCGCATTTAAGCAATGTCTCCATATATCCACCATTCCAACACAGTCCATTATATCTGTGATGGTTTTTGCAGCCGCTGCCGGTCTGCGGGTCGAGTCCATTGATCTATCCTTAGCGAGTTCCAGGAGGCAATTAAAGTCGCCCCTCCAAATCTGAGGCAGGCCATCGTCCTGGTGCAGTAGGCGCCAAGTGTGTGCTAAAACAGCGGCTCATCATAGTTAGGACTGTAGAGTCCAACCAACAGGACTGCTTCGTCTTCCTTATAACAACGGGTCACCACAAATCTACCGCTTAGGTCAATGCGTACATTTTTTATCGTCACAACTGCCTTACTGTCGGCCCAGATAAGGACCCCCCTAGCACGTGAGGTAAATCTAGATGCAATAAATTGGCATGTTGTCGTTGTCGTTTCGCCCTCTTTCTCATTGGCTCAAAGTCTGGTTGAACAAGGGGACCCCCCTAAATAGAGAGATCCTAAGGGATTGTATGGCTCTGGACCATGCCCACTACATTCCTTGGTTAAAATACATCCGGGATGAATATAGGACTCTTGGTAGGGCAAATCTCTATAGTAATCCGAATTCAAAGAAAGAAAAGATCTTCTTTGGGCCAAGGAGACTTTTTTTAGACAGCCGCTGGTGAATAGGGAAGAGCGTGAGTTAATGAAGTCCAGTGTACGTAAATATATTATTCTTAAGACGAACCTCCAATTGAACCGCATCTCCTAGGGCTTCCCAAAACGCATGACCATTTTCTATTAACTGCTTAACCGTGTTGGCAATTCCGCCGTGGTGCGGTGGTTTAGCGCAGTAGCCGGGGCCGCGTCGCCCAACGGATGTGCGCAGCACTACGAAGGTAGTGCACTCGACGGACGTTGGTCGACCCCAGCAGCGAAGGGGTTATCAAGATTACGTTTTGATTTATTTCACCTTCTCCTTACCCACCTGCGGGGGAGTAGAAAAGGCGAGACTCTGTTGCCATGTGGTTGCAATGGCAAATCCCCTCAGGATATCACTCATTTTTTAATGTTTTGTAGTTGTTATGAGGTGCTGATGAAAATGTTATTAACTATATAACAAAAAGGAGGAGTACCACCATAGATAAGGCTAAAAAGCGATATCGGTGGGATGGAATTCTAATGAGGAAAAAAGAAGAAGTCCTTCTTTGTTTTTAATAAACCCCTCACTCACCGACCTGGTCGGTGACATGCTTCATCATCGGGGCCACCATGACAGCCGAATGCCGTCAAGGTGTGCTGCGACACCTGAGATACAGTGGAGCGGGTATGTGAGTGATGAATGTAGAAAAAGAAATCAGTGAGTTAAAAATTGTCCTGGTATGGCTAATACAAAAAATTTTTATTCTAAGACTACTGGACAACAATAAAAACAGTGTGTGTCGATACAGTAAAGGTTTTATTATGACCAAATGTATCTGTGATATATGTGTGAGGTCTACATGTTTCAAACCGATTGGAAATTGCCGGTTTTTCTTCAGGACCAATAAAGGAGTTGGGTGGTCAGGGTACACTAACACCCTGCCATACTTGCAATCCTTTGTTCCCTGATAACAAAAAATGTTATAGGGAGAGAAAAGGTAACCCAAAAGTGATTACATTAAAAAGCAGAAAAACCTGTAAAGAAAGAGAAAGTATAAGTCATCAAAACTAGTTACATGCCTGCAACGTAGTGAAGTGACGGAATCTGCTCTTTCTGTGAATCATCCCACATCCATTTAATGCGAACTACTCAAGTGCGGTGATCGAGAAAATGTTATTAATCCACATTTTAAAACAAGCACATTTTACGCAAGTGCGCCCTGCTTTTACCTTTTTAGCCATGCTTTCAGGTACCACTTTATGTCATGTTTTTAGTCTTTTAAAGGTTGCAGTTCGGCTTAGATCTAGCTGCGACTAAATTTCATATATGAAGTAGTCCTGTAAGTGTGATCATTTTTGATTTTTATATATTATGTAGATCATTTTTTATTTCCTTTTTAATGTACTTTATAATTAATTAAAACCATTAATCAGTGATATTCATGGACGGGATCCGTCAGCTACAATGTTACCTTGACTTTTATGTTTTTTATGCAAAAGCTGAATAAAGTACTTTGATTGATTAACTGACCTTGCAATCCACGTTGCGTCACTTCATCTCTATTGGGGGCCAGGTGCGTCTCCTGGTGCGTCTTCATCTACACTGTAGCGTTTGAGATATTCTATCACCTTCCGTATTCTCCTACGGTCATTCAACCCTGTAACATTCCATGTATGGAGTCTAATCTGCGGCTTTGTGTGTGGATCAATCATTCCTTGTCTTGTATCTTTCCATGATCTCAGTGCTTTGTGTGCTGTGTAGTTACGAGTAGCCACATTGTCAACATACACACTTCTACCTAACAAAACTAAATAGACAATACCATCCCCGTTATGGATCCCACCCACGCTATACATTCCCAAACTTTGCATAGCATCTCTGCGACCCCCCTCCCTCCCCTAATGTCCCTCCCGGTAACTTAAAAGTGCTGTAAACTATACAAGGTGGTGCACACATGAGGGCGAATGTTGCTCATCTCCACTCTTCCCTAATCCCAGCCTTCATTTAGACGCTATCTCTCTGGGGTCTTAATTATTTGGAATCCAATCATCTCTTGCAGGATTCCCAGTCTGGATTTAGACCGGGCTTCAGCACTGAGACTGCGCTGCTTGAGGTGGCTGAGTCCATTAGAGAGTGCGTGGATGGGGGCAAGGAGGCTATGTTAGTTCTCCTCGACCTATCCGCGGCTTTCGATACTGTGTCTCATGATATATTACTGGATCGCTTGCGCAATATTGGGATTGGGGGTACCCCCTGGCCTGGGTAAGGTCGTTCCTTGAGGGTAGATCTCAACAAGTCTTCCTTCGGCCTTTTGTATCGGAAGCAATGCCCCTGCTTTGCGGTGTTCCACAGGGCTCTGCACTTACCCCTGTATTCTTTAATATCTACCTTACCCCGCTGGCAAAGTTGGCTGAAGACTGGGGGGTCAGAGTGATCTCTTACGCTGATGACAGTCAGCTTGTGTTTTCCTTTAGAGATCATTCTGACGGCAGCTTGGCCAATTTTCGTCGCTGCCTTATTAACATCTCCTCCTGGATGACGTCTAACAATCTTAAACTTAATACGGATAAGACGGAAGTCTTGTTTTTCAATCAGAAGTCCCCTCTCCCCCCTCCGCTTTGGTGGCAGGCGGAGCTTAATCCCCCTCCTGCTCCAGCTCAAACAGCTCGTAATCTGGGCTTTCAATTTGACAACGTCCTATCATGTAAAACCAATATCAATTAAGTGACTTCAGCCTGTTTTGGTAAACGTCGCATGATCAGAAAGATTTTTCCATATCTTCCTCTTGACTCACGTAGGACGGTTGTCCATGCCCTGATTACCTCTTATTTGGATTATTCAAATAGCTTGTATGTTGGGGCTCCAGCATACCAGATCCATCAGCTGCAAATCGTGCAGAATGCGGCTGCTAGGCTAATTGGTAACATCCCCTACCGCCACTCTATTTCCCCATACTTAAGGAAGCTGCATTGGCTGCCAGTGACCCGACGTATTCAATTTAAAGCAATGGTCTTTGCTTTACGGTCCCTTAATGGCCGTGGCCCTGTTTATCTGCAAAATAGGCTGAAACTTGTTCATTCAATTAGAAATCTCAGAGCTAACAATCTCCGTCTGCTTGCCACCCCTTGGTTTCATCGGTCCAGAATGGGAGGCAGGTCCTTTACGGTAGGGACCGCTAAACTCTGGAACAGCCTCCCACTAGAGCTTAGGCTGGCTTCATCGGAATCACAGTTTTGTAATAAATTGAAAACTTGGCTGTTCTCCTGTCCCTAGTCGCTGCCTTCTGTATTCATAGTTTGCTGTCTAGCTGCTGCCACCTTTACTTTTAGGTCTCTGTCTGCAGGGCCGGGACACCCCCGTTGGGGGTAGCCGTGCGCTTTATAAGCTTCTAAATAAATAAATACATAAAAACTTAATGTGCACAAACAACGTTGCTTGGTTCCACTTGTTACCTAAGCGTTAAGAACATCAAGGGCCAGTTTGGATAATCGAGTCCTCTCCCTTCAGAGGAGTTCTATCCCCGCCTCCTCGTCTCCATTGCATGCAAGTATGTCCATGCGCAGCATCTACATGGTTCCGTATCATCTTGCCAATAATCCATACGTGTAGCTGCATAAGAAGGTCCAATCTTCTCCTCCCCACCAGGTGAACACTTTCACGGTCGTCTCTCAGCAAAGGATAAAACCATGGTGTGCTTACAATGTTTGCAGTGCGCTTAGCGCAGTTCCACACGCTGATCTCATATCCCCAACTTAGCAGGGTCGTTGGGGGCAGCTCTGATGTTACCATCACCTCATTGCTCCTCTAGGTCCAGAGCGTCCTCATCTTCATTCCAATTGCCTTTGGGGAGGTCCCTTTTGTCTTTAACTTTTCCTTTTTGCTTAAGAAACTGGAGCGCTGTCTTGGGATCTGTAAAGAAGAGAGTCTTCCCCTCATTTACAATTCTGAGCTTAGTGGGATACATCATGCTATATTCCAGCTTTAACTCTCGCAGCTTTCTCTTCACTGTCACAAACTGGCAGCAAGGTCCTGCACTTGCTGCGTGAAGTCGGGATAAATAGATTACTTCATGTCCTCGTGGCGCAGAGTCCGAATCTCTCTGGCCTTGTGCAGTGCAGCATCCCGGTCCCTATAGTGTCAAAATTTGGCAATTATTTGGTGCGGGGCGGCCTCCAGGACCGGGTTCGGGGCAGCCCCCAGGATCTGCTTCGGGGTGGCCCCCAGGACGGGCTTCGGGGCCAAGGCACGGTGAGCCCGCTCCACCACAAAGATCTCTGAAAAAGTATCTCTGCCCATTATGCTCACCAGTGTGCTTTCCACAAATTGCTCTATATTTGTTATATTGGCTGTTTCTGCAACTCCCACTATACGCACACACCACATAGGGCCCCACTCGTGGGCGTCCCTAAGTGTGCTCCATTTGGCCGGGTTGGGTGTCCTCTCCCGCTCCGAATACACCCCGCTGTCCACACCTGACCCGGGTCCACGGCCCAGGTGCCACCATGATGAGTCCACGCCTTCCGTTGGTTCTGTTTTTATCAGTCCGGCATGAGTATATGTTTTATATTGGTTTGCTGTGATTTAACAGGGTACACGTTCTTTGCTGATAACTTTGAGCGGGATTCAAAATTGATAATTCTACATATTGCTATCCGTTTTGCCAGCATATTAATTCTGGTGAATATCTAACTTACGAAGTTCTAGACACGATAACACATACTTTTTAATGGTCTGCATACCCCTTCACGTGCCACCAAAAGCATTCTGTTGCTTTGCTGAGCTTGTTTCCATCCTCCTCGGCTCACATCCCCTCCTCTTCTGAGGTGACTGGTGACCCGACTTGCCGCAGATCGCAGAAGGTGAGCCGGGTTCTCTCTCTTCTGGAGGAGGAGGCAGCACGCCGCCACAGACGTCTGCCCATAGTGCATTGCTGCTGCCTGGAGAGCCAGAGCTCGGACGGACATACTGTTGTTGCAGAGCCAGCTCTGTCCTTAGCCATCCCAGGGGCACCTTCCTGACGCCTGTTGACAGCAACCAAGGACCCATTCCTCTGACCACCCTGCTGCAGCACCAATCTGGGGCCTGGAAAGTTATTTCAAATAGATTTATGTATGTGCGTGTTTATTTTCTGGCAGAGATTTCTGACTGATCACGACCCGCAAGGCTTTCCCTCTGCCTTCCCTTCAGGATTCATGCTGGTGCAGGCGGTCTGCTACAGGGTGCGAGAACGGCGCATGCCTTACTGGAGGATAGGATCCGTACACCCTGACGTAGCTGGTGCATCCTTATTAGACACGCATTAAAAATGCAATAGGTCTTGCCTTTGGTTAAGTTAAAGCCATTTGCTTTGCTAATGAAACTGTATTTGAAAGCAAATGGCTTTAACTTAATAAAAGGCGAGACCTATAATTTACTGTGGCGCCAAGGTACCGCCCTGTTGCAACTCTAGTGTCTGTACACAGCGTGCAGTGGACGTAATCCGCACAAACTGAGGGGCAGATTTACAAGAAAGTGACGCATCTATAGAGATGCGCCACTTTCCTTGCGCCACAGTAGAAAATGCTTGTGCCACCATGGATGTGCCGTATTTACAATATGGCACACCATGGCACAAGGATTGACAGATGCGTCAGAAATTCTGACGCATCTGTTGGCGGAAAAGTCAAGCATTGCTGGAGTCATGTCGTAAGCACGACACAACTTCAGCAATGTGTGTTGAGCCCGATTCCCACACACTGCGTCACTAGGGTTTTGACCTAAAAGTGGCATCCTAAAAGTGGCGCAGTGAAATCTTGTAGATTTTACTGCGTCGCTTCTATGAGGCTTTCCTGCGTGGGAACTCCCACCCTGCATACATTATACCTAACGCAGGTATAATGTGATGCCGGGTTTTAAAACGTTACTCATCTCCTTAGATGCGTCACGTTGTAAATAGGCCGCATTGTTTACACCGTTGTATTCTCGTGTCTTTCATTTCCTTTCTCTGTTTCTGAACGGCCTGCTCACCCTCTCTCCACGGCCTGCTCACCCTCTCTCCACAACCTGCTCACTCTCTCTCCACGGCCTGCTCACCTTCTCTCCACAGCCTGCTCACCATCTCTCCTCGGCCTGCTTACCCTCTCTCCATGGCGGCCTGCTCACCCTCTCTCCATGGCCTGCTCACCCTCTCTCCTCGGCCTGCCCACCCTCTCTCCATGGCCTGCTCACCCTCTCTCCTCGGCCTGCTCACCCTCTCTCTATGGTGGCCGGCTCATCCTCTCTCCACGGCCTGCTCACCCTCTCTCCATGGCATGCCCACCCTATCTTCTCGGCGGCCTGCTCACCCTCTCTCCATGGCCTGCTCACCCTCTCTCCGCAGCCTGCTCACCCTCTCTCAACGGCCTGCTCACCCTCTCTCCACAGCCTGCTCCCCCTCTCTCCTCGGCCTGCTCACCCTCTCTCCATGGCGGCCTGCTCACCCTCTCTCCTCGGCCTGCTTACCCTCTCTCCATGGCGGCCTGCTCACCCTCTCTCCATGGCCTGCTCACCCTCTCTCCTCGGCCTGCCCACCCTCTCTCCATGGCCTGCTCACCCTCTCTCCTCGGCCTGCTCACCCTCTCTCTATGGCGGCCTGCTCACCCTCTCTCTATGGCGGCCTGCTCACCCTCTCTCCACGGCCTGCTCACCCTCTCTCCACGGCCTGCTCACCCTCTCTCCACGGCCTGCTCACCCTCTCTCCACGGCCTGCTCACCCTCTCTCCATGGCCTGCTCACCCTTTCTCCGCAGCCTGCTCACCCTCTCTCCACGGCCTGCTCACCCTCTCTCCACAGCCTGCTCACCCTCTCTCCTCGGCCTGCCCACCCTCTCTCCATGGCGGTCTGCTCACCCTCTCTCCATGGCCTGCTCACCCTCTCTCCTCGGCCTGCCCACCCTCTCTCCATGGCCGGCTCACCCTCTCTCCTCGGCCTGCTCACCCTCTCTCCATGGCGGCGTGCTCACCCTCTCTCCACGGCCTGCTCACCCTCTCTCCTCGGCGGCCTGCTCACCCTCTCTCCACGGCCTGCTCACCCTCTATCCATGGTGGCCTGCCCACCATCTCTGTCACGACAGATCCTCCGGATCAGGGCGATGCTATATAGGGGTCCACCTCCAGACTGCCCTATCCTCTGAAACCAACTTAACAGAGAATAAGGAAATCAGGTGAGGGAAAAAAGACCAGGAAGGGACTGGAATGGGACAGGAGGCTGTAAAAGAGAGAAAAAACCAAGAAGAACAAACATTCATTAGTACATTATACTGCTAACTACTCTCAGTATTTCTCGCTAGAACACCACCTACCATGGGCACTAGCTATGCTTTCCTTTCCTTCCCGGTAGGTAGTGTGGAAGCCTTCTTCCGTGTAAAACGCACCACTCTGGAAGGCAATAAACAAGGTCAGCATCAATTCCACCTCTTCACCCCCCAAACACTCTTTCCATGCGATTACACACAACCTTCCAGCCTTCCTGGGATCACCAAACTAAACGTCCCAACAACCTATGTGAATCCAAGTAAAAATAAATGTGTGCTCCAAAAAACGACTTAATGAGTCTTTAACAGTGTCTCAAGCACAACTAGGCAAATCCATAGTCCTGCGTTCTCTGTTCTACAATCCAGGTCTTTAGAATAAAGTTCCAAATGTCAATAAACCGCAGCAGCCCTGATTATAGCAAAAAAACAAGTTCCATATACTTTAGCGTCTTTTCCAATGACGCGCTAGCGCTCACGTTCCAGTGATACAACAACTCACGGATCAAAGGTTTACGAGTCCAATCTGTCTCTCCACTCGAGGAAGCTCAAACACCAGCCGGTGTCGGAATCACGTTCAGCAGCCGCTGAACGCAGTGAAGGAGAGCAGTCAATTCCCCACTCGTGTTCTCTCGGGCGAGGGAACAAAACCAGTAGGAATGCCGCCACAGGATTCAGCAGCCTTTCCCCACCTCACACGCCGGGAACTTTCCGACCGGCAACTCTGGAAATGTAGACAAACTCCAGGACACACGGCAGCCGCCGCACGCCCCAAACAACTCAAGCAAGGTCCGCCCAAGTCTGAACACAGCCTAGGCGAATAATCCAAGGTTCAAAACTCCGAAGAATCAAACAAAATCACGTACGCCGCTCCCCGGGAGGCAGGCCACTAAATAGACTTTGGCTCCTCCCTCATGCTAAGCCTTCTGGTAGTTGTAGTTCTGATTACAGTTATACGCCAGAAGAGGTTGCTACCCCTTCCGTAGTCCTGCTCATGACAGTATATCCCTCCTTACCAGCGCCTACTTGCTCCAGGCTTCCCCGGATGACTGGCAAAGAAGCGACGAACAGCAAGAGGCGCATGAACCCCAGAACTGGGTTCCCATGAGTCATCCTCTGCCGCATACCCCTTCCAGGACACAAGAAACCACAGCCTACCCTGCCTGAAACGAGAGTCCAGGATCTTACGTACTTCATACTCCAGGTTCCCATCACGCAATACAGGAGGAACAGCTTTCACTCGAGCCCCCAGAGCCGGTTTCAGTAAACTGCAATGGAAGACAGGATGAATTCGTAATGAAGCAGGAAGTTTTAATTTGTAGGCCACAGGATTCACCCGTCTGACCACAGTGTATGGCCCTATGTAGCGTGGATGAAAAACGCTCCGGAATCGGAAACAGATGTTTTTTGTTGAGAGCCATACTCTATCACCAACCTTGTACTCAGGTCCTTCCCCCGATGTTTATCTTCCCATTTCTTGTAAGACACCTTTGCTTTCTCCAGAGAGGCCTGCACCTTCCGATGGATTCGCAAAAGCGCCTTCACTTGACTAGCCACCGTTGGATGATTGGCTACGTCACAAGGGATGGTTACCGGTAAGATGTTAACATTGAACCCAGAATTCGCCCTAAAAGGTGTTTCCCCTGTAGAACAGTGCCACGCATTATTGTAGGACAGTTCCGCTAGCCACAGCAGAGACACCCAAGAGTCCGCAGCCTCATCCGCATAGCAGCGAAGATTTTTTTTTCAGAGTTTGATTTAGTCTCTCTGTCTGACCATCGGATTGAGGATGGAAACTGGTCGACAGGGCCGCAGAGATATTTAAAGCCTTACACCATGTACGCCAGAACCTGGCCACAAACTGCGGACCCCTGTTCGAAATGATGACTTGCGGAACCCCATGAAGCCGAACCACTTGAGTTAACAACAACTGGGCTGTTTGAGAAGCGGAGGGTAGATTCCTGCAGGGGATGAAATGTCCCATTTTGGTGAAACTATCCACCACAACCAGTATGGCGTAATTCCCTTTATCCATGGGCAATCCCACCACAAAATCCAAACTGATGACCTGCCATGGCCTCGATGGAGTCGGCAAAGGCATAAGAAGCCCAGCTGGCTTCGATGGAGTGTTCTTGGCTCTTGCGCAGGTTTCACACTGGTTTACCCACTGTCTTACATCCCGTACCAGACCATCCCACCAAAAATGTCTTTGCACTTCATGCACGGTCTTTTGATGCCCCTGATGACCAGCCATCAAAGCATTATGGCACCAATTGAATGCCAGCAAGCGGAGTGCATGGCTTGGAAGGAACAGCCTGTTCTGCACCATGGGCAAACCGTGTTTAAGGGACCGATTAATTGACACTGCCGCCCACTCTTCCCATTGTTGCAGCATACGCTGCTTGGCTACCACATCCAGAAACTGTCCCACCTGGATCGAACACACCACGACCTCCGGCGATAGTATAGGCTTAAGAACCAAATGCTTGTCCCAATCAGTATTCAAACACCTGGACAGGGAGTCAGCTTTTCTATTTTCCACCCCCGGCCGGAAGGTAATGGTGAACTCGTATTCGGCGAAAAACAGCATCCACCGCATTTGCCGTTGTGACAGGTGTCTGGCAGTCTTCAAGTATACCAGATTGCGGTGATCAGAATACACCGTCACTGGATGCTGTCCCCCCCACAGGAAGTGCCTCCACTCCTGAAACGCCTTCTTCACTGCCAACAGTTCCTTTTCGGCGATGGTATAATTTGCTTCTGCCGGATTCAGTTTTTTCGAAAGAAAAGCAACAGGGTGCAGCAATCCCGTTACAGGATCACGCTGTGACAATACGGCCCCCACTGCCACGTCGGAGGCATCCGCCTCAACTATAAATGGTACATCCAACTGGTGGTGCTTTAAAACAGGAGCAGAACTGAACGCCACCTTTAGCTGTTCAAAAGCCTCCGTGGCTTCTTGTGTCCACAAAAAAGGTACCCCCTTTCGTAGCAAGTGGGTAATAGGAGAAACCATCTGTGAAAAATGCGATACAAATCTCCTATAGTAATTTGAGAACCCCAGGAAGCACTGGATGTCACGTACACTCAATGGAACCGGCCACTCCAACACCGCCCTCACCTTTCTGTCAGCCATTCTGAAACTCCTAGGGTTGAGAATCACCCCCAAAAATTCCACCTCCTCCACACCAAACTCACACTTGCTCAACTTGCAGAACAATTGATGTTCCTGTAGTTTCTGCAAAATCAACAACACATGGCCCACATGTTGAGCTGGCGTCACTGAATAAATCAACAAGTCGTCAATATAGATGATGACAAACCTGTCCAGATACTCTTTCATAATGTCGTTAATGAAGAACTGGAATGCGGCCGGGGCATTACATAGCCCAAACGGCATTACCAGGTACTCATAAAGACCAAAACAGGTCTTAAACGCAGTCTTCCACTCATCACCAGCCCGGATCCTCACTAGATGATATGCCCCTCTAAGGTCCAGACGAGTATAAATCCCTGCCTCCCGGACCTGATCCAGCAGGACTGAAATGAGAGGAAGCGGATACCTGTTCCGCACCGTCACTTTATTCAATTGCCTATAGTCAATACAAGCCCTCAATTCTTTATTGGCCTTTGCAATAAAGAAAAGTGGCGAGGCAGCAGGGGAGCGTGAAGGGCGTATAAACCCCAGCTTGCTAAAGCGCTCGATATAATTCCGCAGATGCTCCGTTTCTGACACTGAAAGGGCATACACTCTGCATGACGGTACCACCGCCCCCTCCACTAAGTCTATTTGGCAATCATAATCCCGATGCGGGGGTAATGTCTCCGCCTTCACTTCACTAAAGACGTCCTGAAAACGATGATATACTGAGGGCAATGCCACGTCCGTCTCCACCGCTGTAGCAATGTTGAATCCTTTGGCTAGAGAGGACACGTGTGTTGCAGAGGAGCACAAGCAACTCTCTTCACATTCCTCAGACTCGAAACTGACTGTTCTAGCTCTCCAATCGATGGTAGGATTGTGTTGCCACAACCAAGGCATCCCCAGTATTACCTCGTACTGAGGAGCCTCGATAATATTCAACACAATCCTTTCTCTGTGACTTCCTATCCCCATGGGCATGACCAATTCAATGCTCTCAGTATGGGCTGTAACAGGGCCAGACCTCAACTGTGTACCATCTACCGCCAACACCATTTCTGGTTTTTCAATGGGCACCTTCACCAATCCCAACCTGTCAACCAACCCCTGATCTATAAAATTACCCGTTGCACCAGAATCAATCATGGACACTACCGGATGACTCTCAAGGTTGGTGTTCAAGAACATAGACAACAGGATATGAGCCTCAGACTTCTTACATGTGGGCACCTCCAAAGACAGAATCTTCCACTCAAGTGATGGTTTCCTTTCCACTGACTGACCCTCCGTATCTATATATCCAACTTCCCTGACTACTGCCTGAGTTACAGCTAGCTGTTTCGCTGGGGGGAAATAATTAGTCTTTTTGGGTCTCATAGTGCAGTCCCGAACGAAATGCCCCTTTTTTCCACAATACATGCAGAGACCCATAGCTCTTCTACTCTCCCGCTCAGTTTTCGTTAGTGGTGGTCGAATCGCCCCTAACTCCATGGGCTCAGAACCCACTTCCTTTATGCTAGGCCGACCAACTGAGGGTGGTCCGGCTCCGTATCTATCACCTTTCCTACGTTCTCCGCCTCTATCAGACATACGATGATCCAATCTCAATGTAAGATGGATCAAATCAATGCAGGTCTTGGGTTGGGGGTCTATCTGTGCAATCACGTCTTTTAGATCCTCATTTAAGCCCTAATAATATAAGGCCATCCGTTTTGCCTCAGGCCAAGATGTCTCTACCACCAATCTATTGAAGGCAGTCATATAGGTGACGAGTTCCTTCTTACCCTGACGTAACCCCAATAACTCCTTGTCTGCACTCAGGGTAGTGGCCCGTCTATCAAAGACCCTTTCAAACTCTGTACGGAATTCTTCCCAGTTAGACAACAGAGCATCATCCGATCTCACTAAAGGCACTGCCCAGTTGGCCGTGTCCCCCGTTAAATAGGAAATCGTAAACGCAACTCGGGATTAGGGAAGGAAGCTGGTCTACAAGAGAAATGTAAGGCAACCTGGGTCAGAAAGGTCTGTATTGTAGATGGATCCCCAGAATACCTCTCAGGACTTGCCAACGGAATAGGGGGAGACACTGTAACCTGTATAGGTGAACCCCCAGTAGTAGCATCAAATGGGTTGCGTGATTGTCTATCAAAACGCTCTTTCAATGCTGCAGTTTCAGCTCTAGAAGCCTCTAGTTCATGTTGTACCACACTCAACGCATGCAACACATCGTCTAGAGTGGCCATCCCTACAGAACCCTCTGACCAGGAGGATATTAATACGTGGGTACGTGATTCTTTCACGACCGCGTATCCTCAGGATCAGGGCGATGCTATATAGGGGTCCACCTCCAGACTGCCCTATCCTCTGAAACCAACTTAACAGAGAATAAGGAAATCAGGTGGGGGAAAAAAGACCAGGAAGGGACTGGAACGGGACAGGAGGCTGTAAAAGAGAGAAAAAACCAAGAAGAACAAACATTCATTAGTACATTATACTGCTAACCACTCTCAGTATTTCTGGCTAGAACACCACCTACCATGGGCACTAGCTATGCTTTCCTTTCCTTCCCGGTAGGTAGTGTGGAAGCCTTCTTCCGTGTAAAACGCACCACTCTGGAAGGCAATAAACAAGGTCAGCATCAATTCCATCTCTTCACCCCCCAAACACTCTTCCCATGCGATTACACACACACCTTCCAGCCTTCCTGGGATCACCAAACTAAACGTCCCAACAACCTATGTGAATCCAAGTAAAAATAAATGTGTGCTCCAAAAAACGACTTAATGAGTCTTTAACAGTGTCTCAAGCACAACTAGGCAAATCCATAGTCCTGCGTTCTCTGTTCTACAATCCAGGTCTTTAGAATAAAGTTCCAAATGTCAATAAACCGCAGCAGCCCTGATTATAGCAAAAAAACAAGTTCCATATACTTTAGCGTCTTTTCCAATGACGCGCTAGCGCTCACGTTCCAGTGATACAACAACTCACGGATCAAAGGTTTACAACGAGTCCAATCCGTCTCTCCACTCGAGGAAGCTCAAACACCAGCCGGTGTCGGAATCGCGTTCAGCAGCCGCTGAACGCAGTGAAGGAGAGCAGTCAACTCCCCACTCGTGTTCTCTCGGCCGAGGGAACAAAACCAGTAGGAATGCCGCCACAGGATTCAGCAGCCTTTCCCCACCTCACACGCCGGGAACTTTCCGAGCGGCAACTCTGGAAATGTAGACAAACTCCAGGACACACGGCAGCCGCCGCACGCCCCAAACAACTCAAGCAAGGTCCGCCCAAGTCTGAACACAGCCTAGGCGAATAATCCAAGATTCAAAACTCCGAAGAATCAAACAAAATCACGTACGCCTCTCCCCGGGAGGCAGGCCACTAAATAGACTTTGGCTCCTCTCTCATGCTAAGCCTTCTGGTAGTTGTAGTTCTGATTACAGTTATACGCCAGAAGAGGTTGCTACCCCTTCCGTAGTCCTGCTCATGACAATCTCTCCTCGGCGGACTGCTCACCCTCTATTCTCGTCCTGCTCACCCTCGCTCCTCGGCCTGCTCACCCTCTCTCCACGGCCTGCCCTCCGTCTCTCCTCAGCTTGCTCACCCTCTCTCCTCGTTCTGCTTGCCCTCACTCCTCGGCCTGCTCACCCTCTCTCCTCGTACTGCTCACCCTCTCTCCTCGTCCTGCTCACCCTCTCTCCTCGTCCCGCTCACCCTCTCTCCTCGTCCTGCTTACCCTCTCTCCATGGCGGCCTGCTCACCCTCTCTCCACGTCCTGCTCACCCTCTCTCCTCGTCCTGCTCACCCTCTCTCCTCATCCTGCTCACCCTCTCTCCTTGTCCTGCTCACCCTCGCTCCTCGGCCTGCTCACCCTCTCTCCTCGTCCTGCTCACCCTCTCTCCATGGCGGCCTGCCCACCCTCTCTCCTTGGCGGCCTGCTCACCCTATCTCCACGGCCTGCTCACCCTCTCTCCATGGCGGCCTGCCCACCCTCTCTCCTCGGCAGCCTGCTCACCCTCTCTCCAAGGCCTGCTCACCCTCTCTCCATTGCGGCCTGCCCACCCTCTCTCCTCGGCGGCCTGCTCACCCTATCTCCACGGCCTGCTCACCCTCTCTCCATGGCGGCCTGCCCACCCTCTCTCCTCGGCGGCCTGCTCACCCTCTCTCCTCGTCCTGCTCACCCTCGCTCCTCGGCCTGCTCACCCTCTCTCCACGGCCTGCCCTCTGTCTCTCCTCAGCCTGCTCACCCTCGCTCCACAGCCTGCTCACCCTCTCTCCACAGCCTGCACACCCTCTCTCCACGTCCTGCTCACCCTCTCTCCACGTCCTGCTCACCCTCTCCTCGTCCTGCTCACCCTCGCTCCTCGGCCTGCTCACCCTCTCTCCTCGTCCTGCTCACCCTCTCTCCATGGCGGCATGCTCACCCTCTCTCCTCGGCGGCCTGCTCACCCTCTCTCCATGGCGGCCTGCCTACCCTCTCTCCTCGGCGGCCTGCTCACCCTCTCTCCACGGCCTGCTCACCCTCTCTCCTCGTCCTGCTCATCTCTCTCCTCAGCCTACCCTCTCTCCTTGGCCTGCTCACCCTCTCTCCACGGCCTGCCCTCCGTCTCTCCTCAGCCTGCTCACCCTCTCTCCTCGTCCTGCTCACCCTCTTTCTTCGGCCTGCCCACCCTCTCTCCTCGGCCTGCTCACCATCTCTCCTCGGCCTGCTCACCCTCTCTCCTCGGCCTACCTTCTATCCTCGTCCTTCTCACCCTCTCTTCTCGGCCTGCTCACCCTCTCTCCACAGCCTACCTTCTCTCCTCGTCCTGCTCACCCTCGCTCCTCGGCCTGCACACCCTCTCTCCTTGTCCTGCTCACCCTCTCTCCTTGTCCTGCTCACCCTCTCTCCTTGTCCTGCTCACCCTCTCTCCTCGGCTTGCTCACCCTCTCTCCTCAGCCTGCTCACCCTCTCTACTCGGCCTGCTCACCCACTCTCCTTGTCCTGCTCACCCTCTCTCCTCGTCCTGCTCACCCTCTCTCCTCTGCCTGCTCCCCCTCTCTCCTCAGCCTGCCCACCCTCTCTCCTAGGCGGCCTGCTCACTGTCTCTCCACGGCGGCCTGCTCACCCTCCCTACTGCCTGCTCACCCTCTCTCCACGGCCT
Source organism: Lissotriton vulgaris (assembly GCF_964263255.1). Lineage (NCBI taxonomy): Eukaryota > Metazoa > Chordata > Amphibia > Caudata > Salamandridae > Lissotriton > Lissotriton vulgaris. The sequence continues at coordinate 810,250 of NW_028252646.1, read as the reverse complement.
GCCCACCCTCTCTCCACGGCCTGCTCACCCTCTCTCCACGGCATGCCCACCCTCTCTCCTCGGTGGCCTGCTCACCCTCTCTCCATGGCTTGCTCACCCTCTCTCCACAGCCTGTTCACCCTCTCTCCACGGCCTGTTTACCCTCTCTCCACAGCCTGCTCACCCTCTCTCCTCGGCCTGCTCACACTCTCTCTTCGGCCTGCTCACCCACTCTCCTCGACCTGCCCACCCTCTCGCCACCGCCTGCTCACCCTCTCTCCTTCTCCTGCTCACCCTCTCTCCTCGGCCTGCTCACACTCTCTCCTCGGCCTGCTCACCCTCTCTCCACGGCCTGCTCACCCTCCACCTCTCCTCAGCCTGCTCAACCTCTCTCCACGGCCTGCCCACTCTCTCTCCTCGGCGGCCTTCTCACCCTCTCTCCTCGGCCTGCCCACCCTCTCCTCGACCTGCCCACCCTCTCCACACGGCCTGCCCACTCTCTCTCCTTGACGGCCTGCTCACCCTCTCTCCTCGGCCTGCTCACACTCTCTCTTCGGCCTGCTCACCCTCTCTCCTCGACCTGCCCACCCTCTCGCCACTGCCTGCTCACCCTCTCTCCTTGTCCTGCTCACCCTCTCTCCTCGGCCTGCTCACACTCTCTCCTCGGCCTGCTCACCCTCTCTCCACGGCCTGCTCACCCTCCACCTCTCCTCAGCCTGCTCAACCTCTCTCCACGGCCTGCCCACCCTCTCTCCTCGGCGGCCTGCGCACCCTCTCTCCTCGGCCTGCCCACCCTCTCCACACGGCCTGCCCACTCTCTCTCATTGACGGCCTGCTCACCCTCTCTCCACGGCCTGCTCACCCTCTCTCCACTGCCTGCCCACCCTCTCTCCACGGCCTACTCACCCTCTCTCCACAGCCTGCTCACCCTCTCTCCTCGGCCGGCTCACCCTCTCTCCACAGCCCACCCTCTCTCCTCGGCCTGCTCACCCTCTCTCCTCGGCCTGCTCACCCTCTCTCCTCGGCCTGCCCACCCTCTCACCACCGCCTGCTCACCCTCTCTCCTCAGCCTTCTCACCCTCTCTCCTTGTCCTGCTCACCCTCTCTCCACGGCCTTCTCACCCTCTCTCCTCGGCCTGCTCACCCTCTCTCCACGGCCTACCTTCTCTCCTCGGCCTGCTCACCCTCTCTCCTCAGCCTGCACACCCTCTCTCCTCGGCCTTCTCACCCTCTCTCCTCGGCCTGCTCACCCTCGCTCTTTGGCCTGCACACCCTCTCTCCTTGTCCTGCTCACCCTCTCTCCTCGGCCTGCTCACCCTCTCTCCTCGTCCTGCTCACCCTCTCTCCTCGTCCTGCTCACCCTCGCTCCTCGGCCTGCCTTCCTCTGGGAGCTCCCACACAAGACCCCTTTGAGTCGAGGCCCCCATGCCAGGCCTGTGCACTCTGTCTTCAGGTGGAGTCTGTGTACCTGGGCACAAACAGCCCTGTGTGCAAGGCAGGGCCGCTGGCACACAAGGGGACTTTATGGAGCCTGGCAGGACCGTGGCCAACAGGGGCTGGCTGGCTGTCGGACCCCTTCCTGAGTGCCAGATCCCCACACCAGTTCCAGAGGACAGACACATGGACGCACTGAGCATGCACGCGGACAAGCGCACCCGATTTCAAGAAGTCTATCAAACGCCCAAGCACGCAGGCATGAGTGCACACAGGCATGCAAGCACGCAGGCATGAGTGCACACAGGCACGCAAGCACGCAGGCATAAGTGCACACAGGCACGCAGGCATAAGTGCACACAGGCACGCAGGCATAAGTGCACACAGGCACGCAGGCATAAGTGCACACAGGCACGCAAGCACGCGGGCATGAGTGCACACAGGCACGCAAGCACGCAGGCATAAGTGCACACAGGCACGCAGGCATAAGTGCACACAGGCACACAGGCATAAGTGCACACAGGCACGCAGGCATGAGTGCACACAAGCCCGCAAGCACGTAGGCATGAATGCACACAGGCCCACAAGCATGCAGGCATGAGCGCACAGAGGCCCGCTAGCATGCAGGCATGAGCGCACACAGGCCCGCAAGCACGCAGGCATGAGTGCACACAGGCCCGCAAGCACGCAGGCATGAGTGCACACAGGCCCGCAAGCACTGAAGGACTGGACTATTCTAAGGTCCAGCAGTGCCAGGGACAACACCTGAAACCTTCGTGGGTTACCTGTTCCGGCGTACAAATGACAGAGACACGGGACACTTCCTTCGGCGTCAAAGGTCAACGGTTTATTTATTGCAGGGAACACAGAAGTCACAAGAAGTACATAGCATGTAGGTTCAAGGAGACTGCTTCGATTTGTAACAAGTGGGTCGCTCCTTTTATACACATTTCTGTCATAGGATAACATGGTGAACAACAGATTACAACTTGGTTCCCACAGTAAACTTCAAAAGGGTCGCTTTCATGTATTCAGAGTCCCGGAACATAATTACAGTAGCATCGCCGGTTCCCAACTGTAAAAGTACGTTTCTCATCATCAAGTACATTCCATTCCGGCTGTAAACGAATTAAGGAAGAAGTAAGAAACAGATGCAAGGGAAGACAAAGATAGTCGACAGATTGAAAAGAGTGTAAGGGGGTGATATCGGAAGCGTGATTGCAGGATCAAAGGAGCCATGCCTTATGCATGCACGACTGAAACAATAGACCGGCACGGCAAGATGAGCCTCGAGCGGAGCCATCTGCCTTTGCAGTGTCATCCCCCTCGTCATAAAGACACCCTCCAAGGAACACGTGTCTTCCGCTAGAGCTTGGGAATCCCAGGGTCACGAAGCGGACAGTGTCCGTTCGCTGGCTACTTGAGGGCAAGAGACAAAATGGATGCCGTATCTAAAATGGAACCCGTGGGCTCAGATGGAGAAACCCACAAATAAGATGAACGGTTCAGGTCAGCGTAGCGAAAACGCGTACACCCACTAAACTCGTCATTTGCGGTTCATAGATACCAAACTCGTCCATATTCGAACAAGTTGAAAACACCACTTTAACTGTCACGGAACCTCAGACGCTCCTTTTGCCCTCATGTAGGCAAGCACTAGTCGATATCAGAATCGATCTCGATATTCATCAGATCGGTCAGATGCTGCCGCAACATTATTCTATCCATCAATGCTTCCTTGGTAACAGATGGCCGTCTTATACACGTCGTGGCACAGAGGCCACATAAGGCAGGACCACACTGTACACAAAGACAACACGTGAATAGGAATGCTACAACAACCCCAATGATCATCAGAATCTTCCAACCCCACGTCGACATCAGGCCCCAAAACCATCCTAGTAGCGTCCAATCACCTACGTCCACGTGTATGGACTCGGAGATCTTATGCAACTTCGAGATGGCTTGATAGAGGTTGGAGCGTTATCAGGGATGAAAATACAGCAGCTCGAATGGATCACCTTACATACACCACCTCTATCTGCAAGAACAACGTCTAAAACCATACGGTTTTGTAACGTCATAAGCCTGTCCGCCTGAAGCTCAGCTGTCAAATTACCAAGGGCACTTGCAGTGATATTAGCAGTCGATTCCACCACTCGAGTCAACTGTCTCAGGTTCCTACTATTGACCATAGGTCCCCAAAACGGCAAGAAACCCTTAAAGAAGTCTCCTGCTTCTTGACCGGCAGTGTCTTCTTTGCTAATAACGCCTCTCACAACTCTGGTCTTATGATAGTCGGAGGCAACTGTGAAAGTCGGTGGCAGCAAATTTGCAATATAACAGGTGCCCGAGAAGTCAAGGGGCAACCATGTATATGCACGATCGTAACACACAAAGTACGTACCCTTGGCAGTCAAAAAGACAGGGGAAGAGAGCATTGGCAAGACATAGGTTTCAGTGCAAGCACTCTCTCCAAGATGAGCTCTCGGACTTCGACCACGACCTTTCAAGCAGAAGTTACCGAGGTGGGGTACGATCCAGATTGGAGATGAGCTTTTGAGCTGTCTATCACCCACTGATATGCTATACTCAGCCTCACTCAGATCCCTATATGCTCGCACCTCTTCCTCTGGAATGAGCGATGGGTCGAAAATATCCCTGTCTAAATCAGCAATCGCTATTGCCAAAGACTTGTGGTACGGGCCGGGACCAAAGTGTGGAGAACGTGGCTCTCGATTGGGGTAGGAATCTAGTGCGCTACAAAACATAGTTTGGAATGCTCGAGCTGACCCCTGGGAACTATAAGGAAGGACCAAGTACGGAATTCCCTTATCCATGGTATGTGGCATCAATCCACACACCCAACAGTTGGTAGTGTTCATCACCAGCTGATGTTGGTGAAGTAGCTGAACAAAGGAGTTATTCATGAATTCCGCTCGTCTAACCTGTTCGTGTTGAGGTAGAGGATGAAAGGAATGTGGAGAAACAGTGGGAGTAGGTTTTGGTTCAGAAGAAGAAGTAGGTAAAGCAGAAGGCAAGAACAACTGTAACCCAAAATATACTCCACCCACCAATAGCATGGAAACAGTTAAGAACAGCAGGAACACCTGAAACAGAAAGCATTTAGTTCGTACGACCCTATGTAATGTTAATCTTTGCGCTTGAGTCTTCTCCACTTCCGACAACTTTGAGAAATCCATCCTCTAAAAACCGTCCGCAACGTTTTTGACGCACTTCGTTCTGAGTAGCGATTATCAATTCCCAGGAGTTCCTAGGAATCGACAAAAGTACCGACCTAGTGTCAGGAGCCTGCTAAACAGAAGGAAGTACCCGCGCAGCCCTACGGTTAACCCGGATGTAAGGTTCTTTAATCAAATATTCAAACGTAACACAGAATCTCCTAGCTGTGGAAAAACACACGTGGAAAAGAACTCAAAAATCAATGGAAGGTGCAATTGTTCATAATGTTCAAAATAACAATAAGGGGTAACGTGAATTTCAAAAGGGGAGAAAAACCAAAAGCACTTTTATTAGTCCTTAGTGTGAGAACGAAGAAAATATCTGCTTCTTCCAGGACGAGTCTGTTCTTCGACTAATTGTTCAGGTTGCAAAACAGAGTCCTGTCGATCAGATGATTTTGCAAGTCTTGAGTTTTCCAATGACAAAGGCTTAGTTAATGTGTCCGACTGCACTGAAGTGTCTCCAACAAGCTGGGCATCGCTGAATGGCACAAATTTCACTGGGGTCTCGGTCTCTGTTGAAGCGATGCCAGTCCTCACCCACGAATCTGCTGGTAAGGGTAGAGGCACCCTCTTGGTATGGGTGGCGTGCACCCAATTTTTCCGGCCTTCCAGACGAACTGCAGTTCTCGTGGCAAGGAGGACCTGGAAGGGTCCAACAAATCTCGGCTCCAAGTTTCTTTTGCGTCCAAAATTACGGGTGACAACCCAGTCACCCGGTTGAAGCCGATGTCCTGGACCCTCAGTCTGTGCCGGCAGTGCTTCAAAGACCTGTTGATGAATTAACCTCAGTTTAGCAGTCAGATCATAAAGATAATCAATCAACATCGGATACTCAAGGCTATCGAAGGTTTTCGGCCTAGGGACTCCCCAATCATTCGCAGGATGGCCGAACACAATCTCATATGGGCTAAGCCCTACTCGAGAGTGTACAGTCGTCCTGGTTGACAAAAGAGCCAGAGGCAGTGCATCAGGCCAAGACAAACCAGTCGTAGCTTGAATTTTAGCGAGTTTCAGTTTAAGAGTACCATTGTACCCTTCAACTAAACCTGCTGACTGGGGATGATTGGCGCTATGGAACTTCTGGCGAATTCCAAGGCCTTTACAAACACTCTGCATCACACTCCCCACAAACTCACTTCCGTTATCTGACCATACAATCCGTGGCATTCCATACCGAGGAAAGTATTCCTTCAGTAGGACTTTCGCTGTGGACAGAGCAGTATTATCTTTAAGAGGATAGGCCTCAATCCATCTGGAGAATGCGCAAACCACAACTAAAACGTACTTCAAGTTATTACATCTTTCCATATGGATGAAGTCCAACTGAATAACCTCAAAGGGATGTGTAGGAGGAGCAAAATGGCCAGGTGGGGTAGGGGTGCCCTTTCCAGGATTGTACATCAAACACCCCATACAATTCTTAACCACCCTCTCCGCACATTTAGCAATACCATCATTCTTCCATACAGGGGACAGCAACTTGCAGATACCTTTCGCGCTAATATGTGATAAGCCGTGTGCCATAGTCACGACAGCTAGCACATATGCATCCGGCAACATCCATCTCTGACTTTCCGACAAATCAATCCAACATCCGTGTGCATCTAACTTTACCGTGCTTTCTTTCCACTTAGTCTTTTCAGTATCGGTGGCCTCGTTCTGAATTGCCTTCACGCTCTCAATAGTGTCCTCACACATACCAGTCTCTACCAGCCACTTCACTGAACTCGTAACATACATTCGGGTTGCAAGATTTCTAGCTGTTTCTTTAGCGATCTCGTCCGCAAATGCATTACCACGACCAACATCATCCGTCACTTTCCGATGCGCACTGCATTTAACAATTGCCACTTGTTTAGGCAACGTAAGTGCATCCAAAAGATCATTCACAAGCTGTCCATGCTGAATCTTCGTACCATGCGATGTCATAAAACCTCTTTCTCTCCACAAACGGCCAAAGCTATGGGCAACACCAAAAGCATACTGACTATCAGTAAACACATTCACTCGTTTTCCTTTCGATAACACACACGCTCTCGTCAACGCAATCAACTCTGCCGCTTGCGCGGAATTCTGACTCAATCTCGCAGTTTCCACAACCGTACTCAAAGTCACCACAGCATACGCAGTCGTCACATCACCATTCGGCAGCTTAAAACATGAACCATCAACATACAAAGTACCATTGGGCTCTGCCAATGGAGTGTTTTTTAGGTCAACACGACCCTTCGTTTCCTCTTCAGTTCGTAAGTAGCAATCGTGTGATGTTACCTCATCTGATTCCATATTAGTCGGTAATAATGTCGCCGGGTTTAGCACATTACAGCGCTTAATTTGTATATGACTTGCCAAAAGCGTCAACTCATAACCAGACAACCTTGCACTCGTCAGATGTTGAGTCTTTGTCCGATTTAAAAGAGTGTCAACTGCATGCGGAACCATCACCGTAAGCATATTATCCATGACCAATCCTGCGGATTGTCGGATGGACACCGCAGCCGCCGCTGTCACTCTTAAACAACTCGGCAATGCTCTTGCTACTGGGTCCAAGGTCTAGGAAAAATATGCACATGGACGCTGCTTACCGCCAAATTGCTGCGTCAAAACACTCAACGCACAACCCTCTCTCTCGTGAACGTATAGTGTAAACGGCTTACTGTAGTCAGGAGTACCTAACACAGGAGCCGAACACAACGCATCACGCAATTCAGAAAAACTTTTCTGACACTCTTCAGTCCATGGCAAAGGAGTTGGAACATCCTTGCACGTGAGTGCTACCAATGGTTTCGCTAGCAATGAAAAATTTGGAATCCATTGCCTGCAGTATGACGTGATACCTAGAAAGGCACGCACATCTCTCTGAGTTGTTGGCACAGTCATTCGAGCAATCGCTGCAATTCTCTCTGGGGTCAACCTTCTTCCCTCCTTTGACAATAAGTGACCTAGATAGGTTACTTCTTGACAACAATATTGCAGTTTAGAAGGCGACACCTTATGATGCAAGTCACAGAGATGCTGTAACAGCGATACCGTAGCGGTTTTGCAGATCTCATGTGTGTCAGCAGCAACCAATAAGTCATCAACATATTGAATCAAGGCCGCACCAGCCGGTAACACAAACGCATCAAGTTGACTCTTCAGAGCTTGGCTGTAAATCGATGGACTCTCACAGTAGCCCTGAGGAGCGCGTTTAAACCGGAAGCTGCGACCCCCTAATGAGAAGCCGAATAGATCTCTGCTTTCCTCAGCAATCGGAATGCTAAAGAAAGCATTCTTCAGATCGATCACTGAGAACCAAGAAGCAGATGCTGGAATCAGAGTCAGTAAAGCCGTAATGTCAGGCACCACAGGAAATTGTGGAATTACGATTTTATTTACCTCCCGTAAATCAATGACAAAGTGATACACAGGAGGCTTGGATGGATCAGTGCATTTCAGAATAGGTAACACAGGACTATTACACACGTTTCCTCGAGTCTCCTCGATAACATCTTTCTTGATCAAGTCATAGATGATCGCTAGCAACGCTCGTTCACCATCGAGAGAGATACGATACTGGGGAATACGTGGTAATCGCACATTAGATTTCAGTTGAACGACATAAGGTGATATGTCCAACAGGCCCACATCATTGGGACCTGTAGCCCACAAAGATTCAGAAAGAGAACTCAATTCCGGTGGGAGCTTATCCATTGACAAATACATAGGAGAGATCACTCTCTGACCTAAAGTAAGCTCTACTCCCGCAGGGGAACAATACAGAGTCGCACATAACCGTTTCAGCAAATCCAGGCCCAAAAGATTCTCACCACAGCCAGTGGTCAAAATCAACGGAGCTTCCAGCTCACGAGGCCCAATTGTGAGGGGCAAAGGGCTAGAAACCGGATTGCTAACGGGGGCGCCAGAGAATCCAACGGAAACATTTGTTAAGCCAGACAAAGGTGCGCCAGGGAGTTTCGAGTGCATGATGGAACTTTTCGCTGCACCAGTGTCCAACAGAAAAGGCTCAACTACGCCCGATGTGGCAACTGCGACGTAAGGCCCTCTCTGATCAACCGGAACTGATACTACTCCCTCTCTCCCACAACTTTTAAAGCAACTAAACAAAGTACTACGGCCAGGCATCGTGCACACTAACCGAGTTTCACAAACGTCAAGGGTTTATCAGATTAAAATGTCCTCGCAAAAATGCAAAAACCCTCGGTTTTTGATACTTGCAACTATCAAATAAAACTCAACAACTAAGACCCAAATACTAAGGACCACAAATGCAATGGAACCATGCAAACAACCAAGCACCAGCAACAACTAAGGACTCTGGGAGCGACCCACCAAATACTTAACTGAAAGAACAATGGCGTCACCAGGAAGGCCCGTCAATCGTCTCGCTGTACCAAGGACTACGCCAGGCGCCAAAACAGGTCGACAGTCAGGGCATCAGTCCGTCGCAGCCGTCAGGAGGCGGGGATCTTCGCGGGAAAAGTCTTCGGGCCACTTGTTTCGACAACAGGATCGATGAAGCGGGGTGCACCTTCCCTCGGAGATTTCACACGAAGTTCCTCACGATCGTCGGGCTTTGGACCGGTACCGCTGATGCCGCCCCATGTTGGGCGCCAACTGAAGGACTGGACTATTCTAAGGTCCAGCGGTGCCAGGGACAACACCTGAAACCTTCATGGGTTACCTGTTCCGGCGTACAAATGACAGAGACACGGGACACTTCCTTCGGCGTCAAAGGTCAACGGTTTATTTACTGCAGGGAACAAAGAAGTCACAAGAAGTACATAGCATGTAGGTTCAAGGAGACTGCTTCGATTTGTAACAAGTGGGTTGCTCCTTTTATACACATTTCTGTCATAGGATAACATGGTGAACAACAGATTACAACTCGGTTCCCACAGCAAACTTCAAAAGGGTCGCTTTCATGTATTCAGAGTCCCGGAACATAATTACAGTAGCATCGCCGGTTCCCAACTGTAAAAGTACGTTTCTCATCATCAAGTACATTCCATTCCGGCTGTAAACGAATTAAGGAAGAAGTAAGAAACAGATGCAAGGGAAGACAAAGATAGTCGACAGATTGAAAAGAGTGTAAGGGGGTGATATCGGAAGCGTGATTGCAGGATCAAAGGAGCCATGCCTTATGCATGCACGACTGAAACAATAGACCGGCACGGCAAGATGAGCCTCGAGCGGAGCCATCTGCCTTTGCAGTGTCATCCCCCTCGTCATAAAGACACCCTCCAAGGAACACGTGTCTTCCGCTAGAGCTTGGGAATCCCAGGGTCACGAAGCGGACAGGCATAAGTGCACACAGGCACGCAGGCATAAGTGCACACAGGCACGCAAGCACGCGGGCATGAGTGCACACAGGCACGCAAGCACGCAGGCATAAGTGCACACAGGCACGCAGGCATAAGTGCACACAGGCACACAGGCATAAGTGCACACAGGCACGCAGGCATGAGTGCACACAAGCCCGCAAGCACGTAGGCATGAATGCACACAGGCCCACAAGCATGCAGGCATGAGCGCACAGAGGCCCGCTAGCATGCAGGCATGAGCGCACACAGGCCCGCAAGCACGCAGGCATGAGTGCACACAGGCCCGCAAGCACGCAGGCATGAGTGCACACAGGCCCGCAAGCACTGAAGAACTGGACTATTCTAAGGTCCAGCGGTGCCAGGGACAACACCTGAAACCTTCGTGGGTTACCTGTTCCGGCGTACAAATGACAGAGACACGGGACACTTCCTTCGGCGTCAAAGGTCAACGGTTTATTTATTGCAGGGAACACAGAAGTCACAAGAAGTACATAGCATGTAGGTTCAAGGAGACTGCTTCGATTTGTAACAAGTGGGTCGCTCCTTTTATACACATTTCTGTCATAGGATAACATGGTGAACAACAGATTACAACTCGGTTCCCACAGTAAACTTCAAAAGGGTCGCTTTCATGTATTCAGAGTCCCGGAACATAATTACAGTAGCATCGCCGGTTCCCAACTGTAAAAGTACGTTTCTCATCATCAAGTACATTCCATTCCGGCTGTAAACGAATTAAGGAAGAAGTAAGAAACAGATGCAAGGGAAGACAAAGATAGTCGACAGATTGAAAAGAGTGTAAGGGGGTGATATCGGAAGCGTGATTGCAGGATCAAAGGAGCCATGCCTTATGCATGCACGACTGAAACAATAGACCGGCACGGCAAGATGAGCCTCGAGCGGAGCCATCTGCCTTTGCAGTGTCATCCCCCTCGTCATAAAGACACCCTCCAAGGAACACGTGTCTTCCGCTAGAGCTTGGGAATCCCAGGGTCACGAAGCGGACAGTGTCCGTTCACTGGCTACTTGAGGGCAAGAGACAAAATGGATGCCGTATCTAAAATGGAACCCGTGGGCTCAGATGGAGAAACCCACAAATAAGATGAACGGTTCAGGTCAGCGTAGCGAAAACGCGTACATCCACTAAACTCGTCATTTGCGGTTCATAGATACCAAACTCGTCCATATTCGAACAAGTTGAAAACACCACTTTAACTGTCACGGAACCTCAGCATGCAGGCATGAGTGCACACAGGCCCGCAAGCACGCAGACATGAGTGCACACAGGCCAGCAAGCACGTAGGCATGAATGCACACAGAACCGCAAGCACGTAGGCATGAATGCACACAGGCCCACATGCACGTAGGCATGAATGCACACAGGCCCACAAGCACGTAGGCATGAGTGCACCTAGGACCGCAAGCACACAGGCATGAGCGCACACAGGCCCGCAAGCACGCAGGCATAGGCGCACTAAGGCCCGCAAGCACGCAGGCATGAGCGCACACAGGCCCGCAAGCACGCAGGCATGAGCGCACACAGGCCCGCAAGCACGCAGGCATGAGCGCACATAGGCCAGCAAGCACGCAGGCATGAGTGCACACAGGCCAGCAACAACGTAGGCATGAGTGCACACAGGCCAGCAAGCACGCAGGCATCCAGTGCACACAGGCCCGCAAGCACGCAGGCATGAGCGCACACAGGCCCGCAGGCATGAGCGCACACAGGCCCGCAAGCACGCAGGCATGAGCGCACACAGGCCCGCAAGCACACAGGCATGAATGCACACAGGCCCGCAAGCAGGCAGGCATGAGCGCACACAGGCCCGCAAGCATACAGGCAGGAGTGCACACAGGCCCGCAAGCGCACAGAGGCCCACTAGCACGCAGGCATGAGCGCACACAGGCCAGCAAGCACGCAGGCATCTAGTGCACACAGGCCCTCAAGCTCGCAGGCATGAGTGCACGCAGGCCCGCAAGTACGCAGGCATGAGTGCACACTGGCCCGCTAGCACGCAGGAATGAATGCACCCAGGCCTGCAAGCACGAAGGCACTTGGGGACTAAAGGTCAGCGCGAAGGATGTTTGTGTGAGGGTATGGTCTTTGCCACATTTGAAACTGGACACATTAGTATTGTAGTGTGTAGCCTTTATATGGTTTTTCGTATATCGTTTTTGGGCCTATTTTCGCATCTGCGGACATACACCATTGAGGTGTCCACGGTTGGTGCAGAGTGTTGTATCCTTGGTGTCTTAACTGAATGACCGCAGAGATGCTTTTATCTTGTCTTGTAGTGCGGTGGATACAATTGTGATGGAGGTGGTAGCACGAGAGCCTCACCTAATTTAGTTGTAATTAGTTGAGATTTATAATTTTCTTAGCAGGTTCCATGCTATGCTTCAAGATTTCTATTCCGAAATAGCAAAAGACACACAAATGATGGAAGGAATGCAGAACAAATCAAAACATTACCACCCACAAAACAATTCGTCATTTCCCCTCTACAAATATACTCACATTCCTTTAGCCTTCCATAATTTTACTATCAACAAGTTGCCGATCTTACCTCTTTTGCAGCCCCACTCTTCCTTATCCCTACTCTGCTATTCACCCATACAATATTCCTTCACCCACACAATACTTTTTAAATAACTTTCTCACATATTACCTTTTAGCACTCCAAACTAACAAGCATTTTTGCTGCATACTCACAGTCCGTCGCAGCTCAAACCCACACGTTGCACAAAACTCCATAGTGTATTAAAAGTAGCCTGCCACTCACCAGCCGCAATTACTCAGGTGCATCACAGCATCACTCACCTTCACCACAGCATCACTCAGCACCACCACAGCATCTCTCAGCGCCGCCACACCATCACTCAGCATCACCACAGCATCACTCAGCACCACCACAGCATCACTCAGCACCACCACAGCATCACTCAGCACCACAACAGCATCACTTAGCACCACCACAACATCACTCAGGAACACCACAGCATCACTATGCGCTACCACAGCAACACTCAGGAACACCACAGTATCACTCAGCAGCACCACAACATCACTCAGTGCCACCACAGCATCACTCAGCATCACCACAGCATCACTCAGCATCACCACAGCATCCCTCAGTACCACCGCAGTATCAATCAGTACCACCACAGCATCACTCAGCGCCACCACTGCATCACTCAGCAGCACCACAGCATCACTCTGCACCACCACATCATCACTTAACACCACCACAATATCACTTCGCACCACCACAGCATCACTCAGCGCCAGCACAGCATCACTCAGGAACACCACAGCATCACTCAGCACCACCACAGCATCACCCAGGGACAACACAGCATCACTCACCTTCACCACAACATAATAATAATAATAATAATCCACATTTGTAAAGCGCACAATCGCCCGTTAGGGTCTCTAGGCGCTGGGGGCCGTCGGGAAGATTAAGCAAGCTATTGCCCAGAGTCACATGGTGCTGGGCTAATCTGCCGCCGGTGCCGGGGATCGAACCGTGATCCCCAGATTCCGGAGTCAGTCGCCCCTGCCGCGGCGCCGCACCTCTTCACTCAGCCCTACCACAGCATCACTCAGGAGCCTCACAGCATCACTCAGTACCACCACATCATCACACTAAAATGCCACAGCATCAATCAGCATCAACATAGCACCACTCAGCGCCACCAAAGCATCACTCAGCACCACCACATCACCCAACATCACCACAATATCACTCAGGCCCACCACAGCATCACTCCACACCAACAAAGCATCAATCATCGCCACCACAGCATCACTCAGTACCACCACAGCATCACTCAGGAACACCACAGCATCACTCAATCCCACCACAGCATCACTATGCGCTACCACAGCATCACTCAGTACCACCACTGCATCACTATGCGCTACCACATCATCCCACAGCGCCACCACAGCATCACTCAGCACCAAAACAGCATCACTCACCTTCACCACAGCATCTCCCAGCGCCACCACAGTATCAATCAACACCACCACAATATCCCTCAGGCCCACTACAGCATCACTCTGCACCACCACAGCATAAATCAGCACCACCACAGCATCACTCAGCACCACCACAGCATCACTCAGGAACACCACAGCATCACTCAGCACCACCACATCATCACTCAGCACCACCACATCATCCTACACCACCACCACAATATCACTCGGGGCCACCACAGCATCACTCCGCACCACCACAGCATCACTCCGCACCACCACAGCATCACTCAGCAATACCACAGCATCACTCAGCAATACCACAGCATCACTCAGCACCACCACAACATCACTCAGGAACACCACAGCATCACTCAGTACCACCACAGCATCACTATGTGCTACCACAGCACCAGTCAGCACCACCACAGCACCACCACAGCACCACTCAGCACTATCACAGCATCACTCAGCACCACCACAGCGTCACTCAGCACCACCACAGCATCACTCAGGAACACCACAGCGTCACTCAGTACCACCACAGCATCACTCAGCATCACCACAGCATCAGTCAGCACCACCACAGCACCACCACAGCACCACTCAGCACTACCACAGCATCACTCAGCACCACCACAGCGTCACTCAGCACCACCACAGCATCACTCAGGAACACCACAGCGTCACTCAGTACTACCACAGCATCACTCAGCACCACCACAGCATCACTCAGGGCCACCACAGCATCACTCAGGGCCGCAAAATCACTCAGCACCAATACAGCATCACTCAGGGCCACCACAGGTCGAACCGCTCTGCTAGTGTTGCTAGACCTAACAGCAGCGTTCGACACCCTGTCCCCTTCAATCCTGGTTGACAGGTTGAGGTCGATAGGGGTTGAGGACAACGCTCTGAACCTCCTTTCCTCTTTTCTTCACCAGAGACGGCAAAGAGTAAAACTGGGAACATTTCTATCTCCCTCCCAGGCGGTGCAATGTGGAGTCCCACAGTGTTCTGCTCTTAGCCCTGTATTATTTAACATCTATCTGACCCCTCTTGCTAAAATTATAAGATCTTTTGGGTTTCAAGTACTCTCATATGCCGATGATACTCAGATAATTGTCTCCACTTCCCGACCGACACAAGACTCTGCTCCTAAATTCAGAGCATGTATGGAAGAGGTATCAGTATGGATGATACGTAATCATCTTAAACTAAACAGAGAGAAGACTGAGATCTTGGTTTTTGGTGGAAGCCACGAAGTGTGGAATGAGGATTGGTGGCCTGTCTCTCTAGGGGAATGTCC
This sequence comes from Lissotriton vulgaris, assembly GCF_964263255.1. Classification (NCBI taxonomy): domain Eukaryota; kingdom Metazoa; phylum Chordata; class Amphibia; order Caudata; family Salamandridae; genus Lissotriton; species Lissotriton vulgaris. Next base: position 794,974 of record NW_028252646.1, on the reverse strand, counting down.
CCGACCTGCACAGGCAGCCAGGAACTTAGGTGTCATAATTGACTCGGCCCTTTCATTTGACCGTCAGGTCAATAAAACAGTGGCCTCATGCTGTACCATTATTCAAACTCTAAAAAAGATCGCGCCCTATCTGTCCCCGGATGCACGTAAACAGTCAACGGTCGCCGATCTTCCAGGCTCGACTACTGTAACGCGCTGTATGGTGGTATTAATAAGAAATTGAGTCAGCGACTTCAGGTGGTTAAAAACGCCGCCGCTAGGCTGGTTTTTAATCTGCCTAGGCGCTCATCTGCCATCAAGGCGAGAAAAGAACTTCATTGGCTGCCTATACAGGCCAGAATTTCGTTTAAACTCCTCTGTCTTGCCCACCGGGTGGTTTTTGGACCAGGGTCTGAAGGGATCAAATCCCTAGTTAGCCCCTATATCCCCAACAAACCACTTCGCTCATCCACTAAAAACCTGCTTACCGTCCCGAGATTCAAGAAGGTGAGATGGGGTGGAAGAGCGTTCTCCTTACTGGTGCCTAAACTATGGAATACCCTACCGTCTGAACTCTCTAGCCAACACTCACTGGTGGTTTTCCGTAAACTTTTGAAGACATGGCGTTTTTTTCCCTGGCGTATTAATTAATTAATTATGACTACATCACCATCTCTCTTTGTTATGATTTTCCGTCTGTTACCTGCGCCTTGATGCCCTTCGGGGTTAAGTTTTTGCGCATTATAAGACTCACATTCATTCATTCATTCATTCATTCACAGCATCACTCAGGGCCAGCACAGGATCACTCAATGACACCACAGCATCACGATGCGCACCTCAGCATCAGTCAGAACCACCACAGCATCCCTCAGGGCCAGCACAGCAACACTCAAAGCCACCACTGCATAACTCAAGGACAGCAAAGCCTCACTCATTGCTTCTTACACTTTTTAATGACAACTTCTCAGCATGCTGCACAGCAGCCACACTTCTCTACAGCATCACTCAGGAACACCACAGCGTCACTCAGTACCACCACAGCATCACTCAGCATCACCACAGCATCACTCAGCATCACTCAGCATCACCACAACATCACTCAGCGCCACCACAGCATCACCTTCACCACAGCATCAATCAGCACTACCACAGCATCACTCAGGGCCGCAAAATCACTCAGCACCAATACAGAATCACTCAGGGCCACCACAGCATCACTCAATGACACCACAGCATCACGATGCGCCACCACAGCATCACTCAACACCACCACAGCATCACTCACTTTCACCACAGCATCAATCAGCACTACCACAGCATCAGTCAGAACCACCACAGCATCACTCAGGGCCAGCACAGCAACACTCAAAGCTACCACTGCATAACTCAAGGCCAGCAAAGCATCACTCATTGCTTCTTACACTTTTTAATTACAACTTCTCAGCATGCTGCACAGCAGCCACACTTCTCTACAGCACAGCTTAGGAACATTGGCAAAGTCAATAGCTCTAAGGTCTCGCCTTTGGGACATTATAAGTGTTTATTATCCAGCACAATATCCTAGATTAGACAACATCAAGTGTTGCATGGCTAAACACTTATAAGGTCCCAAAAGAGAGACCTACTGGCTATGCCAATGCTTGATTAACTAGACAGCAATTAAGAAGAAGAATCCCTGGAAGTACCTTCGCAGCATAGGAGATGGCGAGACAGTGGAGGTCTATGTTGTCGCCGGAGAGAAGGTGAGCAGTGGTGTCTTGTGTCCCTCCCGCCCCCGAGAGCGAGGCCGGCTCTGCCTGGCAGTCCAGGTGGCATGGTGGAGCTGGTGGAACCGGGAGCTGGGGGTCGCTTCTTTCTGTGATGGCCACCGCAGTCCTGTCTGATGCCATGGTCTGTCTGGGCTGGCAGGGTTTGCTTCTCAGGCCCTTGTTTCCACCCACGGCCTTGCTCCGCAGTGAATCTCTCTAGTGAACCCTTGGGTGGGTCACGGCTCCGGTGCCAGGGTCTGCTGTCCGGTGCTTTCTTCAGTGTCCTCCTCTCACCGTCTCTCTTCCTCCGCAGGGAGCAGAGGACGCCAATGTCACCATCCCAGAGTGTGTCCTTGTCCAGGGAAGTCGCTCTATCGCCACGGACCCCCGTGAAACGTCAGTCTGTACTGGGGAGACTGAGGCTACTAGGGTGCGCTGGGGGGGGTCCCTGCATGAGTCCAAAGCACTGATGACTGGGAGGCCTAGTGCATGTGGGGCCATCTCTATATTAGATGGGACAGGGTCTGCTGAGCCACTGGGCAGGCAGGGGCAGTACCCGGCTCCTGGCACCCTACCTGCTGCACCCACATCTCAGGGACTGGCATGAACGAGTAAGCTCCTATGCCCACAGAGGGGCTGGGCTGGGAGGCGCCCCCCTCTAGAACCCCTGGGGCGGTGCAGACCCTCGCCCCAAGCTCAGCTCTTAGGTGCGTCTGATGGCGCGCATGAACCCTCCCTGCTGCTGACACTGAGCTTAAGCGTGGCCTGGTGCCCCCACATCCCAGGGACTGGCAAGAGTGAGCAAGCTCCCATGCCCGCAGAGGGGTTGGGCTGAGAGGCAGCGCCCTCTAGAACCCCTGGGGCAGAGCAGACCCTCGCCCCAAACTCAGCTCTTAAGGTGCTTCTGATGGCTCGCATGAACCGTCCCTGCTGCTGACACTGAGCACTAGCGTGGCCTGGTGCCCCCACATCCCAGGGGCTGGCAAGAGTGAGCAAGCTCCCATGCCCGCAGAGGGGTTGGGCAGAGAGGTGCCCCCTTCTAGAACCCATGGGACGGCGCTGACCCTCGCCCCAGGCTTAGCTTTTGAGGTGCGTCTGATGGCGAGCATGAACCCTCCCTGTTGCTGACACTGAGCACTAGCGTGGCCTGGTGCCCCTACATCCCAGGGACTGGCAGGAGCGAGCAAGCTTCGGTGCTCGCAGAGGGACTGGGCTGGGAGGCGCCCCCCTCTAGAACCCCTGGGGCGGCGCAGACCCTCGCCCCAGGCTCAGCTCTTGAGGTGCATCTAATGGCGTGCATGAACCCTCCTTGCTTCTGACACTGAGCACTAGCGTGGCCTGGTGCATATTAGGTGTGGTCCCACAACCAGCCCCCAACCCTGGGTACCTCTGAGCCCCTATGCCCTGGGTTGCGTCAGCCCCCTGGTTGTGACCAGCTCGGTCCCTCCAGTCGCCATTTTTCCCACCTTGGTAAAGTAAGTAATGAGGCAAGGATAGTATGAGTCTCTTTCATTCTTACCCTTGATTGCTGGAGTTATTAATATAGTCAGACTTCACTGGAGTTGTTTGTTTTCTTTAAATATGACGGTGAAATGGGAACTCACAGCCGCAAGGTATGTATTTTTATGGTTTGAATTGCGCTACATTTTGAGACTCAATTACATGCTATGGCTTATTTTCTAAAGCCAGTGTGTGACCGGTGCCTCTACGGTCCTATCAGAAGGTACAACTTAGTAAGTTATGAATCTTCACTAACTAGATACAGAATCTATTCTGCAAGAATTCATACTTTCTCAGCGCAAAAGCTGATGCGGTGTATCTTAGAAGATAGAACTGCTGCTGTTCGTTGTTCATTGAACCTGCTGAAGCACTCACCCCCTCCTTGTAAATACGCCGTATACCCAGTTTAATTGAACTACAACATGGACTGCGCTCTCCTGCTTTCATCCCGATAAGGTTTCGAGCTAAATTGTTACCTCATAATTGAGATCGATATTTTGTTCATTATTTTTGGTGCAACTACTGATCCACCGCATGTTTTCGATTATCCGCAGATCAAGCAACATGAGTCGACACTTTTTCGATGCAACAGTAGATCATCCTGAATGTGTATGAATAGATACCTGGTAAGAGAACTTCTCTCCCTGCTGCTATCAGATTTCAGCTTTCAAACACCTAATCACAGAAAATCTACAGTCAACATGGGGCAGTTTTCAATATGTGAGGTCAACCGAACCGGTTATTGTAGAACGAAAAGATCATATTTTAAAATAATGCAATTAGTAGTATGTAAGAATAGCGATTGCCAGTGTATGTGCATGTATTTACAAGCGAGGTGTCCTTGGACTCTCATTTTTTTGTGTATAGGGTAAATATTGTAAATATGGTGTTGTATTTTGGCGACTGCTCTATGTGAATATAACTATGAATGTGATGTTATATGAAATATTGTTTATATGAACGAATACCTCTAGTTGCAAAATACGAGTATGTTAGTGCCCTAAATATATCACTCATATAACTATTGTATATATTTTTTAGTGCAATAGACGGCTACCTGATGAAGGCGTTTATGCCGAAATGCGCGTTGTACATCTGCCGCACTGCCAACATCAACTTTGCGTCTGCCATCATGTATTTGTATATATCAAATGTTTATTAGTCATCATTTTATATCTTTGATAAAAATTGACACTATGATCTATCAAATAATTTATGCCTATAAAAGATAAAATAAATAAATATATCGTTTTGATAAATAAAATCCATGTGTTAATTGATTATGTACCTTAGGATAGTCTATCTCTCACTATCATTCATGATTTTTCTAGAGGTATTCTTATATTCTAAATTTTTATTGATATTAGTTTCTAGCTATAATACTTTCCTATATCATTTAATCAACCCTTCACATGTTACTTCCAGACACCACAGTATTGGGGCGGAGGGTCAGCCCACTTCAGCCATTGGCTAACTTCACTGTCCGCGACGTGAATCTCCCCCTCACAAGTACACACCAGTACTATTGCCTTTTCCAATTTTAATTTGCCTTTTTAATTTTTCAATTTTTTATTGTTAAATAAAGAACATGAAAAAACAAACAAGGCAATAAAACAATATACTCGGGTGTGCGCTCAAGGAGGAAGGGAAATGCATTACAGGACAATACAGGAGATAATTTACATAGATGGGGGGGAGGGGGGGGTCCGAGGCAGAAAACTCAATGTCAAAGAACATGAACGCTAAACAATACCAGGAATGTTGGGTCAGGGGGACTGGGGAGGATCAGGTATCTCTGTGAGGGGAGGCGTGCATATATCTCCTCGGTAGGAGTTCCATTGGCCCCAAATTTTACCCCATTTCTTGGGTCTACCCCGTGCCACATACACCGTCTTCTCCCTAAACATGCACCAATCCATGTTCTCCTTCCAAGTCACAACCGTAGGGGGCCTCTGGGAACCCCACAGCTGTGCAATGCCTCTCTTAGCAATCATATTTCCAAGTGTCGCCCATCGTGTCTGTGACACGTCATAATCATTCGGCTCCCACACGTTCAACAAACACCGTCGAGCTTCAGGCAACATCGCGACACCCGTTACCTCCTTCATCACATCATGCACGCGATTCCAGAAAATCACCATCTCCGGACATTCCCAAATTATGTAAAGAAAGGTACCAAGCAGACCACAGCCACGCTTACATAAACCATCTGTCGAATAACCCATACGAATCAAGCGAGGGCCGGTAACATAAATCCGATGTAAGATCTTAAGCTGGACAAGGCGGAGACGGGCCGGGATCGCGACCTCCTTAGGTGAGGATATCGCCGATTGCCAGTCCTTGTCATCCAATTCTATACCATCCTCAATCCAGATCGCCCTTAGGTGCTCGAGCAGGTTCGAACAATCGTTGATCATTTTCTTGTATATCAAAGAAATGGTGCTATCTGGCACATGACCATCTAGTACACGATCTTCGAGGGGGGAGGATTCCGGAATGTCGCCACCCCTGGGAAAAACCGAACTCAGCGCGTGGTGAATCTGTGCATAGCGGAAGAATTCCCTATCACTTAGCTTGTATTCTATCTTCAATTCTGCAAAAGTCTTTATCCTGCCCTTAACCCAGAGATCTCCCATTCTACAAATACCAATCATATCCCATTTCTCAAATCCTTTCGTCTTCCACAGGCAACCTAATTTCGCAGATGCATAAAGCGGAGTCGCACGGGTCAATCGATCCCTCCATCCCATGTCCGCGGTCGCACAATGCCACACTCGGACTGCTATCTTAGTGGGTCCCGAGAGCTGTGTTTGAGAAGATCCAGAATAGAGAGCTCTGTTATAATCACCACCTGGTAGCAGCCACTTATCCATTTCGAACGCTGGATTCAAAGCCAGACCATACATCCCATGGTTGATTGCTGCAAGCTGAGAAGCCCAATAATATCGCCTGATATCCGGAAGTGCGATACCGCCGTCATACCAGGGAAGAGCGATAGGCGAACGCCCATCCCATATCAACTGCCTCTGTAAAGTCTCCACCTCCCGGAAATAACTCGCCGGAATTACGTCGAGTGTATTCTGAAGTGCGTATAAAAACCACGGCAAGGACACCATTTTAAAAAGAGCTGCTCGCCCAAGAGGAGATAACGGCAACTTACACTAACCCACTACGTCAGATCGTAAACGTTGAAGCGGAGGAAGCAGATTACGATCATAGCGAACCGCAGGGTCCAATGTTATAAAGACTCCCAGATCCTTAAAACCCGTCTGCGTTACCTGGATAGGACACCCACGTGGCAGAAGGGGGCCGCCGCCCGTGACCACATATATGAAAGATTTGGTCCAGTTAATTACTAGGCCGGAGTTTCTTCCAAACGAATTAAGCACATCAAATAATACATTCAGCGATTTTTGAGGCGACGTGAGGTACAACAAAATATCGTCCGCATAGAGCGACATGCGATCCTCAAATTCCGGAGTCCATTGTATGCCCCTCATCGAAGGTTCCCACCGTATCCAGGCAGCAAGAGGTTCCAAGGCAAGGGCAAAGAGAAGCGGAGACAGCGGACAACCTTGCCGCGTACCTCTCCCAAGACCAAAGGGCCTAGAGACCCGACCGTTAACCACAACCTGTGCCAATGGCTCCTCATACAGAAGTTTCACCCAACCAATGAAACCAGGGCCAAAACCAAACTTCGCAAGAGCAGCCCAGAGGTATGGCCATTCAACTGTATCAAAGGCCATCGTAGCGTCCAAGGAAGCCAAGATGGCCGGTTCACGCAGTGACGCCGCCCTCGCGAGAACACCATGTAAGCGCCGCAAATTCAATGCTGTGTTGCGACGTGGAATGAAGCCAGACTGATCCGGATGAATTAGGTCACTGATTACCTTTATCAAGCGGTTTGCGAGCAACTTTGCAAGAATCTTAGGCTCAGCATTGAGGAGCGAGATGGGCCTGTAAGACGCACAGCGATCCCGCGGTCTCCCCTCCTTATGAATCACCACGATGGTCGCAAGACGCTGATCACGAGGAAGGGAGCCAATTTCACGCGATGTTAAGAACATATCACGAAGTTACGGTGCCAGTGCGTCAGGGCGCAACTTGTCAAGTTCGATGGGAAGACCATTAGGGCCCATAGCTTTCCCGGAGCGAATAGAGCGGATAGCGAGAGCCACTTCTTCAACCGAGAGCGCAGCATCCATCAATTCCCTCTCTGAATCCGACAGACGAGGCAATGCAATATCTCGTAACAGCAAATGAGAGTCTTCCTCAGGTCTGTCAGACACTGGGAAATATACATCCCGAAAATATTCAGCAAAGCACTCAACAATGCCAACAGGGTCAGTCACTCGCATGCCATCAGGTCTCTCAATCACCGGAACCACACGACTCACCCTCTCCTTTCTGTCTAACCACGCAATCAGTTTCCCAGCCTTGTCACCTACATCATACAGTCGTCCCTGCTGCTCTCTGCACATCGTTTTAGCAGCGTCTGTTACGAGGGCCCTATAATCAAGTTGCTTGAGACTGAGCACATGAATAGTATCTCGAGTAACACCCCGCTCCAAATCACTTTCCAGCTCAGCAATTTCAGTCTCAAGGGGGACCACCGCCTCATTTTTGCTTTTCTTGGCGCACCCAATTAACGATAGTGTCTGCCCACGTATGACCGTCTTAAATGCCTCCCACAATGAAACAGGAGAGGACACAGACCCCACATTCTCAACAAAGTACAAATCTAAAGACTTAATAAGTTCAGCTCGGGTTTTAGGGTTACAGAGGTGCCAAGGATTAATCGGGGCCACCCGTCCCTCAGCACCTACATTCACATTTATCTGAAGCCACAGAGGGGAGTGGTCTGATATGCCACGAGCCAGATGTCTGACCTCCCCAACTGATGAGGACTGGGCAGCCGGCATCAAAACATAGTCCACTCTGGAAAGACTACCATGTGCACCCGAGTGGAAAGTGTACTGTGCCTGTCCTGGATGCATCAATCTCCAACAGTCTACAAGTCCCAGTGTTTCCAAGAAACCACCCAACCAAGACAGTGCTCTCGTAAGATCTCTGGGGGGTAGCGATCCTCTGTCCCGGAGACGACTGAGTTGAAATCTCCACCCAGTATCAGGACACCATTCAAGAGCCCCAAAACTACTCGTCCCAAATCTGCAAAAGTAGTGGTCTGTAAGCCAGGTGGGACGTACACAGAGAGCAACGAGACAGTTTTCCCCTCCCACCTACCAGTAAGGGCGACATAACGCCCCCTATCATCCAGGACTATGTTATCGATTTCCAGGGGGAGAGAGTTCCTGACTAGAATACCCACCCCTCTAGAACTAGTGGTGAACCCAGAATGTGCAGCGAGACGATATCCCCGCCTGTTCATAGCGTAACAAGTGTTTCCAATCAAGTGAGTCTCTTGCAATAACACTACATCATGAGGTCGTCCCAATTTTTTAAAAAGGGAACAGGGACGACCCAGCTAACTATCGCCCCATAAGCCTTATTGACTCTTCCCAGAAAGTTGCAGGGAAAGTGGTCCTTGGTAGGGTGCTTCAGTGGGCGGAAGAAAATAAGATTCTTTCCGACTTTCAAGCAGGATTCAGGTCTGGTATGGGGATTATTGAGCAGTCATTTCTTTCATCTGCTAATGTTATACTGGAAGGTGGTGGTACTGGTCAAAGGCAGTTTGTATCTCGCATTCATTGATCTGCGTACTGCCTTTGACCTAGTGCCCCGTGACCGCCTATGGAGGGTATTGTTCGATTTGGGAAAGCCTCCTTATCTATTATCACTATTAATGAAGCTCCATTCCGGGAATTTTGCCCAGATACGGTGGGGCAAACAGGGCCAAAAGACTGCACGGATAATAGTAAATAGAGGAGTTCGCCAGGGGTGCGTCCTTGCCCCCACTCTGTTCTCATTTTATGTAAAAGGAGTGGTGGAGCACCTCCTAAAAATCCCCGCTGACGCACCATCCTTGGCGGGGAGGAGAATACCCACTTTATTATTTGCAGATGATACCCTTCTAATTTCCAAATCCCCGGTAGGTCTTCAGATCCTACTCGACAATTTCCAATTTTTTTGTGAGCTAAGGGGTCTAAAGATCAACACAGAAAAAACTAAATACCTGGTCTTGAATCCTCCTAAAAACTTGGCTGACCACCTACTCTAAATATGGTACCTCTGGATAGAGTTAAGGAGTTTGATTACCTTGGCATTTGCCTCTCTGATACCATGAGGTGGAATAGCCACCTCCATAAAATGTTACTTAGCCATAAAAGGGTGGTGGGGGCCCTCCTTAAGGAACAGAGGCTATCTACCCTTAAACCTATTGCCCCGGTGCTAGATATTTATATGGCAAGAGGCGTTAGTGCGGTGCTCTATGGGGCTGAGCTTTGGGGAGCTCAGAACGTAGATCAGCTATCCTGTTCTGAAAACAAATTATTGAAGGACCTCATGTTTCTCCCCAATAGTACTCCCACTCTTCCCTTGCTCTTGGATATGGGTTGTCGCCCCATTAAAGATTTGGCCCGATTAAGACCCCTTCTCCTTTGGGCTCGCATATGGAGGGTCCCAGAACTTGGCAGCTACGCAGAAGGGCTGAAGGAAATATTATCCATGCACGGCTGGTCAAAGGTAAGGTGGTTAGTGGATGTAAAGAATTTGCTTGAAGAGCTGGGCCTCGGCGAGGCGAGGCACTCCAGGTCCGCACCCCCTAAGGAGGCTCTGAAAACGGTTTACTGGAACTGGGTAATGAACAAGAGAAACAATGACCCCAATTTATGTAAAGCCTCTAGAGTTTTCTTAATGGTAAAAGATGTAGCCCTCCGGGAAGCCTATCTCCATTTTATTTCTAGACCTAGAGATAGGGCCTTATATTTTAAATTCAGACTAGGTATCCTTCCCGTGGGATAACTGACGGCACGTTGGAAGATACCGGCGCAAACTGTTCCTTATTGCTGTTTCTGCCCTCTCAGGACTGAGTCAGTGTCCCATCTCTTGTTCGAATGCCCTGCCTATAAAGCGCCCCGTAACAGATGGCTAAAACCACTGTGCAAAGATCTGGGCACCAGAGACCATAGTGTTGCTATGCGAATCTTAAAATCTGATACACGGCCCCTGTTTGTGTGTGGTATGGCGAAGTTTTTAAGTTGGGCCTGGTTAATTAGGTCAAAAAGGCTTTTGTACATTGTTTAATTTAGGTCGTTTGGACTGACCGTTTTGTAAAATAATTTATTACCATCTGTTTTAATTGTATCTTACTTGCATCTTGTTTAAATGTAATGTATGGCTATGTTTTTATCCTTTTACTACTGTTGTAACTTGTATGCATGCTTTTTAAGATATTTTGTATATCGAAATAAAGCCAATTTGACTGACTGACTGACTACATCAGGGGAAAGGCGTTGCAACGTTTGTAACACTACCCCCCTCTTTATCCGATCCCCCAACCCATTAACATTCCAACACAGTAGCCACAGCCCCCTACCCCCCATCCCAGCCATCGATGAACTCCCACCCCGTGTCGAACACAACACCCAGATCCAGAATTAAAACAATACGTTGCCTTGAAAAAGAACGGAACACACCCAATACACTCCCTCCCTCCCCCCAACAGAACCCTGGTGCAACTCCCCCCACCCTGCACGCCTGCGTTAGACTCAAAAGCCACCCCAACTTGCAGTGTGCCTGTCGCCCTAACAAAAACTAATCTACACAAAGAAACCCAGAGGAGGAAAGGGTCCCATTCTCCCCCGCCACCTCCGGGTGTATACTTCAAAGCATACAATCATAAAAGTCAGCAAACCACAGTTGTCTATTGTACACATTGTCCGGAACTCGGGATCCACCGCTCATTCTTGCTCCAACAGGCCACCTTCAGCTCCGCCAGAATGTTCCATGTGATCGCGCCGGGTAGGCAACGTATCCAGCCAGTCACTCACCCCCTTGGGGCGATCAAAAAAGAGCGTCCGATCATCATACTCAACACGCAAACGGGCCGGGAAAAGCATCGCATACTTCAAATCCATATCTCTTAATCACCGCTTCCCCCCCCCGAAATCCCATCCTTTGCTTCTGAACGGATTGGGAGAAGTCCGGGTAGAAGTTCACTGTGGTATTTTCAAACTTCGTAGGGCCATCCACCCGTGAAGCCTGCAAAATGGCGTCTCTGTCCCTGAAATTAAAAATTCTGGCGATGATCGGCCGCGGAGGGAAACCCGGCTTCGCCTTCCCTCCCGGCACTCTGTGTGCACGTTTCACCACAAAGAATTTACTCAGTCCCTTGAGGGCGAGGTAGTTGAGGATGAGGTCTTTGACAAGGAGATCAGTGGTCAGTGTTCCAGAATTTTCAGGGACCCCAATAATACGTACATTATTGCGTCTTGCCCAACCCTCAAAATCCTCCAGTCAACGAGCAAAAAGATCGTTAGAGGATCTCAAATTACGAACCTCTGTCTGCAAGTCGGACATATCCGTCGTGAGGGTGGAGGTCTTCAAGTCTAAGGATTTGACTTTCTCATTAGTCTTTGATAAATCCGTTCTAATGAGATTGACGTCAATGGCCACGGTGTCAAGCTTCAGGGCAAGAGCCTCGTATTGCAGGCCGATGGATGCCTTGATACTGGCAATGGCGCCCATGACCAAAAATAGAAAAGGAGAGTGCCCTGCCTCAAGATAAGTAGGCCCTATCTATGGGGTCCTGGCTGATAGATATGGAGGGGTGGTTAACCAAGGGGTTGACAGAACATAGATTAATCACATGGTCGAATTAAGAGGACTAAACAGTTCAATTTTATGAAAATATATCTTTTTATTTTTATTTTTATTTTCTGATACGAAGAGTTAAAAAAGCTTTTTTCTGGGAAACAATATATATATATTTTTTTTGGGGATATATCACAAGTGCATATAAGTCATAAATAAAACAGACAGATATGGAGACAACAATGTCACAACAATTCGTCCTACCCAGTAACAGCCTCTATTCACACTCACATAATCATTCACTTCATCCCTACTCTTACTCTCTCTCCTAATTTCATACACCAATCACTCTATCATTCATTCTACTTTCCCTTGCAATTATAGCACATAGATGGTCAAGTCGGGATGTTCATCCGGGTAGTTGGTTTTAGCTACGGGTCCTGGTGTAGTGAGGACAATAACTGTGTTCCAGGAGACAAACGCCGACGCGCGTTTCGGTGACCGGCCAAAGGGGCCGCACCTTCGTCAGGGCAAGGGGCAGTATACTGGGGCGGGCAGAAAGGTAAAAACTCTGCAATATAGAGAGCAGAACAAAATACATTTTTACTATTCTGTTTGGTTATGTACATATTCTGGATACTGATGATCTTTTTTTTTAAAAACATAACTTCATTTTTTAAATGTTTAGAAAAACATGCATTCAATATTTATATCAGTTACTTTTTCAATTTAAATAGTTTTGGAGCAAAGCTCCTACATTTGGCCAGTGATCGCTATGCCATGTCAACCCACTTAAGACACTCCCTAGTACAGATTCCCATATAAGTGGACTCTGGAAGGCATCATGGTAGCCTTGACTGTATGGACCATGGAGCACATTTAACACAACACAGTGACATCTTCACTTGCAAACAGCTGTATTTTCCTTTTATCACACACACTCACTTGTATTTAGATTTCTTTCCGTACTCCTCTAGGGTACACGCATGACTTGTTGTTACAGTCCCAGATAAATCTTAGGACAGCACTATTGTTAACTAATCCTGGTTAGTCAGAGTAGGTCATATTGGCGAGTGGCCAGGTGTTTGAGACCAATAGTACCGTTGTTATATACTTTCTCTGCCATATAAGTATATATTTTCAATCTTTTACCTGATTCCTTATTCGGTTCTGCTGTTCAAAAGTAGTGGACTTAAGATGACATCAGAGGGTGCATGAGCGTCTACGCTGTAGTTATTTCACAAGACAGGATAATTTTAGTTCGATTCCTGTGGGGACCAGATGAAAAACCTTTTTTTAAAAATATTTCTAGACTAGTCAAGATTAAAAAACTTATCCTGAACCTTACTCTTTTCTAAGCTTCATATCATATGGAGTTTATATGAGTCTCTCTCTTCCATTTCTTTCATTTATTTAGCTAGATGGAGACTGTTTGTATAGACTCCTACTTAAAGAAAACCTATCAGCTGTTCATCGCGCTCAAAATGCACTCTATGATGTTCTAATCACCTACCAAAATAATATGGATTCTCGGCGTTATATTTCAAAACACCTTTCGATTTTAGCGTTCATCTGGTTCCTAGATGGCAGTTCAAGGTAGCAGTTTGGCAGGAACAGGGCCTGTCAAGAAAAACATAGTTATCTCAATTTAGTGTACTGGCCACTCCCAGTAGATAGTTCTCGCTATGAGGGGTTTTATGAGGACATTTGTTAACACTTTCAAAAACTACTCCCCGTGGCAGGTGTTCTAGTCAGATACATGGCTGGGATCCAAGTTATTAATGTTACTCCATTTCTTTTCGAGTTGTCTAATGTACAGGGGTATACACTTGTATAGAGCCTAAACATTCTACATTGGTGGTGAAAGGGTGTTTCCAGAAACTAATCCACCCACCCCTCGTGATTGTAGTACCTATAGATCTTTGACTCGATTTGTTTACCTTTCAGAATTCAAAGCGTAGTTAGAATTCTAGAATGCCACTCGTATTCAGAAATAGGCGTTCTCCCTCTAAGTGGGTTTCCCGGGGCATAGGGATGCAATATTCCAGTTGGCGCCTATACACCTGCAAATAAACACAGCGATATAAGGCGGCTAGTAGCCTCAATTGTCCCTCTTTCGTTGTAATTGCTATCATATTTACCTCTTTATGGGCGGGATGATCGTATCTGGAAAGCGGTTTCACTATTATTCTGTTTCCCTGCTATTTGAAAAGTGAACAAGTCTCGTAGTTCCGGGCCACTTTCAAATGGAGCTGACTGCTACATTACCTAAAGGGGGATAGTAGAGAGAGTTTGAACGCGGAGAATATCCCTAGTTATGTTCCGAAATTCGCGAGACTCAGTCAACGCGCTTACCTTTTTCCCGGACGTCAGTCTCCTCACATTGGGGTTCCGCCGACTAAGTCTGCCAGCCAGTTGATCAATGCCGGTTCCCTCACGTTTCTGTCGTCCTATTTAAATGTCGTCATGTTCGCGCTTCATGGGCTTTCCTTCTCAGCTGGCCCCGATTAAAGAGATAGAAATAAAGGGCGGACTCTCGCTACCATTGTTTCCTCAGTCGCCATATTGAGTATACCGGCGGTGATCATGTTGTTAATAGTCTGATGGAATACGGCGGCCATCATGATGTAACCGATCGTCTTTTGTCACAATGAATATTTTTGTATTATTAAGTTCCTGCGGGTTATAATATCCACATCAGTGTCATCAACTGCTAACGCGCTATTCTAAATATCGACTGCGCTATTTCTTTTATAAAGATATTATGTGATATAGAGGAACGGCTATTATAGTGAAACCAGTTGTTAAGTTTCACACAGACTCAATCTAAGCAGCATGTAGTTCCATGATTGTTGGAGAGATAAGTGATCTTTAAATCGGTTGTATAAGCATACTAGTGAAACTAGTTGTTAAGTTTCACACAGACTTAATCAGAGCTACTTATAATTCTGTGATTATTAGAGGGCAGAAAGATCCTTAAGTCAGTTGTTTACACATACTGGTAGGACTACTCTCTTTATAGCCACTAATCTGCCATCATGTTGTTAAAGAAACGCCTGATGCCAGGGGCATTCCTCATTCAGGCCTTTTTTAACGGAGTCCAGATAAAAGATCCAGAAGACCTCCCGTTTCTTTCGGAGGCATGTAGGATCAATTCCAGGGTTGGCCTTTATCTTTTCTAAGATAAACCAGCGGATTTCAATATCTGTATGGCTTTTTTCTAACCAATGAGTCACAATAGGAGCAGCCGTCTTTTTGTTTCTTATATTGGACTTATGCTTACCTATGCGCACCCGGCATTCTCGACCAGTTTCTCCAACATATGGGAGATTGCACGGACACAGGATAAGGTAGATAATGTTGTTGGTGCGACAATTGGTTAACGTGGCATTCCTATTAACTGAGATGGTACGTGTATTGGTAATAACTGTATCACCCACTATGGCCTGTGGACAAATGTGGCATGTTCCACATTTATGATTGCCGTATATAGGATCCATTCCTGTTAAGGAGGTTTGTTTGTTTGTGGGAGGTTCCTGTATTTTTCCTTTTACTAAATGGCTTCTTAAGTTTTGATTTTTTTTGAAGGCAAAGATGGGTCGTTGAAGGTGTGCTTTATTCTCCTCCAGGTTTAGGATATGCCAGCTTGAATTTACGGCCTGCCTGATTTTATGATTCATTTCGGAGTGACGGGTAACGCACACCAGTTGGTTCACTTTCTCCGATTTGTTCTCCACAAACATAGCTTCCCTGTTAGTATATCTGGCTCTTTTGAATGACTCTCTAATCAATCTTGGGGGGTATCCACGGAATCGTAGTTTTTCCTGGAGTATGTCCGCTTGAGTCAAAAAATCTTGTAGGTCCGTACAGTTCCTTCTAATCCGAAGGAACTGACTATAAGGGATACTGTCCCTCTGGCTGCGTGGATGGAAGCTACCATATTGGAGCAAGGTGTTTCGCGCTGTTGGTTTGGTATACAGCGATACTTTGATGACATTGTCTTGATGTTCAATCCAGATGTCTAGAAATTCAATTCTAGACCTACTGGTGTGGCTGGTAAATTTCAGGTTAGTATCCGCCACATTGAGCCAATCAATGAATTCAGTCAGTTGTTCTTCTGCCCCTTTCCAGATAAAAAAGATGTCGTCAATGAACCGTTTCCAGTTCATGACGTTCTCGAAAAAGGGGGCTATTTCGTTAAAGATATTCATCCTTTCGAATTCCCCCATATACAGACAGGCAATGCTTGGGGCACAGCTTGCTCCCATGCTGACCCCAGAGGCCTGTCTGTATATGGTGTTATCGAATTCAAAGTAGTTTTCAAATAATACTACTTTCAAACATTGTAAGATGAATTCAGAATTGGTTATACCGGTGTTTCTGGACAGTACAGTCTCCACTGCATTGTATGCTCCTTGTTGTGGTATATTTGAGTACAAAGACTCCACATCCAGCGTGACCATTATTTCAGATTTTTCGAGAAATGGCATCCCTTCCACTTGCTGGATAAAGTGCCCAGTATCTCGTACATATGATTTTAGTTCTGTCACCATAGGATTTAAAAATTTATCGATATACTTCGATAATGGCTCGGTGGCAGAGCCAATGGTAGAGACTATTGGTCGCATAGGAGGATCTACACTATTCTTATGGGTTTTTGGTAAGCCATATATAATAGGTATTCTGGTGTTAGATGGAGTCAAATATTCTGCCTCGGCTTCACATATGTGGTCTTGGTTAACCGCTTTTTGGACCATAGTCAATATCCGTTTTTTAAGGGCATTTTCGGGGTTCCTGGTGACACGTATGTAGTGGCCTGAGGATGATAAAAGATCATTCATTCTCCTTTTGTAGTCAGTTGTATCTAGGACTGTTATCCCACCACCTTTATCACAAGGTTTGATTGTGATGTTTTTGTTCATTTCCAAGTCCTTAAGTGCTTTCTTTTCTTTAATAGATAGGTTGGCTTTAGGTAGGGGCACATATTTGGTCATTTTGTTGATCTTCTGCATGACAGTTTTTTCAAATATATTGACCTCAGGTCCAACCATCTCTAATGAAGGTGTGAACGAAGATGGGGGTTTACAACCAGATCTATTGCTTTCATTGTCGGTGGGAGGGGCTTCCAGGAAAAACTTCTGAAGGCGTATTTTCCTAAAGAATAGTTGTAGATCTTTATTTAGTTCAAATTTATTGAAGTTGGAAGATGGCACGAATGAGAGGCCCCTAGATAGAAGTTGAATGGCCTCAGGATCTACAGTTTCGTTGGATAAATTGAATACAGGGAGCCCCCTTATGTTCTCCAATACTGATTGTGACGAGTCTGCACATACATCTGCGGCTGTCCGCGACCCTGATGGTAACTCCTCGTTTGGGGGGTTCTCGGTGGGGGACGGGTGTTGCCCCGGCGATTCCCTAAAAAACGGTTAGGTTGGTAGTTGCGTTCATATCCTCCATTTCTATTCCCCCTGTTGGAATTTTGGCCCTGATTAGGGTTATGGCCTTGTTCATAGCTCGGGTCATATTCCTCTGGGGTATCCCCCTCAGAGTCAGTTGTTTCAGAAAAGGTGGTGACCTTTCTTCCCTGTCCCCACCTTGATGTCTGTCCTCGAGGGGCATTTTCTTCTTGGTTAGTGTAGAAGTTAGTCCCCAAGTAGGGATAGGCCCTTTCTTGTGAGAACATTCGGACATCCTTCCTTAGTTTTTCTGTTTTCCTTTTTAAAAGGTAGTCTGAGAAGGATTCCAGTTCAAATTGGATTTCTTCAAGTTTCCTTTTTCCCTCATCCACTGAATCTCCCTCCTTTAACTTATCTTCCAATTCCCTAATTTCTTTTTCAAGGATCTCCATCACAGTTCGTGCTGTTTCCACAATCAGCATCATCCAGTCCCTGGAGCAACGGTCAGAAATAAGGGCCCATCGCTCCAGGAACTGTCTGATTTCGATGAACATTCCAGGGATGTTCCGGACTCTAAGCCCAATGGGGATTGTACCAGCTCGTAAATAATCTAACATGAACTTAGCATGTAGTTCTGTTCTCTTTGATTTTTTCCGGAGATTTAGCAGTTTGTTCCAATCTCCATTTAGTCCTTTGGGTACAGTGAAATCTTGATTACCATCCACTGGGAGGCCTAACATTTTAGCAAAGTCATCATCTGTGAGACCGAACGTTTTTATGGTATCCATTCTAGTTTTTTCTTGGTAGAGATTCGTGTAGGGCCAACCAGAGTTTAACTAGTTTGTAGGGGTCAGTCAAAAAGAAACCAATCGTCTGAATATGATGTTAAATAATTTTTCTTCCTAATTTACTAGGCCTAAGATGGTATTAAATACAGGTCATGCGTGTATCACTTTGAAGTCTCAAACAAGTTATCCTAACATTTACACACAATCATTCAAATTTCACTCATACGTTCTCTAGGTCCATTCAGTTGGAAGAACCCAAACAAACCCCCACAGCTCAAGGCTGGGAATCAAGTGAACAGAGAAGGGGGTTCCCCGTGGGTATCTTAAGGATGTAGGCAGGTAATAAGGGGGAAAAAACCAAAAATAGAAAAGGAGAGTACCCTGCCTCAAGATAAGTAGGCCCTATCTATGGGGTCCTGGCTGATAGATATGGAGGGGTGGTTAACCAAGGGGTTGACAGAACATAGATTAATCACATGGTCGAATTAAGAGGACTAAACAGTTCAATTTTATGAAAATATATCTTTTTATTTTTATTTTTATTTTCTGATACGAAGAGTTAAAAAAGCTTTTTTCTGGGAAACAATATATATATATTTTTTTGGGGGATATATCACAAGTGCATATAAGTCATAAATAAAACAGACAGATATGGAGACAACAATGTCACAACAATTCGTCCTACCCAGTAACAGCCTCTATTCACACTCACATAATCATTCACTTCATCCCTACTCTTACTCTCTCTCCTAATTTCATACACCAATCACTCTATCATTCATTCTACTTTCCCTTGCAATTATAGCACATAGATGGTCAAGTCGGGATGTTCATCCGGGTAGTTGGTTTTAGCTACGGGTCCTGGTGTAGTGAGGACAATAACTGTGTTCCAGGAGACAAACGCCTTTCCTGGAACACAGTTATTGTCCTCACTACACCAGGACCCGTAGCTAAAACCAACTACCCGGATGAACATCCCGACTTGACCATCTATGTGCTATAATTGCAAGGGAAAGTAGAATGAATGATAGAGTGATTGGTGTATGAAATTAGGAGAGAGAGTAAGAGTAGGGATGAAGTGAATGATTATGTGAGTGTGAATAGAGGCTGTTACTGGGTAGGACGAATTGTTGTGACATTGTTGTCTCCATATCTGTCTGTTTTATTTATGACTTATATGCACTTGTGATATATCCCCAAAAAAAATATATATATATTGTTTCCCAGAAAAAAGCTTTTTTAACTCTTCGTATCAGAAAATAAAAATAAAAATAAAAAGATATATTTTCATAAAATTGAACTGTTTAGTCCTCTTAATTCGACCATGTGATTAATCTATGTTCTGTCAACCCCTTGGTTAACCACCCCTCCATATCTATCAGCCAGGACCCCATAGATAGGGCCTACTTATCTTGAGGCAGGGTACTCTCCTTTTCTATTTTTGGTTTTTTCCCCCTTATTACCTGCCTACATCCTTAAGATACCCACGGGGAACCCCCTTCTCTGTTCAATGGCGCCCATGACGTCTTGTAGTGTTAAATCTGCCAACACAGCAGGATCTTCAATTGCCTCCTCCCGGGATCTAGGTGTACCACCGGGGGACCCCCTAGGTTGGGTATAACGATCCATGACATTTCTTTGAGTTGCACCCCCTCGGAAAGCGGTCTTGACTTTTCGTTGTTTCGCCTTCGGGCTTGCTTGTCATGGTGGGCTGTGTGCCCCGAAGGGGTGCCTGAGACCTGGTCAAAATGGCTCCTCAGAATTCACCCACGGGGTCACCAAAGGCAGATTAAAGCCAGTGTATTGCTGAAGCCACGCACTCGTTGTTCCCAGGCCTATGTGGAAGTCACGGAGTCCAGTTGCGCCCAATGTCGGTCTTGGTGAAGAACTGCCTGGGCACAGTAACAACTTGAGCCCCGGGTGTCTCCACGGGATAGGCCGCAAAGGTTCGAAGTGTCGTAGCTTAGGATCCCGAAGTCCAAATCAATTTCTGAAAGCAGCTATTATATCAGCTGGGCCGCGTCATCAATAACCCATCTTCGTAATCAGGATATAATTCAGGATAGATGCGGGACGCGGCGAGGGTCTTGGGAGCCCTGTGATCACGCGGCCATCTCGGATGCGAGCGAAGCTCCACCCCCCTGCATCAATTTATTAATGTTATTTTTAGTTTGTGAGGGGATGGCCTTTTGACCTTTTTTGCAGTAGTCCAGCAGCTATTTCTAGTATAAATAGTGGTGCTGAGATCTTCCAATTTGAGGAGTAAAACAGTAATCTTTAATTTGTTAGTAATTTAGGGCCTGATGATGGTGGGACCACCACGGACAGCCCGTCTGTGGCGGCCTCACCGCCATTAAAATGAAGATTGGAGAGACCGACCAGCACTGATCCGATAGGCACAAGCAGCCTGTCAGAAGGAACTTCAATCCCTACAATGGTGGCGGTCCATGGACCATGGGCCTGATGATGGTGGGGCCACCACGGACAGCCCGTCTGTGGCGGTCTCACTGCCACTGAAATGAAGTTTGGAGAGACTGACCAGCACGGATCCGATGGGCACAAGGAGCCAGCCAGAAGGAACTTCAATCCCTACAATGGTGGCCATCCATTGACCATGGACCTGATGATGGTGGGACCACCATGGACAGCCCGTCTGTGGCGGTCTCATCGCCATTGAAATGAAGATTGGAGAGACCGACCAGCACGGATCCAATGGGCACAAGGAGCCTGTCAGAAGGAACTTCAATCCCTACAACGGTGGCGGTCCATGGACCATGGGCCTGATGATGGTGGGACCACCACAGACAGCCCGTCTGTGGCGGTCTCACTGCCATTGAAATGAAGATTGGAGAGACCGACCAGCACGAACCCGATGGGCGCAAGGAGCCAGCCAGAAGGAACTTAAATCCCTACAAAGGTGGCGGTCCATGGACCATGGGCCTGATGATGGTGGGACCACCACAGACAGCCCGTCTGTCTCGGTCTCACCGCCATTGAAATGAAAATTGGAGAGACCAACCAGCACGGATCCGATGGGCACAAGTAGCCCGTCAGAAGGAACTTCAATTCCTACAATGGTGGCCCTCCATGAACTTATCAGACAGGGTAACAAAATTAGACTTTACAACATGACCACAATTGCAAACGTCATAAGACAACCCCCGCCCCCACCTTTCCAGCCAGTATGAAAACCTAATATATTAGAGGGAGTTGAAGAGACCCGCCTCACTCGACCCGAATGGTAGCGGTTTTTGGTATACATTGTGGATAGATTTTAAAAGTACACATAATGCATTTTTTCTCTTTTAAGCCAAACAGCCTTCTTGTTCCTGTCTCATATGTAGACAGTGCTGATACTTTAGTCTGGAGGGGTTTTCTGTACTGGCAGACACCTTAGCAACAAATCATGTATTTTTGACGTTTTCCCAACAGCCAGAGCTGCCAAACTTTGGAGCTGGGGAACCGGATTCGAGTCTCGGCATCGGCTGAACATCCTGTAATCCTGGGCACCTCACTTAATCTCCCCCTGCCTACCGAAACAAGCATTGACATACCCAATAGTTCTCGCCTTTGGGACCTTATAATTGTTTAGCCATACAACAGTTGATGTTGTTGCACCAAGGATACTGTGCTGCATAACTAAATACTTATTAGGTCCCAAAAGCGAGACCTATTGGCTATGCCAATGCTTGTTGTACTTGAAGTAGCCAGAAGCTGTGACGATCGGGCTTTTGTTTCCGGGTGCTTCAAGTTCATCCATGTCCAATTTATTTTAGGTTTTACCCATAAAAAAACTGGGCAGGATACTTTGGCCATCCAGACAGAATGAAGAGCTTCTTGGAGCTCTGCTAAAGGGAGGCGGTGGTATTATTTAAAGATCAGACTGCCCTTGGAAGCTAACTTATTATTATTTTTTATATTGCAGAGTAGCATGCTTACTCTGCAGGGTTTGCTGACAGCTGTCGTGGTGGTTCCTGCTAAATGTAACTAGTGATACTGCTCTGGGCTATGTGTGGGTACCGCATGGGGTGAGTGTGTCTGGAAAGCTAGTCAACTTGCCCATGTGCTCCAACATTGGCACGCGGCAGGGCACGCGTGTTCCTCTGTGCGCTCAGTGACTGCCTCCCCTTTCAAGCTCTGAGATCCTTACCATTCAAGAGGACCACGAGTTACTTGCAAGTGGGAGGTTGGTCTTGATGTGGTCTCAACTGTAGAATGTAGGCATCTTTCTGCCTGGGCTGTCCCTGCATTCTGGCTCCTCAGGAGGGGTTTAGTTGGTTCAGAGAATGTGGCCTAAAGGTGGAGCTGCCTTTGTACAAGTTTTCGCCTCCTGGGCCTACCGTGTACAATTGTCCGTTCCTAGCCTTTCTTTAAAGCACGAACCTCAGTAGATTCACGGACTATGCGTTGCTGTGCCTTGAGCGCCTTCGTGGCGGGTTATTTTAGTTGTAACGGTAGGCGCCTTCCTTATCCCTTGATCCACATCTACTTTGGGGGCCTTCGTGGAATTGCAGTGGGTTCAAAGGGGCAGAGTCTGGCCTGCACTGTGCCCCTAGTGGTGACTTTACCTCGTCGCTGTCAGAGGTGATAAGATGAAGGTCCCGTGCTCGTATAGCCCATTGGTTCAACCTATTATACACTTCTGATGAGTTACCCTGCTCATTCAGATACACCATTGCAGGCATTTATTTGCGAGGGCGCAAAACTCAGGCGTTTCCTTTGGGACTTTGCATCTTTCTGGTGCGCGTTTCTGCGTGCAGAAGCATCGCCATTGGAGGTACTGCTGATACCATACAGTCTTGCAGGATACTTGTCTGTCCCTCTCTGCTCTAAAGTATAGACTGATGGAGGTAGAGAGAGGCTACCTGCCCTGTTTGCTCCAGTTTCGTCCATTTGGGCAGGGGCATCTCTGCAGTGTCTTAGCGGTCAAGTGGCTGTAGTTTTGTTCTTTTAGTGTTTTCAAGTTTGTGTGCTGGTCGTAAAGCCTGGACTGTACCCATCTCCTAAAGCTTGCGCTCTGCATCTCTTCTAGGGTGGACAAGGTGAGATGAAGGAAGGCGGTGGCCAGAACCCGCAGCCAGGACGCCAGCCCAACTACAGGCCGTGGTACCGCAGGCGAGGCCGCAGTGTTATCACCAGAAGCTCATGGCTGGTGGGGCTGAGGAAAGTATCTACTTGTACTACTCTAGCGGTAATCCCAGGGGAATCCAGCTGGTGTCGGCAGGGGGCTTATGCTGAACACCCAGAAATGCCTATTGCTCTGTTTCTAGGTTTAACTTTGTATGAGCAAGGCCACTGGAATTATGCGGCAAGGCAGGACCAACATATCTGACTGGGTTCATTAAATTATGTAACAAGGAAATGTTAATTATGTGGCATCATGTGGCACATTTTGTGATGGTATCGATTCATTATTTTACGATTTTAACACCTTAATGTCTGGGCACAGGTTTCGCCGAATTCGTTTAATCGTACAGGAATGTTAATGAAAGTTGGAGTCGGCCTTTCCGAAGTGCCCTCCACGTTGCTGCAATTTAGTAACTGTCCATTTGAGTTGGACAATTTTCTTCTTTTTTTTTTGTAATGCACCGATTTCTGTTACTCGTCAGATCCAGAACTATGCAAAACAAGCATTGGCATAGCCGATAGGTCTCGCCTTTGGGACCTTATAAGTGTTTAGCAATGCAACAGTTGATGTTGTTGAACCAAGGATATTGTGCTGGATAACTAAACACTTATAAAGTTCCAAAGGCGAGACCTATTGGCTATGCCAATGCTTGTTTTACCTGGTATCCACTTAGAAGTGGGAGAAACGTCTGGAGTCTTTCCCACTGGAAGGTGTCTGGAAGTTATTGCCTCCTTGCCCCATCCCCAGTCTGTCTGCAGGCAACATAGGCTAGTGCAAAGTTCTTTGGTTTTGAGCTGCGACAATGTCTTTGAAGTGTATTAGGGCTGTTCACTGCTCCACCTCCCCATCCTGACTTGGATGGCCCAGCCTGCCAACACCCAGGCCCTCTATTGTGTCGCTGTCTGAGAGGAATATATAAAGCCAACTGCCAAAAACAGCTAGTTTAATGACCCAGAAGAGACAACAAAATGGCAACTTTCTAAAAGTCTATGAATTCTAATGGGTAAACCCTGCATCCTGCTTAACCTGGGAGAATAGTTCTATACATCAGCAACTGGTTCTGTAGTGAAGAGAACAATTTATTTTAAGCTAGAGTATTTGACTCCTGATTAACTAGGATGTGCCAATGAATGGCATGACATATGCAGGATTCCAAAACCTAAATTAAATTAATAAGCAACACCGACACATAAAAAATGATTCTCTCCACATAATAACATTCATATATTGCATAAATAGAAAGTGCTACACATCACAGACAAGGGACTGTTTTTCAACAAAAATAATAATAATAAACATAAATCAGTACCATACGAAACATGTGGTGACATAAAAAGTAATACCACATAACAAACAATTAACAATATACAAGAAACAAAAATCACTTAATGCGTTGTCTTTTTAGAACTCTTTAGTCTGTTCAAACATATCCTAATTTCTTGGCAGTACATATGTAAGATTCGGTATGGAACACCTATTTGTATCATTGACGTTTTGACCACCTCAGATAGGTTTGTTCATAAACATCACAACAGGTCATCCTAAGGACTAGAAAACATGAATACAGCGCTGTCAAAGTACGAACATTGTGTTGCTTGAGGTTCTCATCAAAGTATGAACTGGGAAGTATCCCTCCAAGTAGTGAAGAGGTGGACAAAGGATCAAGTGTATCCAAGTTCTGTAAGGGTCCTAAAAATGAACCATTGAAGAAGAAAACGCATGAGGTCAGATTTATTGAGAGAATACATTTTTCCAAGTCTGTGGTGCTTATTAATTAAATTTGCTGTGTTTAAAAATAATTTATGTTTCACACCATTCGTTGACACGTCCTGGTTAATCAGGACCAGACTCCTGATGTTTTCCTTTGGAAGAGGTAAGCCTCACAGTGGTGAAAAATGAATTTGTGGGGTTTTTACTACCAGGAAATGTAAAACTTTAAAGTACATCTCCAACTATTTGAATACACTGTGCTCTGCCCTATGTTCAGTTCATAATGAGTTTGACAAGATAATACTGTATTGAGGTATTCCAATGGAATTAAGAGGTAACTGGATTGCATCCCATATCAACATTCCAAAAGAGTTAGCGTTAGACAGTTAGTGTAGGAGTTAGTATTAGATAGTTAGTGTAAGAGTTAGCGTTAGATAGTTAGTGTAAGAGTTAGGGTTAGACAGTTAGAGTAAGTGTTAGCGTTAGATAGTTAGTGTAAGAGTTAGGGTTAGGTAGTTACTGTAAGATTTAGTGTTAGTTAGTGTAAGAGTTAGGGTTAGATAGTTAGTGTAAGAGTTAGGGTTAGACAGTTAGTGCAAGCCTTTAGATAGTTAGAGTAAGTGTTAGTGTTAGATAGTTAGTGTAAGAGTTAGGGTTAGGTAGTTAGTGTAAGAGTTAGGGTCAGATAGTTAGTATAAGATTTAGGGTTAGATAATTAGTGTAAGAGGTAGCGTTAGATAGTCTTAGATAGTTTAAGAGATAGTGTTAGGGTAGATAGTTAGTCTAAGAGTTAGGGTTAGATAGTAAGTGTAAAAGTTAGCATTAGATAGTGTAAGAGTTAGGGTTAGCTATTGTAAGAGTTAGGGTTAAATAGTTAGTGTACGAGTTAGGGTTACATAGTTAGTGTAAGGATTAGCGTTAGATA
This sequence comes from Lissotriton vulgaris, assembly GCF_964263255.1. Classification (NCBI taxonomy): domain Eukaryota; kingdom Metazoa; phylum Chordata; class Amphibia; order Caudata; family Salamandridae; genus Lissotriton; species Lissotriton vulgaris. The sequence goes on along the minus strand of NW_028252646.1, from coordinate 769,085 downwards.
CATAGTGTAAGAGTTACCATTAGATAGTTAGTGTAAGAGTTTATGTTAGATATTTACTGTAAATATTCGCGTTAGATAGTTAGTGTAAGTTTGCTTTAGATAGTTTGTGTAAGAGATAGGGTTAGATAGTTAGTGTATGAGTTAGGGTTAGACAGTTAGTGTAAGAGTTAGTATTACATACTTACAGCCACATGCATCATTGTTACATTTTGCTATTTCTTAATTGCGAAAATTAAGGAATCGCAATTAAGAAATCTCAAAATACTATGCATTAAGAAATCGCAATTTTTTTTGCGATTTCTTAATTTTCCTTAATTGCGATTCACAATTTGCGAATCACAATTAAGGAATCCCTTCCCATTGATTCCTATGGGCCTAGAGGCCCATAGGAATGAATAGGAAACCATTCTCATTTTGCGATTCGCAATTAAGGAATCGCAAAATGAGAATGCTATTTCATGGGTCCAAAGGACCCCCCCTGCACCCCTGAAATTAAACTTTAGGAACATTTTTCACACACACATGCCCCAAGGGCATGTGTGTGTGAAAATGAAACTTTCAAAAATGCACTTTTGTGCATTTTTTAAACTATTCACAAATTACCATGAAGTTCAACTTCATGGTAATTTACCTCTTCCTATTTGCGAATTCGCAAAAAAAAATGTTAATGCATTGTATTTAAGAAATCACAAATTGCGATTTCTTAAATCCAATCGCAATTTAAGAAATCGCAACATAATTGCGATTCCTTACATTGCGAAAACATGAAAAAAAATAATGCATCCCAAAAAAGGAAATTGCATTCGCAAACGGCCGAATTTTGCGATTCGCACCGTTTGCGAATGCAAATTACCTTGATGCATGTGGGCATTAGTGTAAGAATTACCATTAGTTACTGTAAGAGTTTGTGTTAGCGTTAGTGTAAGATTTAGGGTTAGAAAGATAGTGGAAGAGGTAGTGTTAGATAGTGTAAGTTAGCTTTAGATAGTTAGTGTAAGAGTTAGAGTTAGATAGTTAGTGTAAGTTAGTGTTAATCAATCAATCAGGGTTTTGTAAAGCGTGCTACTCATCCGCGAGGGTCTCAAGGCGCTGTGAGCAAGGTGCAACTCCGGATCAGTTGAAAAGCCAAGTTTTGAGGCTCTTCCTGAAGGTGTGCAGGGTAGGGGACCGTCTGATGTTGACTGGGAGCTCGTTCCAGGCCTTTGCAGCGACGTAGAAGGCTCTTCTACCTGCTGGGTTCTGCGGATGCGTGGGGTCACTGTCAGGGTGAGGTTAGCGGAACAGAGCTTTCTTTTGGGTACGTGGAAGGCAACTCTTTCGTTGAGGTATTTGGTCCAATGTTGTGGAGGGATTTGTAAGTGTGGGTGAGTAGTTTTTTAAAAAAAATATTTTTTATTTGCAGTTTTATGAAACAAACAAAACAGGCATGTCACATACAATCACCCTCCACTTCCCTCTCACCATCCCCCCTCCTCCCCCCTCCCACCTGCACACGATCTCCTCTTCATCTTGACAGGACTATACCTTGTTTGTGCACAAATCCCTAAAGTGTGGAAATAAAACCCCCCTTCCAATTCCGCCCCGTCATCAGTGTAGCCGGGTGCCTCTCCCACCTTAGTTTACAGACCCCCATCCAGCCCATGGTATCGGCGCCGTTTCCCCCAAACTCTGTTGAATTTCTTGGGGCATCCTCTAGCCTTGTACGTGACTCGCTCTGCCGCCTTGTACAGATCCATGGCCCTTCTACAGTCATCTAGACTCGGCGGCTTGGGGGCCCCCCATGCCTGAGCCACATCCCTCTTAGCCACCACTAATGCCAAAACTACAAATATGAGAAGTGGGTGACCCAAGTCTACGTCATTTGTTACTCCCAGCAGCACCAATTTGTGGTCCAACGGCAAATCGACCTCCAGCACTTCTCCCAGCTCCCCCAGAACCTTGGCCCAGTATGCCTGTATTATGGGACATGTCCAAACAGTATGGTAGAAGTCTCCCTGCCCCAAGCACATCTTAGATAGTTCGTGTCTCTAGCCCGGCCTATGCGATGTAGCCGCACCCTGTCATAATACACCCTGTGTAGGATTTTGTGGGTGAGTAGTTTTTAGGTTATTCTCTTCTCGACAGGGAGCCAGTGGAGGTCTCGTAAGTGCTGGGTCATGTGCTCGTGTCAAGGGGTTCAGAGGACGAGTCTGGCTGTGGTGTTTTGGATGGTTTGGAGCTTGTGAAGCAGGGTTCTGTTTATTCCAGCATAGAGGGAATTGCCGAAGTTCAGTCTGCTAGTTACAAGTTCATGGGTGACAGTCTTTCTGCTTTCGAGGGGAATCCACTTGAAGGTCTTGCGGAGTATGCGGAGGGAGTTGAAGCAGGTGGAGGTGACTGCATTGATCTGGTGGGTCATGGAGAGGGAGGAGACTAGGATGATGCAGAGGTTACGGGCATGGTCTGACAGAGTGGGTGGGTTTCTCAGGGTGGGAGGCCACCATGTATTGTCCCAGGTGGTGGAGGAGGGTCCAAGGACAAGGACCTCTGTCTTCTCAGAGTTGAGCTTTAGGCAGCTGTTGTTCATCCAGGCTGCGATGTCTTTCATTCCTTCCTGGAGTATGAGGTTACGGGCATGGTCTGACGGAGTGGGTGGGTTTCTCAGGGTGGGAGGCCACCAGGTGTTGTCCCAGGCGGTGGAGGAGGGTCCAAGGACAAGGACCTCTGTCTTCTCAGAGTTGAGATTTAGGCAGCTGTTGTTCATCCAGGCTGCGATGTCTTTCATTTCTTCCTGGAGTATGAGTCTGGTGTCTTAGGGGTTCTTCTTGAGGGAGAGGATTAGCTGGATATCATCGGCGTAGGATACTATGCTGAGTCCATGCTGTCTGATGATGGAGGCGAGGAGGGCCATGTAGATGTTGAAGACCTAGGGATGAGCGAGGATCCTTGTGGTACTCTGCAGTTGATCTCTGTGGGTTCAGAGAGGAAGTGTGGAGTCTGATCCTTTGGGTTCTACTGGAGAGAAAGGAGCGGATCCAGTTGAGGGCGTTTCGTTGTATACCGGCGTCATGGAGTCTGGTTGCGAGAGTGCGGTGAGAGACGGTGTCAAAGCCTGTGGAGAGGTCTAGTAGGATGAGGGCCGCAGTGTGGCCTTGGTCGAGTAGCATGCTGATGTTGCCAGTGGCGGCAAAGAGGGCAGTCTCGTGCTATGGTTGCTGCGAAATCCGGACTGGGAGGAGTCGGGGTGGCGTTCTCTTCGATTAAGGTGGTGAGTTGGGCATTGATGAATATCTTGGGGATTTTGGCTGTGAAGGGAAGGAGAGATATGGGCCAGTAGTTCTTTAGGTCTGCCGGGTCGGCGAGGGTTTCTTGAGGAGGGGCTTGTCCTGTGCCTGCTTCCAGATGTTGGGGAAGATGCCAGATTCGAAGGAGGCATTAAAGGTCCGGCCTAGCTCAGATGCTATGGTGGCGGCGGCTCTGTGGTAGATATGCAATAGGTAGGGAAAGTGGGGGCTCCTGAGTAGGTGTTCTTCATGGTCATGGCGGTGTCTTCGTAGTGGCAGGTGTTCAGGTAGTGATGGTGGGCTGGTTGTTGGTGGTGGGGATAAGGTTGGTGTCTGGAGTGTGTTCGCTGAAGTTGTCATAGAGGGCCTTGATTTTCAGGTGAAAGTAGCAGCTGAGCTTGTTGCAGAGGTCCTGGGATGGTGCGAAGTCCATGGCTTCGCTGGAGGGTTTGGTGAATTACTGTATGACGTTGAAGAGTTCTTTTGCGTTACTGGTGTTGGTGTGGATTTTGTTCTTGATGAAGGTCCTCTTGGTGGCTCTTATGCGCTGGTGGTATTCATTCAAGGCATTCGTGTAGGTGTTCTGATCTTGGTGGTTTTCCTGTCCCTCCATAGGTTCTCGAGGCGTCTGCAGGAACGCCTGGTTTTTTGGAGGTGGAAGGTGAACCAGGTGGCCTTCATGGGGCGTTGTTTGATAGGGTGGCGGAGGGGTGTGAGCTTGTCTGCGCAGCTGGAGATCCAGCTGTGTAGTTCTTTGGCTGCGGAGTTGGCGTCGGTTGTGGCAGAGGGGGGGTCATGGAGCAGGGTGGTGCTGAGGTGTTTCTTTGTGATCTTACTCCAGTTCCTTCGTGGCAGGCACGCTCCGGGTTTGGGTACGGTGATGGTGTTGAAGTTTAATTGTACACAGTGGTGGTCTGACCGGAGGGGCTGTGTGGCGTGGCTGAAGTGGATCTTTGTCCCTGCTGCGAAGATGGGGTCGAGGATGTGTCCATCTCTGTGGGTGGGGGTGGTGACGAGCTGTTTCAGTCTGAGGTTGGCGAGGTGGTCAAGGAGGGTGGTGGAATCAAGGTCGCTGTGGTTGTCAAGGTGGAAGTTCCGGATGTCCGATGAGCGTGTAGTCCGTGTAGGCCATGGCGTGGGGTGCAACACGGTCGGCAATGGTGGTGGCGGAGGAGGCACGAGGCCCTGGTGGTCTGTAGACGAGGGTCCCGTGCAGTGTGGTTTTGGGGCTGGTCTGGAAGTGGAGGTGCTCTTTGTTGGAGAGGGGGGTGCTTGTGCTGGAGATGGAGAGTGAGAGGGAGCTCTTGTGCTCGATGGCGAGTCCACCTCCTGGGCGATGGGGGAGGTCCTTACTCTGGATCTTGTATCCGTCGGGGATGGCAGTGGCGATGTCAGGAGCAGAGGAGACATTGGTCAATGTTTCAGTGAAGAAGGCGATATCTGGCGAGAGGGTGTTGAGCAGGTCCCAGTTCTCTATGGCGTGTTTGTGTATGGAGTGCAGTTAGTGTAAGAGTTAGGGTTAGAGAGTTAGTGTAAGAGTTAGGGTTTGAAATGTTCTAAAATGATAATTTGGAACCTGAGAGCAATATTCTATGTGAGGCCCGGGGCTCAGATTATGCTTCTCTACCAAAGAGCTATTCAGCATAGTGAAGGAACTCTAACCCCAGCGCCAAAACCAACAACATCCCACCCTCACAAGATCTGTGCGACTCACTGGCCACCTTCTTCCATCGCAAGATCACCGACATCCACGACAGCTTCAACGCCCGACCACGGCAGACCTCACCCCCCCTCATGAACACCACCTGCACCAACCGCCTGACCTCCTGGTCCCACGTCAACGACGACGAGACACGCAAGATCATGAACTCTATCCACTCAGGATCACCATCTGACCCCGCCCACACCACGTATTCAACAAAGCCAACACAACCATCGCACCCCAACTACGGAAGATCACAAACATCTCCTTCGAGACAGCGACATTCCCAGAAAGCTGGAAACATGCATGAATCAACGCCCTCCTCAAGAAGACCAAGGCGGACCCCAAGGACCTCAAGAACTTCCGGCCCATCTCCCTGCTGCCCTTCCCTGCGAAGGTCATTGATAAAATCGCCAACATGTAACTAGCCCACCACCTCGAGGACAACAACATCTTAGACCCGTCCCAGTCCGGATTCAGACGTACCGACAGCACCAAAACCGCACTCATCACCGCCACAGACAACATCAGGCACCAACTAGACAACAGCGAAACATCAGCCCTCATCCTCCTGGACCTATCAGCTGCCTTCGACAAGGTCTGCCACCGCACACTAATGACATGCCTCCAAGAAGCCGGAATCCAGGAAAAGGCCCTGGACTGGACCACATCCTTGCTCTCCGGCAGAACACAGAGAGTACGCTTTCCACCCTTCCGATCCGAAGCCACCAACATCATCTGCGGCGTACCCCAGGGCTCATCCCTCAGCCCGACCCTGTTCAACGTCTACATGGCCCCCCTCGCACAAGTAGCCCGCCAGCATGACCTGAACATAATCTCCTACACCGACGACACCCAGCTCTTCCTCTCTCTCACCAATGACTCACACACCGCCAAAACAAACCTCCATGCGGGAATGAAGGCCGTCGCCAAATGGATGCAAAGAAGCCGTCTAAAACTCAACTCGGAGAAGACGGAGGTCCTCATCCTTGGACTAACCCCCTCTGCCTGGGACGATTCCTGGTGGCCAACCACACTTGGAATGGCACCGTCACCCACAGACCACGCATGCAACCTAGGATTCATCCTCGACTCCTCCCTCTCCATGTCGTAGCAGGTCAACGCCATCTCCTCCTCCTGCTACAACACCCTCCACATGCTCCACAGGATCTACAAGTGGATCCCGTCCGAAACCAGAACAATGACCCAAGCCCTCGTCAGCAGCAGGCTAGACTACGGCAACGCACTGTACGCAGGAATCCCGGCCAAACACCTACAACGACTGCAACGCATCCAAAACGCAATCGCCCGCCTGATCCTCAAAATCCCTCGTCGCAGCTACATCACCCCCCACCTACGAAACCTGCACTGGCTCCCGTCAACAAAAGAATCACCTTCAAGCTCCTCACCCACACACACAAAGCACTCCACAACACTGGACTAGCCTACCTGAACAGCAGACTCCGCTTCTACACCCCCACCCGCCAGCTCCGCTCCGCCAGCCTCGCCCTCGCCGCCGTCCCCCCGCCTCCAACGAACAACTTCTGGTGGCAGATCCTTCTCCTTCCTCGCCGCCAAGACCTGGAACACCCTCCCGGTCCAGCTGCGGCAGACCCAAGACCTGCTCACCTTCAGAAAGCTCCTCAAGACCTGGCTCTTCACCCCTCAGCGCCTTGAGGCCCTCACGGGTAAGTAGTGCGCTTTACAAGTATTCTGATTGATTGATTGATTGATTCTTTTTCTCTTTTTTTTTACTGAATTTTCACAGCTGCCAATCATATGCAGTAATCTCAAAAGACAGATTTATATACTATATATTAGTAACCACAGCCACCAATCACTGCCCTTTATTCTCCTCAAATATGGCCAGCGCCATCTTGACCGCCTCTTTTTTTGCTGCTCAGCAGACAAAATGAATGCGGAAGTATTTGAGTGCAGAAGTTATTGAAGGATTGAAAGCCTTTTTGACATGGTCACCCCTACTTTATCTGTTATTTGATGCGATTTTGACTGGAAGTGCATTGGGTTCCTGCTAACCAGGTTCCCATTGCCAGATCTCTTTCCCAAAACTGTTCAATTGTTTCCAAAAATGGCAATACCTTCAGCACCTCTGTAAGTCCTTAGTAAATGGTACCCCTGGTACCTAGGGCAAGGAGGCTAAAGAGGGCACCTAAGGGCTGCAGCATATATTGTGCCATCCTAAGGGACCCCTCAGCAAAAACATACGCACTGCCACTGCAGGCTGTTGTCTTGGTGCAGACAAAAGTGAAAACACCACATCGCTCACCTCCCTGTGTGCCATGCCAGCATACAGTGCATGCAGTGTAGGAAAGTCACCCCCACAGCAGGACTTACAGCCCTAATGCAGGGAGCACTATGCTACATGTGTGGACATATCTGCATGAGCAGAAATGGCGCTGTGTTTGTCAGTTCCATTACTGCCAGTAAAAGTGAACAGGGAAGCCGTTTTAAGTGCATGTACAGAACACTGGAGAAAACGAGTTCCCCAACTACATGATGGTATCAAACATCTTGTATTAATAAGCCCAAGCTGATTCCAGTATTGATTTATTAATACATGCACCCCGAGGGCACCTTGGAAAACCTACCAACTACCAGTGTGCTACGCTGACTGGTCCTAGCCAGTCTGTCACCACAGACCAGGTTCTGGCACCCAAGGGTGACGGCCTTTCTCTCAGTAGGACTGAAACAAAGCCTGCTCAGGCAGAGGGTGTTTACAACCCCTCCCACAGGATGGCCTGTGAATTAGCATTCCACGGCAGGGAGCTTCAAAGAGCCCACCGCCTTTGGGAACCTGGCTTCGCTCACAGGAGAGGATGCAGATTCCCCTTGGCCAGGGTCTGCTTGGCGCCTGGACAAGGAGGGAAAACTAGTAGTCAGACAGGTGTGTTCACCTTCAGGATAGTTCCGTCCCTAAGATGGGCTACCGGAGTGAACGTGAAATCTCAGAGTCATCTTTGTGATGAAAGAATTAGGAACTCTGAGACAGAGTTAACCCCTTCCATGCTGGTGACGAACCCCAGCCGTCATGCACTACGGTGCTCGTGTGCTGATGACGGCTGGGGTTCGTCATGGCCCGCCCGTGTTCGGCTGGCGGCCGCACACGGGAAAAAAAGTGGCCGCATCGAAGGGGTTAAGCCCACTTCCCTCAGGACTCTTTGGCTACTACCCTTCACTCCCCTAAATCTAGTATTTAGGGGAGCCCCCGGCACCATGAAATGAGATCCTGATGACCTGAAACAAGAAGACGGTTGTGAAGATTCGAAAGAAGGAACATAAGACACTAATTGACTTGGTGCCAACCGGATTGCTGTCCTTGACAACTACGACAAAGACCACTTGTCCTGCAGCTGCCGTGTCTCCAGAAGCCTGAGTGAAGTGCCAGCACTTCACCCACGAACCAGGATCGCCCATGGAGCAGTAGAGCTGCTTTCCTGCATTCTGCAGGCACCCAAACAGGACTGAGAGGACTCCGGACACCAAAACCCAATACTTGCATGCACCGTTGGCGAAGAGGACCAAAGGTATCCCTGAGCATCATAAGAGCTCAGTCCACCTGCTGATTCAGCCTGACTGGCCTCCCAGTCCAAATTCGCAGCCTTTGTTCAACCAGACCGATCCAAATAGATTATCATTGGGCACCAGATGCTGTATTGCACCACTGCACCCGGCCGTCGTAGAACCCCTGGGGGTGACCTGTTGATGCTGCCTTGGACCTTGCCCCATATTCACCTTAAGACCAAGAGAGTGATCAGGTGAGGCGCTGTAAAGAACTTGTATGCAACGTGTGTTTTTCCACCATAGGATAGCATTGACGCTTATGAAAATTGCACTGTTACCTGATCGTATTGTTTCTGGTGCCTAAATATATATCAGGATATGTGTTTTTTTATAAATTGGTGTGGCTCTCCTTATTGAGTCGTGTGTACCATTTATTGACTCTGTGCGTATCACAGATGTCTGACACTCCTCTCTGATAAGCCTAAGGCTGCTCGACCTCACTACTCCATAGAAGAGCACCTTGAAGATTGGTATACTTTATAAAGAGCCAGTTTACCTCAGTTATCATTCATATATCTGTTTGTGGTCAGATCTTCTTATATACGCTTATGTACGTGTTTGCTTCTTGATTGATTCTTTTATTTGATTGTTAATGTAATTGAAAGAGAAGCTTGTCTGCCGAGTGATGCAATCGGTGGGTAATTGTCACAGCGTTTTCATCTGTGGAGCAGTAGATTTGGGTCAGACTGCACCCTCTCTGGTCGGAGGAGTGCAGTCTTCTACTGCCTGCATTGATGCACGCGCTCCAGTGTGCCCACTCCGCTTTGCACGAACGATAAGCCAATGGCCGAGCTGTGATAATTAGACCAACAAGACACGTTCAATACCACCTCATACACTGATCGCGGGACACTGAGGGCCTCATTTACCAAGAATTGGCATACAGCAGCATTGCAAGTCTTTTTTGTTGCCCTGCTCTGCGCCAATCGAAAGAGCAGGAATGCACCATACAGGACACAGTGCATTACTGGCCTTTCAGGCGCACATTTTGCAGCTGAGCGCCAACGCACACACTTGCACCATGGAGCCTGTTTTGTTGGCAGGATTGATTTTGTGCAGGAAGGGGCACTTTCCTGCACAAAAGCAATCACGAGAGGCATTTTCCTCGTTCTATGTCTGCTGACGAATGTGGCACACACGGAAAGAGGAGAAATAAAAACATTTCTCCTCATTGTGCCTGCTTTGGGGAGGTGTAAGGTGAAAGGTTTTGGCGCTGCCCTAGGTTTACGTCACTGTCTAAATCTTGGGCGGTGTCAAAATAAATGGGTGTTTTGTGGGACCACCCACATCAACACACATGGAACACCTCCTTGATGCAGAGTAAGCCAACGCAGCGCTTTGCGCGGCCTAGCCTTACTCCATATCTATGAAGCGTTTTGCGTCGCCTTGTAGATATGATTCAGAGGCCTGCACCACACGAGCTTTAAAAGAAAAGTGAAGCTCCAGCTGGGCAGGCCTCTTGTAAATGAGGCCGGAGTTTGCACCAGCAAGATCAAAACTATTTCTCTACAGAGAGTACCTGACAAGTAACCCTGGGTGGGCAACTTCGCTACGCCCACGAAGTGGGCGCAGTGTTGCCTACTTCGCCCTTTGCAAAGTAGGCGAAGCAGGCAACACTACGCCAACTTTGTGGGCGTAGCGAAGTTGCCCGCCACCCGCCTCCCTCCTGCCCTCCCTAAATGCTTTAAATAAATATATAAAGTAATTATAAAACCACTTACCTTGTCCGCCGCGTCCCCGGGGCTCCCGCTCATCATCGCGCCGCCGTCTTAGTCACTAATGCGCATGCGAGGCCACCCGCGCATGCGCATTTCTCGTGAGGCGGCCGCGCATGCGCATTAGTATCTAAGACGGCGGCGCCGGTGGCGCGATGACGAGTGGGAGCCCCGGGGACGCGGCGGACAAGGTAAGTGGTTTTATAATTAATTTATATATTTATTTAAAGCATTTAGGGAGGGCGGGAGGGAGGCGGGTGGCGCGTAGTGGGGCTACGCGAAGTGCGTGGGTGGGCGTAGTTTTTTGCCCACTTCGCGTAGCTTCGCGAAGCCTCACTACGCCCACTACGCCCAGGGTTACTGACAAGTACTAGGGTACTCAGCCCCTGATGCCCTTACCACTGAGAAGGACTACAATAATTCAATTAAGGGGGGACCACCCAGAGCGAGGCATCCCTCCATGCTTATTTTTTGGGGTGTAGATCATTCCATGTCAAACATTTGGGGGGAGGCAGAGTGATATTTTTCTTTAACAACTGGGACATGTTGTCTCAAGACACCTGGATACTAGACAAGGTAACAGACTTCAAGTTGGAGTTTTACAGCATCCAACTTCGAGTTAGCAGACCTCACCCTCTAGGTTTTTCCCAAGCGGAGCCGAATTTTAGAGATGCAGAAATTCAGCATCTTTTGGGAAAAGATATCTCAGTTTGGCCAACACGCCAGAGGGTTTTGTCGTTCCATTTTCTTGATGAAAAAGAAGGGTCGGATTATTGTTTAGTCTTGAACTTTTGGGAGTTCAATTATTTCATAGTCTACAGGCACTTCAAAATGGAAGGGATACACTTGTTGCGAGATCGCCTTCAGGACGGTAATTTGATGGTCGGAGTGGATTTAAAGATACATATCGGATTATTCCCATCTTCATCCCACACCATTGTTTTCTTCAGTTTCAATGGGGAAATTAGTGATTTTGGGATCATTGGTGTTTCACAAAATAACAAGGCTTTGTGGAATGTCTAGGGATACACAGAGTGTGTCTTATTATATATCTAGATGACATTATCATACTGATTTGGTTGCCAATCGCAGTGATGCAACATTTGCCTTGGGCAATTCCCTTGTTTCAGTACAGTAGTGTTTGTCAGAAACCCAGAGAAATTGATTCTGTCTGCTGTACAATCCATAGAGTTTTTGGGCTTTTATGTGGATTCACTGATGGCCAATTACCCCTTCACACCCACAAACTAAAAACTAAGAAGGAACTTCAGTTTGCACTGAGCAGACAGACAATATCTCTGCCTCTAGCGGCCAGGCATACTCCAATCGTGTCCCATTATTGATCGGCGCCAGGACGGAACTGACAAAGTTGTGCGGGCACATGGAAGCGTGGTACGGCAGGGAGATCTTTGGATGCCTTCCAAAGGTCAAGAAGGAGTCTGATGTCAGACGCTGGGGAAGAGAAGCCCGATGTGGGACGCTATTCACAGGGGGCTGGTGGACAACCGAGGAATTGAAAATGCAGATCAGCTCCCTGTGATCAGCTCCTTTGTGATCAAGAATTTGCACCCAACAAAGTGAGTTGCTACATTTTATTGAGGATGGACGATGTTTCAGCTTTCTATTATATCAACAAATTGGGTGGCACAAAATTGTGAACATTTATAGAGATAGCCAAGGTGTTATGGCACTTCTGCCTTCAGCAAAGCATTTAAGTGATAGCGGAATATCTGGCCGCGCCACCAGAAGACAGTGGGTGATTGGCATTCCAGACATCTGGCAGACTGCACCGACTGGATGTTGGATGCCCGAATTGTCCAGGAGCTCCATTACCACCGAAGTCCATGTCTCATGGACATGCGTGCATCAAGATTGAATCAACAACTGAAAGAATTTTCCAGATGGAGGCTGGATCCAGACGCCCTAGCGACTGATGCATTTCTTCCACATTGGGGGGAATGTTATGCTTTCCTTCCATAGCTGAGGATTCTGAGGGTATTCTCTGAGGAGGCAGGAGGCAGAGTTAATTCTGGTGACAACTGCTTGGAAGGCTTCGGTATCTTTCCCATTCCTTCTACAGCTGTCCTGCGACTCGCTAGTTGTTGCTCCAGGACCCAGTAGGCTCTTTCCCATCTTTCAGGCAAACAATTACTGGCCGAGTTGACCATGTTGTTAAGTCTCATTTCATGCAAGAAGGGGTAGAGTGTTCGAAAATTGGATATTACAAGTAGAGTGATATTTCACATGTCTGAACTTTTTTTTTTTAAACACTTTATTCACGACCGTACAGTGATATTATCATCATATCTTTTTCACTCATAATACATTACAGTCATTTTCTCGTTTTCTCCCCAACCAAATATGTCGGTCATTTACTATTACAGCGTAGTATAAATGTCATAGGTAAAGAAAAAATAAAAGTACAAAATACCATATCCTTTCCCAACCTGCGCATCTAGAAAAGCGCTTGCACATGCATTAGTACGGTGTACAACGTCTTACCATCGAGTCTGGTTGCCAACAAATAAAGGATCAAACCCCCGATCCTTCCTCCCACCCTACAACTCCCACCCTAATTCTGTGTGTCTCCTGGTCATGATGAGTCAAAAATGTAACACTCCGTTGCAAAGAAATCAGCCAGCCTCAGCGTGTAAGAAGTACACAGATACAACCCCTGTGCGTCTGAGGGCTTTTGGTCACCTATATTGCATATACCTATAAACCGTGGATCATCCTCCCTTTGACATCCCGTCTGCCTGCAGTGCCGCCACCTCCACCCCCTCCAGGTCTAACATCATAACCTCCCAATCCTGCACTATGAGATGTTTCCTGTGTCCCCTCTCCTCTTCTCAACACTATGCCCTCTGCCCTGCCCCACTTCAGCATATCTGACTGCCACATGGATACACTGGGTGGTCTGGGTGACTTCCACTTCACCGTTATAACTCTAATCGCTAATAACAGGGCCAGATCTAAAAACTTCAACCTAGCCTTTTGATTCTTAGAGCGTTTACAGAGTCCCACCAAACAGATTAGAGCCTCCTCCAGGACCGGTATGGAGGTCACTGTACGCAGTGTCTGGCCGGCCCTCCTCCAGTAACCACCCAACTGCGGGCACGCCCACAACATATGGAGAAAGCCAGCTTCCTCCTCTTTGCAGCGTGGGCAGCAGTGAGGGGAATCAGGAAACATTCTGTGTAATCTCTGAGGGGTAAGGTACGCCCTATGAAGCACCATGACCAGTATGAATTTAAATTTAACATTCCTCGACACCCTCCTGGGATGTTCAAGAACGGTCTGCCAAGCCTTATCTGGTATCACCTCTCCTGTGTCCTGTGCCCACCCGTCTCTGAGTGCGGTGAGTGGGATTGCTGCGTGCTCTCTGATCCCCATGTACAGCCATCGCACCAGGTGGCTGCCCGTTCCCATGTAGTATACCAGGTGGACCAATTCATGTCTCGCAGGGCGAAGTCTCTGTGGAGCCCAGGTACGTCGTATATAATGGGACACCGCAGCGTGTAGCAGATACAATCTCTGGGGAGCACCCGTGGCCTGCAGAAAGGAGTCATGGTCCAACAGAGTGTCACCCCCAAAGAAGACGCCCACGTCCTCCACCCCAGTCTCCGCCCAAGGCCGTAATCTACACTGTGTGAGTCTGCCCTGAGTTGTAGGGATGCCTAACAGGGGAATGTTCTCCGCAAATGGCACGGTGGTCGAAGTGTATGCCAGCGCCTTCCTGTAACACGTCAGGGCCGTGCGCAAGAGAAGGGTGCAATCCGGGGGGAGGCAGCCCCCAGGCAACAACAAGGAATGCAATTCTCCCCGCGCCAGCCGGTCAGCCGTGAACTCGATTTCGTGTAGGTTCCTTCCCGCTACCCATCGTGCAAGCCACTGGAGTTGACTGGCGTAGTAATACCCCCTAAGATCAGGCACTCCTAGTCGTCCCAGTCTAGTCCCCAATTGGAGCTTTCGGAGACTGATCCGTCTGCGTCCCGCCCCCCAGATGAGGCTTATCAATATAGTATTCAGTGTGTTAAATATCTGCTGTGGGAGAATGACTGGCAGGTTGACAAAATAGTATAGCATGCGGGGGAGCAGGACCATCTTAGATATGGCGATTCTACCCATAACGGATAGGGGTAAGCACGTCCAAAACCCCACACTGCTACGGAGGCTAGTGATGGCCCTTCTGACGTTACCTTCAATCTGGTCCACTGGGGTTCTATACACCTGTATGCCCAGGTATCTGAACGTATTCGGGGCCACTGGGATCTGATATCTCCCAAATTGGAGAAGGGGAGGGTGTGGTAGGTCTTGAAAGTAGAAACCAGTGGACTTCCCTGGGTTTATGGCTAAGCCGGACACCGCTTCGAATCGGCTACAAACTTCAGCCATGTCCGTGGGGTCCTCTTCAAGGTCCCGGAAATATAGTAAAATATCATCTGCATATATGGATATCAGGTGATGCACACGTCTGAACTATAAATTATCCTGCATTTCCTAACAACTAGATGTTGTGTTTGGTTGGTTGTTTCAAGTAATATATGAAGATATTACCAGAACGAATAGACAGGATTCTGCAGGGCAGCTGCTGATTGCATTTCAGAGACCCGTTTGACCCGTCTCTTCCACCAGGTTGGCCAGATGGCAGAAGTGGCTACATTTGGACTCTGGAATGGATGTTTCTGTGTTTGGAGCTCCTGCAGTGCCAGGAGGTGCGGCTTCTTTAGGTTTACGACTGGAAGAGATCACAAAAGCGGCAGATTTGTCTGCGGAGTCTACTTTTTGTACCTTTTATCATGAGCACGTTGTTGATGTGGCTTCTGAAACAGTGGGACAGCTTTGAGCAAGCATAATCTCAGCCTCTGGTCCCGACATAGAATGAAAAATCTTTTAACTATTGCGTTAAATTCTATTAAGGACATGGAGGCGAGGATTATCCCACTTGATAAGGTACATTTCATATATTATGTAGTGTGTTTTGCCCTCTTGATTGTGTTTCCACACTTGCTGTTGACGCATAGTCATATTTTGCTCCTTTGCTTTGTCTTCGGGAGACAGAGTTTACCAAAGGTTTTTCTTTTCTATCTGGAGAACAGAAGCAAGAGTGAGCAGTCCTACTTCTGGTGGATTCAGATTTTCTGGAATGCAATTCTGTTCATCTGAGTGACGTTTTATACAACTAATGCAGTGTTCCAGGTTAGACAAAGAAGGCAATCCCATCTAGGACCCGGATACTGTGGTTGAACTGTTTGAAACTGAGCATACTCAGAGACGAGGCAGTAAGATGGTGCTGGCCATACTTGAGAAGCATAATGGGCAGTGATTGCTGGACTGTGGTTACTGACATCATGGGAAATGTAGTTTTTAAGTTTTCTTTTGATTGGTTGCTGTGCAAATCTAGTAAAAGAAAAAGAAGCATTTTCCAACCCATATGTGCTTAATAAAATGTTTAATTCTTGATGAGATAGCTACAAAAAAATGTAGTCTCAACAATTATACACAGATACATAAACATTAGGTCTGGGCGGTGAACTCTGCTCCGTTCATGGACTTTGTGGAGTTTTCCGCACTCTGCAGAGCACTCGGAGTGCTGAAAAACATTTCCTTGCTCGAGCTCACCAACATTAAATTGGCTAGTGCGAGCAAGGAAAATATAGCACTAGACCATCTCCCAGATTTCTCAATGCAGCTGCTCGGGGATTTGCACTAGCACTCATGTTGAGAAACCTTCCATTCGCATTGAGGAAGCTGCCGCTCTAGGAGAACTTCTACTCAAGTGGCGGTAAGAAGCAGCGCCCTCTTGAACTGTGCGTGGTGCCGTTCACACTGATTTTAAAGTGCGGGACAAACATCTGGGGCAAAAAAATCAGTGCCAAAGGCACAACGTATTCTACTTCACCCCTTGCGGAACTCCGCATAGCGCGGTGGAAATGTTGTCACTTCTCAGAGTGCTGCTTAGTAAAACTCACTGAACTCAGCCCAGGTCAAATGTACATTAGGCAATACAACAATAAAAATGTAAAATGTGGGAGGAGCCAAGATGGCGACCAGAGCGGACGTGTAAGCTCCCGGCTCCGCCAGCCCTTGTGCCCCGTCGAACTATCCTGCCTGCTATCCTGCTTGCCTCATCGGCTACTCCGGCGGGGGCGCGCGCTGATATTGCCCATGTTTCTCCGGACTCCCGACTCGTCCGGAAGGCTGAGATACCCTGGTGCCCGTCCCGACGCCATTGTCCCAGCGCTCCTCGCCGCTTCATGCCGGACCTCGGTGGAGTGGGGACGAACAGCCTGCCTGTGGAGCGCTCACATTCTGAAAGGGGCTGCTCTTCCCGGAACGCGGACATCAGCATCCCGGGTGCCGTAGAGTGCTAAACATCGACTGCAGGGACGATCGCACGGCACTCCGGCTCCATTGTTTCGAGCTGAGAGGGGGCGACTCGACTCCATTGCGGGACTCGCCCGAACCTGGCTGACCGCCCGTTTGCCCCAACCGCCTGATCTTGCTGTCGGGGGTTCCCCACTGGCGACGCTATACAGCAACTTGTAGCGGTGGGAGACGGAGCGACTGCTGGCCCATGTCGCACCCCCCATGTTCCCGTGCTTGGCTTGTGGGCGCTATGGAAGTCCCCGCTGACCCGCGGGACGGAGAAGACTGTCCGCCATTGCCCCTTGCCTGTGATGCCGTGGCCGCGCTGGGGATTGATTTGCCTGTACCTCCCGATGCTGTGGGCGGGGGGGGCACGGTGCCTACCCCGTCCTATGGAGATGTCCTGCTTGCCCTATGTGAACTGCGGGCGACGCTACGGCGAGACTCCCAGGAACTATGTGACAAGCTCGACGACATTGCCCTGGACCTGGCGCAGATTCGGGAAGACTGCTCTCAGCAACAACTGATCGCTCCCTTGATGGTTCCTGTGAATGATACTGTGTTGCCGAGTGTTTCCAGTGGGACTGAGTTTCGCTCTGCCATGATTGGCGTTTGCAGACGATCGCACACCGACTCTGCCTGGGATACATTGTTCCTGCACTCGGCTATTGTTTCATCGCCTTCGCTGCTATTACCGGAGATGGGACTGCTGGCTATTCTACTCCTGGCCCCCTTGAAAACTCTTTCATCAGAACCTTCGCCTTTTCCCCTGTTGTATCTGGTTTCTCAGAGTAATTTTGGGACTCTCTGTATTGTAACCGATGCATTATTGGGTATGTGGTGCCGTCCATTTTGCACTTGTGAGTCTCCCCCTTCCTCCTTGCTTCCATCTTGTTCCTTTGTTGTCGAGGGGGTCGACACTCATAGAGGGTCGTGTACGGAAGGGCGTCCGAAATCGGGCCAGGGATAGACAGTTTGTTTGCAGTATTGCTCCCTTACCTGATGGGGGTTGGGTTCAGGATGCTATGTGGGGGGAATGTGTGGACCGCACGTAGAGTGCAACTTGCATTGTCCGGCTGGTTGGATGGTATTGGATATTGCTTGGCTCTCGCTCTCAGCGCATCCTTTGTGTTATTCCACGCTTGTTTATGGCATAGTCGGAGCCACAATTGGCTATCCTGGTACCTAGTGAGCCATCGGCTCTGTTGCAATTTTCTCGGGTGTCTGACTTGCCAACAACGATCATTGGGACGGGGGGTTGCCTGTGTAGGGTGGCGTCCATTTTAACTTTCTTTGTCTCTGCACTGCCCGGGGCGGCCATCTTAGTCTTTGTTCTGGCTGGGGCCGGGTTTTGGGTGGGTACCGCGGTGTAGTGGTCGCTTGCGACTTCCATGGAGCCAGGGGGGTCCGGGTGTCCGCTTGCACTGGCCTACTTGCTGTGATTTAGAATCGCGGCGCCTCTTTGGCGCACATCACTGCTACAGCTCCTCACGTTTATTTGCTTCTTGTCCATCCTGACACCTTTGACTGTGAATTGAAGCTGCCCATATCCTGTGTTTTTGGCCTTTGTCTCTTTCGATTTCAATGGCGTGGGAAGCGATAATAGCTGGGCGTCCGGGAGTTTTGTTATTGTATCGGCTCCTCCCCACCTCTTTTAGTGGGAGATCTGGGACTATTCTTCCTTGCTCCCCTTATCACTAGTGAATGTTTTTCTTGGCTTTTTCTTTCTCTCTCTTTCTCCACTTCCTTTTCTTCCTAAATTTCGGGTTTTTGGGGTGACAAACACTCTGCTGGGGGGGGGGCAGGCCGTAGCCTCTGCATGTGTGTAGGGTGGGGGGTTATATTTTATTTTTCATTGGTTTCTATGGTGCCTATGTATTTCCTTTTTATAATTTTCTCTTTTCTGTTCTGGGTCTGTGTGACAGGGGTTCAGTAGGTGGCGGGTGGCGCTGGGGGTGGTACGTGGACGCGAACTGTTTGTTCTGTTGACTTGTGCAATACTACCATCCTGACTAGAGGGGTTTTTCACAACTGTTGGTTCTCTTGATGCTGCCTGCCCATGCTGTGAAGTGAAAGTACGGACTCAGTTCTCCTTGACTCTATTCTTCACTGCGTTATTTTCAGATAAAATTTTTTAAAAATTTAACCTTCACTGCTCCTTCTCCCTGGCGACATGACTCCGTTCAGTGTAACTGCTGTTAATTGTAGCTGTATTGCCTGATGGCGCTGGGGACACGTAATGTTTGCTCCTGTGCTTCAAAGTATCGTGGCCGGCCTGCTGGTTGTAGGCCCGTATTTGTATCATGTTTTAAGCACAATAAAGGTTTTCAAAAATTTAAAATAAAAAAAAATAAAAAATGTAAAATGTAGACACAGACATCCCTGGGCTGATCTGCAATGAAATCCTCACTTATATCAGCACAATAAAAGTGAATAACTTAAGCGGCCGCCAATCCCTATATGCACCGCAGCTACCACCACTGTGTAAATAAGTTATGCCTACAAAACATATAATATAAATTTCCGTTATTTATATTGGTATGTTCGGAAATGATGTTGAGGTCATGTTAATATGGTTTATGGCACTAAGGAGCAGCAAAATCACATCGATTGTATATGAATCATGCAGTCTGTTTGCTATGTTTATCATTAACTTTCTGAACACGTGACTATGGTGGGAAGGGCAAATTATTTAAAATGGCCTCAACCATTTACAGCCTTTATGTGAACAAGGGCGCCTGAGCCCGAAACGCGTCATCTGTTGACTGCTGCTAGGTTGAAATAAAACATCTTGCCTGAAAAAAGAAGTGGTTCGCTTCTCTTTCTTCGCCGCCGAGGCTTTGGTGGAAGTGGAAGGAGTTATTTGCTTGCGATTTGAAATTCACGGAAGTCCGACTTTCTTCCGCCCGACGAACCCTCTCACCCGGAAGCGGCTGCCGCCTAGAAGTCGAAAAAGCTGGATGTTCGTGGTGAAACATTGGTAGCAGCCCCCTCGCGCCGCCACACGTCACACGAGAGCAAAGGGATACTGGTCGGCGAGTAGAACCGGACTGGTTCGAAGGTGAAGCAGAAACAGTACCCGGTGAGTGACAACGGCATTGTGGCAGAGGTGGGGAGATAACAGGCTCTTACGAAGTAACTCGAGATACGATTCGGGCTACACTGGTAACATAAACCTATCAGTCAGCATGACAGACGAGGCTGTACGCCAGCGTGAAGCGGCAGCGGAAGAATTATTCTGCAAAAGACCAACAACAAACTTAAATATTGTACCCACTGCTAGCACATCGGCAGGGGCGGATGAAAACGAAAAAACGCTACTCAAAGACCTAGAAAAGTACATGCGCTTGGAAATAACTAAGTGGTGGGAGCATTGCTCATTAACTAAATATGCAGAGGTCGGACGGGTCCCGAGAGGTCTTCGTATCCTTTTGGCACCGAGTTATGATAACCCCAACCCTGCGATGTTAAAAGAATGGGCACAGAACAACTTGGAAGCTTCCATGACCTCAGTCCGCATTTTAATCAAATATGCAGCAATCGACCGGGTGGAAATAGTTAAAAGAATCGAAAATATCGAAGAAGAACTAAAGAAATCTGCCAAAGTTGATTATATCAAAACCGCCAGAATCGCTATCGATGAAAGACTGCGCAAACACGAAGAAAAAATAAAACAACGCAAAGCACATAAATTTGCCAGGGATGAAGCAGACTACAACAACGGGCAAATCTTCACATTCGCCCGAAAGTACAATAATGAAAACCGCAAAAAATTCGGGGAACAAAAGGGCAAGAGCATTGTGGAGACTAGTGTGCAGAAGTCTGCCGCGACAGGAGGTGCAGCGGCAGAAAGCGCCAGTTTTGATTCGATTTCTATTTCAAGCGAATCCAGCATAGAGAGCGGTGAGAGGCCCACACCAGCAATCGTACTTGATATGGGAGAGGAATTGGATTTTTTAGTAGCAGAGAGACTGCGGTCATTGAGACCGAGAAAGGACAGCAAACAACAGCAAAAAACACAAGAAAAAACAGACGAAGAAAAGAAAGAAGAAAAATCAATAAACAAAAGAGGAAAAAACAAAAAGAAGAGCAATTGGACACGGAAAAAGTAGATTTGGATAGAACCATCATCAATCTGTCCAAAGTGCCTTTGTCTAATGCTGAAAAAACTTTGTTGTCTTTAGGTCTCAATTTTTGCCCTGGCCAAACTTTTAATTACAGCTCCACGAGAATAGACGTCTTTAGATTTGTTAGAAAACTTAAGTTGAAAAAACATTTTTCTTTGAAAAACGCCAAAGATAAAGACGAAGAGCTACAACAAAGAATGAACAATCATGTGGAGAGTTTAGGCATTAGGGCTGCAGATATTCCAACCTACCTAGACTTACATGATCTGAACACTGGCGAGGCAGTAAGTGATGAGACAGAATGTGATCCTTCTACACAGACTAGAATCAACAACATCAACCTGCTACAAAAAGGTGCTGGGATCAGCCCCTTCAAGAAAAAATCCAAATACATCCCCATGATGCCAAGGGATGCGTTAGATACGTTCCACGACTGTGTAGTTGAGGACATTAAAAGATTGAATAAACAAGTACAGTCTAAAAAATTCAAACAAAGAAAGCATGTTGAACAAAGGAAAAAAGACTATGCCAAGTTGATGAAAAAACTGAGTGAGAACAATGAAATCATCATTAAGAAATCGGACAAAGGCGGCAATTTAGTAATCTGGCCCCGAGAAGATTATATCAAGGAGGCAAAGCGCCAACTTGATAATATTAACTGTTATGAGCCATCTAACACCAAAAAATACAATTTGGCTACAGATTCTCTCAAGAAGTTGCTAATGCAATTACGCAGTGATGGCCTTATTTCTAATGATGAGTTTAAGTTTATGCACAATGAGCATCCAATTGTACCAGTACTTTATCTAATACCGAAAGTGCATAAATGTGTTTCTCCCATTCCTGGCAGGCCTATCATTTCCGCCATAGGAAGTGCAGCGGAACAGGTGGGCCAATACATAGACTTTTTTCTGCAGAATCATGTAAAAACACTGCCTAGTTACATCAAAGATACGGATGATTTCCTGGGTAAAACTAGGAATATTCAATGGTCAGATGGGATGTACTTAATTTCATTAGACATTGAATCTTTGTACACCAGTATAGACCACCAGGCAGGATTATCGGCTGTAAAATTCTTTTGGGACCAAAGACGGTGCGAATTCTATCAGCACAACAAGGCTCTAGTTAGCATGATGAGTTGGTGTCTCAACAACAACTTCTTTCTATTTGGAAAGGAGCTGTTTAAACAACTAAGGGGTGTGGCCATGGGAGCTTGCTTCTCCCCCAGCTATGCGTGCTTGCACGTTGGCTGGTGGGAGGAGCAGGTGCTCAAAAGGGACTATTCTTCCATCTTTAAAGAAAACATCATACACTACTACAGGTTTATCGATGATATTTTCATCGTGTGGCAAGGTAGTAAAGAGAAAGCATTGGAATTCATTAAAAACATCAACATAAATAATTTGAATCTCCACTTTACCCACCACATAGACAATTCCAGCCTGGAATTTCTGGATGTCAAACTGTATGTAGCGAATGGAAGAGTAGAAAGTACCCTGTTCAGAAAGTCCACCGCTGGCAATGTCACACTCCATGCCTCAAGTGCCCATCCCAGGCACCTGATTGCAAGCATCCCCTATGGGGAATTGCTACGCCTGAAAAGGATATGCAGCACTGATGCTGAATTTAACATTTGTGCTGCAGAATCCATGCGACGCATGAAAGCTAGAGGCTATTCAGATAAGATCTTGACATCGGCTTTAGCTAAGACATCTTCTAGATCTAGAGCCAGTCTACTTCCAGCCCCCATAGAGGAAGAGCCTGTCCCGCATGATTCATCTGACTTACCAACAATTTCCGGGACAGTCGAAAAGGTCCAATGTCCTAGACTAATCACAGCGTACAGTGAGAACGAACGTAAAATCAGATCCATCATCAACAAGAACTGGGGAATAGTACTCACTGACCCCGTTCTGAGGATGAGTCTGCCATCTAGCCCCACTATAACATTCAGCAGAGCTTGAAACATGGGAGCTGTGTTAGACCCCACAAGCCCTGAGATAAGAACTAAACCTAATTGGTTAAAACCCAAAGATGGTTTCTATAAATGCTCCTCATGTCGGGCATGCAAGTTTGGGGTAAACACAACAGAATACTGTACTCCATTCAGTCCTATACCACACAAGATAATGGGAAACTATAACTGTAAAACTGAATTTGCAGTTTACGTTCTCACTTGCACCTGTGGACTCAATTACATCGGTAGCACAAAGCTACAGGTACATGAGAGAATTCTTCAACATCTACGTGCCATTCTGCATAGTGATCCCAATTACCCAGTGGCACGCCACTTCAAACAAGTTCATGGTAACAACTTATCTTGTTTAAAATACTATGTGGTATCTGCCGTCCCTAAACCACGCAGAGGAGGGAATAGAGAGGCTTTGCTTAGGAGATTGGAAACTAAATTCATTCTTAACTTCGACAGCAAATGCCCAAATGGTCTGAATAACACCGAAGATATGTACACATGCTTGTAATTATGTATTCTGATTGGTGCCCTGAGCGGAGTGAGGCATACTGTACATTTTTTGAGTTTGTTTTTGGCCTGGATACAGATATTGTATTCTTGGATTGTGTTTTTACCGTTAATTTTGTAGTCAATATAAGAATGTTTAGTGTTCTTTGACATATGATTTATGACGGTTGTCAATTGTTTTCCTCACTTATTCACACTATGGCAGAGACATTTTATCAGAGGGAAGGCATTATTGGTATAAGAAAAATGGTTAACTTGGACTTGGTCCGAATGTACAATATGACTTCCAAACAGAAGCTAATGCCATCTCTTAGCATATCCACTTTGTGTTATGTCTCAGCCGGGGTTTGGTTGCAAGATGTATTTTTATTTTGTAACCATTTTATTTTTACACGAAACAACACATCAATTGCACATGGTATATTTGTAGAAAAATTCTATAATTAGCTCTGCTATGCACTTTATCTTCTTTGCACATTCCTTTTAAAACAAAGTCACAAATCAGTTAGTGATTACATGCATTTATGCAGCTAGAATGAATTATTGCACTTTTTAAACGTGTATTTGGATTTATCCAGGAATTCCAAATTGCCAAAATGAAGTTTTTGTTTTGAAATTCAACTGCGATTTCAAAAGGTTTTCTTGACGTCAATTTATAATAATATAAATTTCCGTTATTTATATTGGTATGTTCGGAAATGATGTTGAGGTCATGTTAATATGGTTTATGGCACTAAGAAGCAGCAAAATCACATCGATTGTATATGAATCATGCAGTCTGTTTGCTATGTTTATCATTAACTTTCTGAACACGTGACTATGGTGGGAAGGGCAAATTATTTAAAATGGCCTCAACCATTTACAGCCTTTATGTGAACAAGGGCGCCTGAGCCCGAAACGCGTCATCTGTTGACTGCTGCTAGGTTGAAATAAAACATCTTGCCTGAAAAAAGAAGTGGTTTGCTTCTCTTTCTTCGCCGCTGAGGCTTTGGTGGAAGTGGAAGGAGTTATTTGCTTGCGATATATATATATATATATATATATCGACGCACTTTTCTTGTAGAAGAAAATAGAAGCCACAATGGGGAGGTTCCAGGGAGCAGCTTTTATTCTCCAAGCAACAGGCAAATGCATTTTGGCCGCGAG
This sequence comes from Lissotriton vulgaris, assembly GCF_964263255.1. Taxonomy (NCBI): domain Eukaryota; kingdom Metazoa; phylum Chordata; class Amphibia; order Caudata; family Salamandridae; genus Lissotriton; species Lissotriton vulgaris. The sequence continues at coordinate 744,699 of NW_028252646.1, read as the reverse complement.
GCCTTTCTCAATGCCCACAGTTGCAGAAATGAACACGCCTCCTCCCCTCGGACTGCTAAGAATGTCCGGCTCAGTCTTGATTGGCTGTTTTCTCCATTCCTCCCACTCCGGCCGGAGTGGGCTGCCCAACATGCAGTTCTCACCAGATTTCTGGACTGCATGTCCCAGAATGCCACGTTCCAGCGAAGGGATTCCAAGGTTAGAGACGACCACCAATTCAAGTGTGTGACTGGCAGGTGAGTCCAAGAGTAGAGCGTGCCTCCATTTCCATCATTATAGAGTTAATAGAACTCCCTCGAGTCCCCAAGCCGTAGCTACCTTAAACGCCCAGGTTGCGTTTTTACGAGGCTCTGAATGGCTCAGCATCCGATCCACAGAGAGGCGGAATTGCCTCTACATCGCATCTCTTCCTTCTGGGGTCACCAGGTGTACACCGGAAAATCTGCTACCGCAGAAAACAAACACACACCAGCCAGAGCTGCCGCTGCCAATGGTTCCGGTGTAACTTGCGCTGCGGGTTGCTTCTAGACCGTGTCACTGGCGAAACACGGTAATTGATATTGACGCACTTTTCTTGTAGAAGAAAATAGAAGCCACAATGGGGAGGTTCCAGGGAGCAGCTTTTATTCTCCAAGCAACAGGCAAATGCATTTCGGCCGCGAGGCCTTTCTCAATGCCCACAGTTGCAGAAATGAACACGCCTCCTCCCCTCGGACTGCTATCAATGTCCGGCTCAGTCTTGATTGGCTGTTTTCTCCATTCCTCCCACTCCGGCCGGAGTGGGCTGCCCAACATGCAGTTCTCACCAGATTTCTGGACTGCATGTCCCAGAATGCCACGTTCCAGCGAAGGGATTCCAAGGTTAGAGACGACCACCCATTCAAGTGTGTGACTGGCAGGTGAGTCCAAGAGTAGAGCGTGCCTCCATTTCCATCATTATAGAGTTAATAGTACTCCCTCGAGTCCCCAAGCCGTAGCTACCTTAAACGCCCAGGTTGCGTTTTTACGAGGCTCCGAATGGCTCAGCATCCGATCCACAGAGAGGCGGAATTGCCTCTACATCGCATCTCTTCCTTCTGGGGTCACCAGGTGTACACCGGAAAATCTGCTACCGCAGAAAACAAACACACGCCAGCCGGAGCTGCCGCTGCCAATGGTTCCGGTGTAACTTGCGCTGCGGTTGCTTCTAGACCGTGTCACTGGCGAAACACGGTAATTGATATCGACGCACTTTTCTTGTAGAAGAAAATAGAAGCCACAATGGGGAGGTTCCAGGGAGCAGCTTTTATTCTCCAAGCAACAGGCAAATGCATTTCGGCCGCGAGGCCTTTCTCAATGCCCACAGTTGCAGAAATGAACACGCCTCCTCCCCTCGGACTGCTATCAATGTCCGGCTCAGTCTTGATTGGCTGTTTTCTCCATTCCTCCCACTCCGGCCGGAGTGGGCTGCCCAACATGCAGTTCTCACCAGATTTCTGGACTGCATGTCCCAGAATGTCACGTTCCAGCGAAGGGATTCCAAGGTTAGAGACGACCACCCATTCAAGTGTGTGACTGGCAGGTGAGTCCAAGAGTAGAGCGTGCCTCCATTTCCATCATTATAGAGTTAATAGTACTCCCTCGAGTCCCCAAGCCGTAGCTACCTTAAACGCCCAGGTTGCGTTTTTACGAGGCTCCGAATGGCTCAGCATCCGATCCACAGAGAGGCGGAATTGCCTCTACATCGCATCTCTTCCTTCTGGGGTCACCAGGTGTACACCGGAAAATCTGCTACCGCAGAAAACAAACACACACCAGCCGGAGCTGCCGCTGCCAATGGTTCCGGTGTAACTTGCGCTGCGGGTTGCTTCTAGACCGTGTCACTGGCGAAACACGGTAATTAATATCGACGCACTTTTCTTGTAGAAGAAAATAGAAGCCACAATGGGGAGGTTCCAGGGAGCAGCTTTTATTCTCCAAGCAACAGGCAAATGCATTTCGGCCGCGAGGCCTTTCTCAATGCCCACAGTTGCAGAAATGAACACGCCTCCTCCCCTCGGACTGCTATCAATGTCCGGCTCAGTCTTGATTGGCTGTTTTCTCCATTCCTCCCACTCCGGCCGGAGTGGGCTGCCCAACATGCAGTTCTCACCCGATTTCTGGACTGCATGTCCCAGAATGCCACGTTCCAGCGAAGGGATTCCAAGGTTAGAGACGACCACCCATTCAAGTGTGTGACTGGCAGGTGAGTCCAAGAGTAGAGCGTGCCTCCATTTCCATCATTATAGAGTTAATAGTACTCCCTCGAGTCCCCAAGCGGTAGCTACCTTAAACGCCCAGGTTGCGTTTTTACGAGGCTCCGAATGGCTCAGCATCCGATCCACAGAGAGGCGGAATTGCCTCTACATCGCATCTCTTCCTTCTGGGGTCACCAGGTGTACACCGGAAAATCTGCTATATATAAAGGCCTAGAAGTTAATTTGCTTCAAAGAAATTGGATTTCCCAAGGGAAGGCACTTGCACTATCCTGACACTTCTTTATGCAGATGACGCAGTCCTATTACCAGCCCCTGGATACCCTCACGGGTGAGAAGCCGTGCTCTACAAATCTGAGAAATATTATGAATATTATTAAATAGGACATCAATGAGCCTTCAAAAAGCCCTGGATACCTTTGTGGAGTTTGTCATACCTAGATTTGCATATTAATCAGCAGAAGTCATTTGTAATGCTCTGTTGGACAAGGAAATGTAAATCTAAAACTGTTATCATTGAGGGACCTCCAGTTGCCAAAGTAGAGAGTTTTAGGTCGAGACTAGAGTCAGCGCATAAGCGCAGCTCTGGGGATGATCTGTGGTAGTTCAGTACAGGAGAGAAGCCCCACCCATATTTGTCATTGGCTTGTGTCTTTGTCCTTTGTAACTGCTGTCTTCTGATTCATTATGAGGCTTGTTAGTCCCTCCTTAGTACGGCCATGTCGTCATTTGTAACCTCCCATGTCTACTGGTCCCTTTACATGGTTGTTACATGGTATGTGTACTTTTTATTTATTGTGTTTCTTCTACATTAGGCGCCACAACCTGCTTGCTTACATTCAGCGGGCCTTTGCCCGCTTTCACTTTTGCAGCAGCCAGGCTCTTTCCTGGACTTGGAGCCGGAGCTGTAGATGTAGCTTCTGGAGACGGGCAGGAGTCATGGCTGCACGTGTGCAGGATAAGGTGTGCTGCTGCAACGCTTTACCCGGATCTCTCCTGTTTTCTTTCCCTGGCTCGGGCTAGCCTCGCAGGCCGGTGCCCGGGTTGCGTGCAATGGTAAGCTTTGGCATAAAAGTGACTGTGTGCTTCGGGAGGACCTGGGGGGGGGTGGTGCCCTGCGGGGATGGTAACCTACAGGTCTCCAGCCTCATCCAGCAAGCGGTGACCCATTAGAGGAAATTAATTGCGAAGGTGAGTCTAGGAGCGCTGGGGAGTACAACATGGCGCTGCCAGGGAAGGGAGAGGGTCGGCAGATCACTTCGAGGAGGGCAGCGAAGCCCCAGGACATGCTCACTGCTGCTGTCCTGGTATTCAAGGAGAGGCCGGGGCGCTTGGAAGCCCCCACAATGTTTTCTTTAAGATAGAGGTCAAAGAAAACACACAATAAAAGGCCAATACTGTTGATCAGTAATTGATAAGACTTTAGAATAATGGTAATTTATTTTTCCCGTAGAGCACATATGCAACGCGATACAGGATCCCAGTACATTTATAAATGTATGCTTCGAATATACACGTGCACATTATCTGCCAGTTAATCTGCCCACACTGGCAAGCAGTGGATAATCGCAGACAAGAAGTAAGCAAAGTTGCTGAAAACCTACAAAACTGATTGCTTGTTGGTATTCATAAATGTTTGCATGGAACATTCCCACCTTCTATATGACAGTAGAAATACGTGCACGGGGCTGCCAACTCATGGTTGCAGTGTTTAAAAGTTAATATACTAACTGCGATCATGAGTGTAATGGGGCAGTGTCAAAAGCATGGCTACAAACATCACAACATCCTGTAAATATTGTGTAGACCTCTCATCTACAGGTAACAGGAGATCAAATATTTCTTCCAACTACACACTTAAAGATCATATCTTATGTGATTAGATGGTTGACATTGAAAGGGAATATTTTAGGTGATTGCTAAAGAATAGATTGTTGATGTTGGAAGGCATCCTCAATATGGGTGAAGGTGGTAATTTTCGTTCACCTGTCACAGTTTGTTCGGCTGTCGGGTCTCTGCTGTGAGAGATATCGTAGCAGGATCGGAATTTGTGACCTAGTGGTAAGGCAAACATTTCTGCTCTTTGTGGTTAGCCCAAATAATCTGTCTCTCTATGATTGGAGCCTGTGGCCGAAATGCAGGGGCGCTGGAATTATGTGGCAGGAGAGCACCAAACTATGCGGAGGTGTTGAGTAAATTATGCAGCAAGAAAAGGCAAATTATGGTGCATCATTGTTTCCTCATTTTTAGATCGAGCCTGAGCAGCGCATGCGCTTCTATTGGGGCATGGAATTGAAGCCCTGCCCATATTTGTCATTGGCTTGTGTCATTGCCCTTCGTAAAAGCTGGCTTATGATTCGTTAATAGGCTTGTTAGTCCCTCCTTAGTACGACCTTTTTCTTCATTTGTAACCTCCCAGGAGAACTTGCCCTTTTACTTCAGTTGTTACACGGTATGTGTTTTTTTATCCTGTAAGCACGATTTTCTTTAATCCGTTTTTCCAACTGCAAGCACAACATGCTTTCCTGTAACATGTGGCCCTACATTTAATAATATTACCCATGCCTGCTGTGATATCACAATGTCACATGCGCCGATTACGCCCTTCAATGTAAATTATTTACACCTTATGCACAGGGCGCCACCAACGCTGTTCACTTTTCACTTGCGTCGCCACTTGCACTTTGTACACGTTTTTGCACCAAGTTCCATGTGGTTGTCACTAATTCAATTTATGCAGTGCTGTTCTTAACTGTATACCTCCGACCTTGGAACTAATGATACTATATAAAGATGAATAACTATCTTTTGATATAAAACGAGTACTCTCCTTCTTTTCTTCCAAAGTAATGCTATGTGCATGCTATTTATAATTGTCTACCGACTCCTACCTTTCAGGACACTGTGTTTCTGTTGCTTCCTGCAACATTCAGCATGCCATACGCGCTTTAACCATCCGAGTAGCCCAGAACAATGGCGGACGCTTCTTTGAATAGGTCTCGCATTTACAAAAGTTTGAGCTATTGGCATCATAAATGACAATGCCTTTTATTTATGTGTCAATTAGCAAAACAAATAAATAAAAGGTATTGTCATTTACAATGCCAATAGCTTAAACTCTCGCGAATATGAGACATATTGCATTGCAAATGCGTGTTGTTTTTGGGGTTGTGGTCGTGATCTCTAAAATGATGGGGAATACACAGTGTTGTTTAAATGCCCCTCACACACCAACAGGCCCCTTGGTGTCATGCTTCATCATCGGGGCCTTCGCACCCCTCTACGGAATGCGGCGTGCTACGACTTGCGGCTACGTAGGAGCACTTGGTAGTGAACTATGTGAGGGTGTGTGTTAGAGGGAAGAAATGTGAGTTAGTGAGGTGAGGTGAAAAAAGTGGGGTTAAAAAATACCTGGCTTGTAGGAAAAAAAAATTATTATGTCCTCGGCTGGTATTATTAAAAGGCTGCAAGGTGGGGTTGATTATATACGTTTTAGGGTATATCAACCGAAAAGTGTCAACATGTTTCGGAGTACAACGACTCCTTCTTCAGGACAAGGATATGCACGTTATCCTCACCTTACTCACATGAGATGTCAAAGTGTATTCTACAAAAAAATAAACTAGGTGAAATGTACCTATCAATGTTATTAAAAAGACATTATAAGCATCACAGTCGGATGTCCAGGAGCTGTGGAAAGAGCAATGCCTTCCAAATGAATGAATTAAGGTTCAGAGACCCCGTAAAAAAAGACATAAAAAAGACACACAGTGAACACAGACACACAACTACATTGTAAATTGCGTTCCCCCAGGTATGGTTTTGGAGGAGAGGAAGGAGTTAATGAATGAAGGCTTACTTATAGTTCAAGGTTAGGAGACCTCATTCACTGTGTGTCTTTTTTTATGTCTTTTTTACAGGGTCTCTGAACCTTAATTTTGGTTCTCAAGTTTCAAGTTTATTTTTATTTGATTCGGAACTCCGAAGAGATCCACAAAAATAAAACAATGAATGCAACAATACAAAACCATTTTTTCCAGAAAAAAGAACAAAGCACATTACAAATTTACAATTTCTGTACAAAAGGTCAATACGGGTTACAAGAATCAATAATAATGCATACTAAGCTAAAAGAAAAAGCCCCTCAATAAATATCTAAAAAGCATTTAAAAAAGTTAAAAACATTAAAACAAAACATCTCATTAGGAGGGTTATTTAAAGCATGTACAAAAGCATTAGCAGTAAGAATACTCAATTTCAAACAAATGTGGCGTAGCCATTTGCGACGGAAAGGGAGCAGGGGAGGACATATAAATATGACGTGACTCAGATCTTGTTTGGGGCAGTTGCAAAAGTTGCAAGCTGCGGAAGTACCATACCACTTGGACAGAAGTATATTTAAAGGCAGGAGATCTTGTCTTAACAGAAACCAAAATCGTCGGACACCATGGGATACATTCCAGGATATGTAGGGTTGCCTATATTTGATTACACAAGATGAGATAAATGGAGTGACTCCCTTCCTAGTAACAATATACTCCCTATCTAATCTGAAACATGGAGCCATATGTATCAACACATTTCCCCATAGACACAGAATGGGCAAAACCCTTTGATACATCTGGCCCTAAGTGCCCATGAGGCCCGTTTCAAAACTAGTTTTAATTGGCCCTGGGAGAGGGAGAAAAGGGAGGTCTCATCTAATTTCAGTAGTGTCACTGCCCTTCTGAAATTTTTTACAAGAAGGGAGAATTCATTGAAAGACCCCAATAGTTAGTCTTTCATTAAGCATCGTAGTGTCCCCACTTCCCCCTTCGCCAAACAGGCAACCCAGCGCACCAACCCCGCTAGGCCCTGGGCCCAACTACTACGAACTCCAAACTCCAGTCTGAAAGCTGCAGCTGTACATGAATTATTGGTAGAGGTTAGATTCCGAAAAATCTTCCCCTCTGCCAACTGTAAAAAACCCCATTGCCCCAAATCCACTATTTCAAGTCCATATAGCAAAGTGGACGGGATCTTGGCACGAAATACTTCTAACAGGAAGGAGAAATGGCGCCTCCCTGTGGCTGAATAAAGGGCTTGTAAACTTTTCCCTTGGGCCACTGCTTTCCGCATGTTGTTATCAATATGGGGTTTCTCACTGGAGTTATTAGTTATTACTTTCCCCAAGAAAACATAGCTATTCACAACTTCCAACTTAAGTCCCCCAACTGTCCATCCAAATTTCACAGATTTAGGTTTTTTATTGCCGGTGATACACATTATTTTGCTTTTAGAAATATTTATTTTGAGAAAGTGAGTTTCAGCAAATAAATGAAGGGCATGCAGGCGGTTGTTTAAGCCTTTAGGCGTTAAATCCAACAATAAAATATCATCGGCGTAGAGTAAACTAGAAATCCCGACACCTCCCAACATGGGCGCTATTCCTTCGCAGGCAGCCAGAGTCATAGGGAGATTCGAGATATATAAAGAGAAAAGAATAGGGGCTAACAAACAACCCTGCTTGAGGCCATTAACAGAGTAAATGACCCTAGATAGCCCTCTTTCTCCCCCCAAAAGGACCTTACACCAAGTATCTGTGTGAAGTGCGCGCACCAGCTCTAACAAAATAAGAGGCATACCCAGCGCAGACAGCTTCCTCCATAACAGCGGACGATCTACCTTATCAAACGCTGTTGAGAAATCAATGAACGCTGCGTACACTTTACCGCCGCGGACCCTCACATATTTGTCTGTAATTATCTGTAACGCCGTAAGATTATCAAGAGTACCATGACTCTTACGAAAGCCTGTCTGTTCAAGGGGCAATATGTTACTATTAGCTACCCACTCATTTATTGAGTATAGCAGGCATTTGGAAAAGACCTTACCAATTGCATCGAGAAGGGCGATTAGGCGATAGTTTTGAGGAACATTCCTATCGCCCTTCTTGAACAGCGGCACCAAAATGCTATCCTTCCATGATGGCAGAACTGTTTTGCTCATAAAGCAGTACCTAAATATCGGAAACAAAATCTTGCTCCAAGAGCTGGGATCCTGCTTCAGAACCAAAACAGGTAGCTCATCTGGGCCCATTGCACCAGAAGAGCGCAATTCTATTATAGCCCGTTCGATAACCCTCTCAGAGGGAGGATCTATAAGGGAGCTATCTTCTTTACAATCCTCATAGGCATTTAAACAGCCGTTGCTCGCGTAAAGGTTAGAAATAAAACTAATCCAAATGGCTTCAGCAATGGGAATTGGAGAAGGAAAAGACCTTGTTCCACAGCCCTCACTAATTAAGGACCAGAACAACCTTGCTTGCCCGCGCACTGCGGCCTCACGCAAGCTAACCCATATTGTGTCCTCTTTATCCTTTTTCATTTTCATTTTGACCCTATGCCTCCTTCTTCTCAGAAGGGTTATTTTATTGTTTCTATCGAGGGATCTGCAAAGATATTGTTCCCTAACTAGTTTATTTATTTCCCTATTGAGACACAAAATTGAACTAGGAGTTATTTTCTTCCTTTTTTGTCGAGAGGGTTTTCTAGCAACAGACGTTACCATCTTCAAAAAATCTTCAAAGAGGGGTATAGACGAGCTATCCTCCCTTTGTAAAACATTTAATTTATTCTCTATAATAGGTTCTAGGCCCATAATTGCCGTGGAATTCCAGAAACAACGTCCAGTATTGTTAGCAAAATTAACAAAGTCACTGCTAAGAGTCCAGGAGTCAGTGATAAGCGGATTTATCAACACTGATACCGATAACACATTATGATCACTCAGTGTAGTCTGCAAAATTGATAAGTCATTTAGAATATAAAAACTATTCATATCTATAGCCACATAATCTAAGATAGACCCACCATGAATGGATCTGTGGGTACAATTAGCTGGAAAATCAGAGGAAAATCTTCCGTTTACTATAATCCCCTCCATCTCAACAAGTTCATTTAAAAACTGTTTCCCTCTCTTATTTGTTTTGATCTTATCCGGGAAAACGGCCCAGGGGATATGGAGAGATTCCTCTTTCAATTTGTTTCGAAAAAGTTCCAAACTTAGGTTTGAGACATGACAATTAAAATCTCCCACTAGTGTTACATGGGGAACAGGAATTTTCTCCATAATTTTCTTTGTATAGTCAAAGACCTGTTTTAAAATAATATCGAAACAAGCTTCCGGGGGAATATAGGAGTTAATAATTACTAAGGGTTTCAAGTTCTCCACATTGTCCGCACTAAACAATGTTACTGATTGAAACAGCTTACTTGAATCCAGGTGGTGAGAAAAATTCCACCTTATCTGATTTGAAAGTAAGCAAGCAATACCACCCTTAGCATGGCCTCTCTTTGATGGGGAGGCTCCCCCCTCTAAGCAAAAGTAATCTTTTACTACTGGCATTTTATCTACACACCAAGTTTCTTGTAAACAAATTACAGGGGCCTTCAATGAAGAAAGATACTGCAGTTTCTCCGGGTCATTTTTTAAGCCAGCAGCGTTCCATGAGATTATCTTCAGTCCGCTGCTAAAGGTGTGAAAATAATTTGGGATGACAAGTGGATTGACTGGACAGGACACCGGGCAACCAATTCCATTGGCAGTTTTCCTCACCCATAGTCCTATTTGGGACCACAGAGATAGGAATTCTATATGTCACTTGGCGGGTACTTTTAGTTAAACTTATCTTTAAGTCCTCAAAGCCCTGGGCAAGCCCACTTGATCCAGATGAGAGCGGGAAGGAATTTTTGACTGCATTATCCTCTTTCCCATGTGATACAAATGGTATAACATCAATCCCGCTACATTGAAACTTCTCAGCCTGATGGAGGATAAGGTTTACAATTAATATAGAATAGAATTTTGCCCTAATATACATCCTATCCTCACCTTTCAAGATCGTAACCAGATCAATATCATTAGATTGTAATAATTTTAATCCCTCGAGCTCTCCGAAACATTTGAGTAACATAGATCTATTTAATATTAGACCAGAATCAAATAAGGGGAAAAAGTCCAATAAGAGAGTATCGACCCCTTCTTTATTAGGGATTGCATTCGGGTTTCTTAACTCTCCGTCACCGACCAAGAAAGGTAGGGCCTCTAGATTAAGAGGGGTTAGTAGAGAGGGTATAGTAATCTTCCTATCTTCCACAGGTGCAGGAATCGAAACCCTGCCAGGAAATCCAACAACACTTTCAGGTGCAGATAGCCCTCCCTCGGGGACGGGGTTCACATCCTCCAAGGGAATAACTTCCATTACTGAATGATTTTGTCCCAGAGCTGTAGGACCAACCAAGTCAGCAGACAACTTTACAGGAGAATCAACTACAAAATCTTTTAAGGGAGAGTTCTCCAAACAGCCAAAGACAACTTTTCTCTGTCTTTTTTGCTTGTGTCTACGGACAGGTTTCCTCTTTTTCCCTCTGATAGTTTTCGACTTTCCTTTTTTGTTTTCCTCCATTTTAATATTTTCCTCGGGACAAAAGATTGGAAAAAGTTCTTTATTAGTATTAGTACCATTCAATCCCTCAGTTGCCTCAAGCTCTTCAATTTTTAAATCATCATCAATGGCATTGTTGTTAGCTGATGATAATGGAGTGGGGGACAGATCTACCTTTGCCCCAGATAAAACATTTACATCAGCAACCACTGATAAAATATTTCCAACGTACGGTTGGGGTTTAGGCGAGTTTGCTACAACTAAAGGGGCCTTAGGAGAAGAAAGCGTAAAAAGGTCTACTTGCGGAGCCAAACTACAAACCTTCTCAACGTTTTTATTCACCAGGGCCGTCAAAATCTGTGTAACTGCCTCCAATATACAATCCGAACTACCAACAAATCTACCCAATAATGACAGAATGGAGGACAACAAATGTTCAAGGGCAATCATTGACTCAGAAATTGGTCTATCCTGCCGATCAGATTTAATTAGCTCAATGCCGGATAGCTCCAACTCGGGACTCTTAGAAAGATTGGACAAAGAATACATATCAGAAGACTTCATAGAGGGCGTACTGCTATGTAACAGCAACCCAGATGGACCTGAAACTGGTGGTGTTTTAGTGGAGCCCACAGATTCAGAAGGGATGTCAGGAAGGTACCTTTTACAGAGCTCCATATCAATATCTGGAAATAAAGGGTTTCCATCAGGAGTCGCCAAAACACCCACTACAGAATTTGAAGTCAAAGTGTGCCCCGACAAAGCCATAGGGATAGGTTGAGGCGGGCTCACTACTATTAAAGAAGAAGCACCTGAGGGAGAAGGTGCATTAGGAATGTTCTCTAAAGGAGGGTGTGTATCAGTCGAGTTAGAATCAAAATGATCATCAACCACCGACAAGGGAATAATTACACCTGGAGTATTTACCACACAGACGTCTGCACGTACAATTTTAATAGGAGAAGCGACCCCATTTGGCACCGGTATATTTGAGGGTTTATCCCATAAGTCGAATAATTGACATTGTCCCTTAACGAGGGGAAGCTGTGCATTCTTATTTCGTAGAGGGTTAGATTTAGTCTTGCTACACGCTCTACCCATGAGAATTCTCCCTGATCGCAGCTTTTTGGCGGTCATATTTATATTCTCACTACACAAAAAAAAGATATAAAAAAGTAAACAGTAAGTATAAATACAAAACCAGATAAAATTTAAAACACAAGGCTAGGGCAGAGTAATGCACTGCAAAATTCTAAACCACGTATAATGGCAACAGAAAATGAATACTATCTTAGGTCACGCAATTAAGTGTGTTAACAATGCAAAGTGCCACAGTATTTAACCATAAATAAATATAGTAAAATGAAAAAGAGCGCTGCCAAATAGCGTTTTGAAATGAACAGAGCTTCGAAATGACAGGAGCGTTTTTCCCACAGTTACGGCTGTACGACGAGAGTTCACCTCCTTAGCAGAACGGCAGCCAACTCAGGATCAGCAGCAGCGATCTCCTATGCCTTTTAATTCCAGCGCTCACTCTACCTGCTACCACTGACCCACTGTCACTCTGTCACGACTACTAATTAGATGGCGGCAGATGGTTGCTGTGGGAGCTGCTGTTGCTGCTGCTGCTCCAATGACTGATTAGTGTTAAAGTCTTGTGAAATTGTTCAATTTGTTAAATTTGGTCTGCTCTGTTGCTGTTACTGACAATAATCCAGACTGATCACTGCCTCCCAGCACCTCCCCCGGTGGACCCCGGTGGACCAGGACGCTGCCAGTTAAGCCAAAACCACCGCGTCAACAGGGCGCCACTGCGGGGCTGCGGGGCTGCAAGGCTGCGGGGCAGATCAAGGATTGTGCCCGCACCCACACCCGTGCCCGCACCCCCGGCCAACCCTGGGACGCCCACTGTCACAGTCTCAATCGCGTCAGCAGGCAAGGATACAGGGAGGTAGTGGCTAGGTAACGTGTGGCAGGCAGGCGGACCATCAAAGCGGGACGGCAGGTAGTTCTCCGCTGTTCCCCTGCTCACAGTTCTCACAACAGCCTCCTACCTCCTCGATACGCGTCTCCAATCTTGATCCAATCTTGATCCTCCTGGTCCCCCTGGCAAGGGGGGGGGCGCGCAGAGCACTGCTTTCGGCTTTTCGGAACCGCACAACACTTCTGGCGTTCTCCGGCGTTCTCCAGCCGTTAGAATCTGCCGCTCGCTTGCTCTGCTCTGCTCTCAGCTCAGCTCTCTGCTGCCCTCTGCTGACTCTCTCCACGCCACCTCGGTATTCCAGTACTAAACGTAGACAGAAAACACAAGAAGGATGCACGTGGAAGGGATTTGGTTCTCATTTACCCTTCATTCATTTGGAAGGCATTGCTCTTTCCACAGCTCCTGGACATCCGACTGTGATGCTTATAATGTCTTTTTATTCCACAGGTTTTCTTCAACGCCAATTGGGCGCAACTGAGCATGTCCATTAAATAACATTGATAGGTACATTTCACCTAGTTTATTTATTTATCTGTTGAGTGCTATCTGTAGCCCCCTCTGAGTTTTTGAGAGAAGCAAAGTATCATCCGCAAAAATTAACAACAGGTACTTTGTTCCTCCCAGAGTTGGGGCGTCTGTCGGGGTGTCAACAAAAAACTTAACTACCTGATTAATAAACAGGAGGAAGAGGGTAGGGGCCAGCAGACACCCCTGACGGACGCCGCGTGTTACTGGATAGCTCTCCGTCACCTGCCCTTGTTTCCCTCATCTCACCCTGGCAAAATTGTCCTCGTGTAACCTAATTACGAAATTCAGGAGTTCTGGCGGCATGGCCATAGATTTAAAAGCATTCCACATTTTCTCCCTGGGCACAAGGTCGAAAGCCGTCTTGAGGTCCACAAAGACGGCGTAGATTGCTCCTCCTTCTAACAGGACCACCTTCCAGTACTACATGGTTAATCTAAAGACCTGATCTATTGTACTGGTGCCAGATCTAAATCTAGCTTGCATTGGTGATAAAATGTTATCCTGTTCCATCCACCCCTGGATTCTTGCGAGGACCACCCTAGCAGCTATTTTTTGAATTGAATCAATTAAGCTGATCGGGCGGTAATTACCCGGGGACGATCGGTCCCCTTTTTTGAAAATTGGTAAAATTTCCACCCCTTTCCAAGAATCCGGGATCCTTGCCCCTTTGGCGATGGCATTAATGAGCATGGTTATATAGGGAACCCAAATGTGTAAGTTAATTTTAAAAAGGTCTGCCGGTATTGCATCCATTCCTGGGGCCTTACCTAATTTCACTGCACTGAGGGCCTGCTCTGCCTCAGAAGAGGTAAAGACTAAGGTAGCGCAAGAGTTAGATGGTGAATGTACTCCCTTCATCTGCTCAGTGTGGTGATCCGTGTTTAAAGCCCTAAACTGGGAAGAATAAAAGGCCACCCACTCGACAGGAAGAACATGATTAACAGGGATTCTGGAGTCTGGGTTCGTACCCCACTTTACTGTTTCCCAAAACTTAATTTGGTTAGAAGATTGGCACGCCAAGAGTAGCTCGGACCAGTGATGCTCATCCCACTCTTTCTTAGCGGCCCATTGAGCTCTTTTATATGATTGCCGCGCAGTTTTGATGTCACCAGTAACTCGGGATTTGATCCCCTTGATCAAACTACAGTGCGCTTCCCTGCAGCTCTTATTATACCATTTATTTTGTGAACCTGATGCCTTATCTTTCTTTGGGTTAAATGGTTTCGTTAAAAGAGTTTTAAGTTTCGAGAAGCACTGGTCATGGAGGTCACTAATCAGAGAAATGCCCCCCGATGGAGGTGGGGAGGCTTTCATGTTGTTCATTGTAGCCGAGACTTCCTTCTCTATGTCATTTATTACGGAGGGATCTTCGATTACCCTGGACCATCTAACTCTTCTTCTATCATTTGTCAGAATGGCTTCGGACGTTAGACGGGGGATTATGGGGGACCCGCCACTATCACCTTGGAAATTCAACCCTAACGAAAGGGGGTTGTGATCGCTCTCTGGGCGAACCACAACCTCCATGTCAATCACCATTGACCAGAATTCTATTTTAATCAAGAAATAATCTATTCGGCTCATGCTGACCCCGTTGTTGAAAGTGGGATGCCCTGCCTTGTCGGAGGTCGTGCGCCCATTTGCTGCTCGCAAACCTTTCTCCAAACACAGCCCTAGCCAGAGAAGTGCTGCTTCAGTAGCCTTTACACCCTTATTTAGTAATAAAGGCAGGATATCCCAGACAGCGTCTTCCGCTGCCCCCAAATCCTTACCCACACTAAGCAGAGGTTCAAATGAGCAATTTAAATCCCCGGCTACAAGGATGAATTTGTCCCTTCCTATTGCCTCAAGGAGCAGATCAAAATTGTCTATGATGATCGGCCTACGACCACCTGGGCGTCCACAGGCATAAATATTTATGATTACTATATCCTGTTCGTCAGCCCTACTAAGCTTAATTCCTAAAAGGTCAGGGTTTGCCACTGTAATTTCTGTCGGTCTATATCCAATAGACTGCCTTACCCAGACCACTAGACCTCCTGAGGCTCTGCCCTTAGGGGCCTGGATCGCTGGCTTGAAAAAATTTAGATACCCTGCTCGATATATAGGGTCGGGGGCCCAACTCTCCTGGAGGATGACAATATCAAAAGTGTCTATAAAAACTGCCCAATCCTCGGAGTCGTTACGACCCTTTAGTCCCGCTATATTCCAGGAAACAACCTTAAGCGACCCAACCTGACTAGAAGGTGGGATGGACTCCAATACACACAGTTCCTCCTCTGTGGTTACAACCAATCTCAGTGGGATGCTAGATGTCTGATTAAGTGCAATTGGACTAGCAGTATCACTTTCTCTCCCTGAAACGCCCTCATTAATACACTGTTCTGGGTTGTGGGCCACCAAGTTGATACTTTTAGCTTCACTACGTAAATTTCCTGACCCATTGACTGAATCCAGTCAGTCAATGCCCTCTAGACCAGACAGGGATTCAAACCGGTTTGACAGACAGGGATAGAAGGGGGAGTGGGGTATCCTCTCTACCATGTTCCTCCCTGCAGGTCTGTGCATTGGAAAACAGTTAAAACGAGGTACACCAGGTCTTTTGGGGTAAAAGTAGTTCAAGCCCAAGGATTGCACATCCCCCAACCTCCCAAACCTAGCCTCCCTGCGAATATATTCTACCACCCAGGGGTCCCGAAAATTTATAAGAATACAGTCGCCTTCTAGATCCTTCGTGCAATAACCCACCCAATCAACTCTGCGAACAGTCAGGTTCTTAGTTGAAGAGGAAGGTGGGAGAGGACGATTTTTATTTAACCAGAAGGCGACCTTGTTCATAAGGTCGCCATGAGATTCCGAATGACCCTCCCTTAGGGGTGCAACACCTGTAAGAACAATAGTATAAGGCGTAGCATCTATTGGTAGGTCCGCTGGTGGTGGTCCCCTTTTCATACATTTACACGCCCAGCAGCAACACCAGAATTCCCTGTAGGCTGGGAGGAATAATTAGGCACTCCCTTCTTGGAGGTCTGGGCCAGTGTGTTGGATGCTAGTTTAGAGGAACTTGGCTGTGGCAGACCATTGGATTTAGAGCTAGACTTCTTATGTACTGGCGAATGAACCACAGTGGTCGAAGATGGTTTGGGAGCAATATTTGATAATACATTACTGCCATTAAGATTCTCCTCAATAGGATTACTATGGGACTGCCTGACAGATGAAGGAGCCTGAGTGGAGCTAAGTTTTTTTCCCTGGGGCTTAGTATTACCAGTAACGACAGGGGCCTGTGGTGCTGCTTGGTCATTCACCAATTTTTTAAGTCAACAGGAGTTGGTGGTTACAATATTTTCAAGACCGTCTAATTTTAAGTTCATCAACCTAGTTCTTTCTAACACCGGCAACAGGAGTGTCTTAAATAAAACTTCAATTTTTACAAGTAAGTCATTATCACTACTAATCAACATACTTATTGGGCAAGGATTCAAGACCCCTGATGGAGCAATGGGAAAAGTTTTCAAAAAGGTAGAAATTCGGGTGCACTCCGTTTTAAATCCATTCAGAATTCAGTAAGCTAGATTAGATTTGGTGCTTGCGTGCATCCTGGATTTGTGGTACGCCCTTCCACCACATGGGGTAATTGTACAACATTGAGTGCTGGGAGTATAGTTCAGCTCCCTTTCCAGAAGCACAGCTTGAATTATGCCTGTTGCAATAAAGTTTACCACACTTAAACTGCGTTGTGTTTCTTTTATTCACATTTTATCCAAGTATATTCTTACTATTTCTTCATTTCCTTTTGTCACATGGAACCACCATTTTATGTATTTATGATTCTAATGCAGTAGACGTGTCCATCGGGACTTTCATTTTCTAAAGCAGGAACTTATACATAATTCATCCTCAATAGTGTTAAGTCTCCAATGCATTTCGGGCGTGTTTTGTTGCCCTTCGTCAGGGATTCACTATAAATGTAAATGGGAGCATTAGCCTCAATTAGTATACAACCCACAAGTAAAACAATTTACAAAACATGCGTTTATACAATGGCATTTTTAAAGAACGACGTTTTCCCTCTAACTAATCACGATTATAATGGAACCTAGTGGTATCAATCAATCAATCAATCAGTGACATTTATAGAGCGCACTACTTACCCGTTGGGTCTCAAGGCGCTTAGGGGGGGGGAGGGGGTGCCGTTACTGCTCGAACAGCCAGGTCTTGAGCTTCTTCCTGAAAGAGAGGTGGTCTTGGGTCAGGCGCAGGTCGGCCGGGAGGGAGTTCCAGGTCTTGGCGGCCAGGTAGGAGAAGGACCTTCCTCCTGTTGTCGCTCTACGGATGCGTGGGACGGTGGCGAGAGCGCGGCTGGCTCAGCGGAGGTGACGTTTGGGAGCGTAGAAGTTGATTCGTTTGTTGAGGTAGCTCGGGCCTTGATCGTGTAGGGCTTTGTGTGCGTGGGTGAGGAGACGGAAGGTGATTCGTTTGTTGACGGGGAGCCAATGAAGGTCTCTCAGGTGTCCGGAGATGTGGCTGTTTCGTGGGATGTCGAGGATGAGTCTGGCTGAGGCGTTCTGGATCCGCTGGAGTCTCTTCTGGAGCTTGGCGGTGGTTCCGGCGTAGAGGGCGTTGCGGTAGTCCAGTCGGCTGGTGACGAGGGCCTGGGTGACGGTCTTCCTGGTCTCCGTGGGGATCCACCAGAAGATCTTCCGTAGCATGCGCAGGATGTTGAAGCACGCTGAGGAGACGGCGTTGACTTGCCTGGTCATGGAGAGGGAGGAGTCCAGGATGAAGCCCAGGTTGCGTGCGTGGTTTGTCGGTTTGGGTGCGGTGCCCAGGGCGGGGGGCCACCAGGAGTCGTCCCAGGCGGTGGGTGTGGAGCCCAGGATGAGGACCTCCGTCTTGTCTGAGTTCAGTTTCAGGCGGCTGGTCGTAATCCACTCGGCTACCTCCTTCATCCCTTCGTGCAGGTTGGCTCTGGCGGCGGCGGGGTCGTTGGTCAGGGAGAGGATCAGCTGGGTGTCGTCGGCGTAGGAGATTATGTTGAGGTTGTGTTGGCGTGCGATGGCCGCGAGGGGGCTCATGTAGACGTTGAAGAGGGTAGGGCTCAGCGAGGATCCTTGAGGGACGCCGCAGATGACTTCGGTGGCCTCTGACATGTACGGTGGCAGGCGGACTCTCTGTGTTCTTCCGTCAAGGAAGGAGACGATCCATTCCAGTGCCTTCTCCTGGACTCCGACGTTGCTGAGGCGCTGCACTAGGGTGCGGTGGCAGACGGTGTCGAAGGCCGCGGAGAGGTCTAGGAGGATGAGGGCCGCTGTTTCTCCGTTGTCCATCAGGGCTCGGATGTCGTCGGTGGCGGCGATGAGGGCGGTCTCGGTGCTGTGGTTGGCTCGGAAGCCGGACTGCGAGGGGTCGAGGGATCCGTTCGTCTCGAGGAAGGCGGCCAGCTGTTTGTTGACGGTCTTCTCGATGACTTTGGCTGGAAACGGGAGTAGCGAGATGGGGCGGTAGTTCTTGAGTTCGGTGGGGTCTGCTGTAGGTTTCTTGAGTAGAACGCTGAGTTCGGCGTGCTTCCAGCTCTCGGGGAAGGTGGCGGTGTCGAAGGAGGTGTTGATAATGTCCCGCAGGTGGGGTGCGATGACAGCGTCGGCCTTGTTGAAGACGTGGTGAGGGCAGGGGTCAGTCGGAGATCCGGAGTGGACGGAGTTCATCATGCGGACAGTGTCATCGGTGCTGATCGGAGTCCAGGCTCGGATGGTGGTGGTAGGCGGCGTTGCTGTGGTTGTGGCGTTCGTCGGATGGGTGCTGAAGCTGTTGTGTATGTCCGCAATCTTGTTGTGGAAGTAGGAGGCGAGGGAGTTGCAGAGGTCCTGCGAAGGGGTGATGTCGTTGTTTCCGGCGCTGGGGTTGGAGAGCTCTTTCACGATGTTGAAGAGTTCCTTGCAGTTGTGTGAGTTGTTGTCCAGCCGGTCCTTGAAAGCAGTTTTCTTGGCGGTGCGGATCAGTTGGTGGTGCTTCCGGGTGGCGAGTTTGAGGGCGGTCATGTTGTCCAATGTGGGTTCCTTTCTCCAGACTTTCTCGAGGGCTCGGCAGTTCTTCTTGGAGCTCTTGAGTTCGTCGGTGAACCATGGGGCTTTCTTGCTGCCGGGTCTGCTGGGCGGGGTCCTCAGAGGGGCGAGTTCGTCCGCGCAGTTGCTGATCCACTTCGTGAGGTTGTCGGCGGCCTGGCTGGGGTTCGCTGAGCTGGCAGGAGGGTGCTGGCTCAGGGAAGCGGCGAGCTGGTCGGCTGTGATCTTGTTCCAGTTTCTTCGGGCAACCTGTTGCTGGTGGTGGTGGATCGTCGTTCTTCTGAAGGTGAAGTGGACGCAGCTGTGGTCTGTCCAGTGGAGTTCCGTGGCGTGGCTGAAGGCGATGTCTTTGCTGGATGAGAAGACGGCGTCGAGTGTGTGTCCGGCGAGGTGGGTGGGGGTGTTCACCAGTTGCTTGAGTCCAAGGTTGGCGAGGTTGTCGAGCAGGGTGCTGGTGTTGCGGTCGTTGTTGTTCTCCAGGTAGAAGTTGAGGTCCCCTAGGAGGATGTAGTCAGCGGAGGGCAGGGCATGCGGGCTGACGAAGTCGGCGATGTCCTCACTGAATTGAGTGCGTGGTCCCGGGGGTCAGTAGATCAGGGTGCCTCTGAGGGTGGTCTTCGGGTCAGTGTGGATCTGGAAGTGCAGGTGTTCGGCGGTTGTGAGGGTGTTGTCGGTGCTAGTCGTGATTCGGATGGTGTTCCTGTGGATGATGGCGATGCCTCCTCCCATCTGGTTGGCGGTGCGGTCCCTCCGGGTGATCTTGTAGCCCTCTGGGATGGCGATGGCGATGTTGGGCGCTGAGGAGGCGTTCATCCAGGTCTCCGTGATGAAGGCAACGTCAGGGGCTGTGGCGTCTAGGAGGTTCCAGAGTTCGATGGCGTGTCTGTGGACGGAGCGGGTGTTGAGCAGGATGCACTTGAGGTGGTTGCTGCTGGTGTTCGGCTTGGCTGGTGCTGGGCAGGTCCGGATGCAGGTGAACTTGCAGGCGTGGCAGCTGAAGGGTCTGTGGGTGCGTCTCGGGGTGGCTCGGTAGCATCCCGGGATTCGGCCGGTGTTGAGTGCGATGAGTGTTGCGGCGTCGTAGGTCCGGCGGGTCGTCTTGCCTCGGCCGGGGCCAGGGGTCCTGGCACTGGGCGCGGTCCAGGCGCGGACGGGCGTAGACGGGCTTACCTTTGGCGCGCCTTTGGCGCACAATCGGCGCGCCCGCTGCGCGTGACCGCTGCGCGTTCGCACGGTCGCCATATATGGTGAAGTGCGCGGGGGCGGAGCAGCTGGGAGGCGGGAGCGGGGAGGGTACAGAAGGCAAAAGGGGCGGGGTTAGCGGCGGGAAGCGGGGAGGGGGACGAAGGGGCTAGCGCAACAAGCAAACAGGAGGCAAAAATCAGCAAGTTACAGGGAGACAGGCAACAAGAGACAAAACACAGTAATTAACAGCAATAACGACGGGGGCAGGTCGCGGACCACGCCGCTGGAAGGCAGGGTCCGTGGTCACGCGGCGGAGCTCGGCTGGCGAGGCAGAAGGCAGGGAACACGCACACAGCAGCTGGTGGCCGTGCGGCGCGGGGGTGTCCTAGAGCTAGTGGTATGAATATCCCTCCTTCTTATGAAGCATAGACTACAAAGGAATCGTTAAACTTTTGTTCCCTTACTTTAAGTTATTAAGTGATAGGTTATCCCAACATCGTATACATTCCCCTCTTACCTATCTCGCATGTATTCACTTCTTTCCAAGGTCTACTGGGCGTCTAATCACTTTCAATCACCTGTTAACCTTATAGCTACCTGGAACGTGACTCCTCCTCTATTCGTTCTAAGTTAGTCATTATACTACAAGCCCCATAATTCACCAAAATAGATATACATAACGTGAAAACATTCATTAGTTAGATTACCCCGCCCGCCCTTAAGGTGTAAACATCCGCGCCGTTCTTTTCAAACGATGTGCATATGTAATATCATTCCAAAACGTGTGAGCTTAATACAAATGTTCAAATAGTTG
Organism: Lissotriton vulgaris; assembly: GCF_964263255.1. NCBI lineage: Eukaryota > Metazoa > Chordata > Amphibia > Caudata > Salamandridae > Lissotriton > Lissotriton vulgaris. The sequence goes on along the minus strand of NW_028252646.1, from coordinate 723,464 downwards.
AAAGTCAAGTAGATATTTCCACGATGTTTGTAGACATCGGAACAGTTCGAGTGGCTCCCTTCAACGAGGAGAACTGGTTAAACGTGTGACTAACGAATTCGTGTTCCTTCATTTTTTTATCGTATGGTCCGTTGGTGCTACCTCGCACGTAGGGCTGAATAAATCATCAAAAAGGTAGAAATTCGGGTGCACTCCGTTTTAAATCCATTCAGAATTCAGTAAGCTAGATTAGATTTGGTGCTTGCATGCATCCTGGATTTGTGGTACGCCCTTCCACCACATGGGGTAATTGTACAACATTGAGTGCTGGGAGTATAGTTCAGCTCCCTTTCCAGAAGCACAGCTTGAATTATGCCTGTTGCAATAAAGTTTACCACACTTAAACTGCGTTGTGTTTCTTTTATTCACATTTTATCCAAGTATATTCTTACTATTTCTTCATTTCCTTTTGTCACATGGAACCACCATTTTATGTATTTATGATTCTAATGCAGTAGACGTGTCCATCGGGACTTTCATTTTCTAAAGCAGGAACTTATACATAATTCATCCTCAATAGTGTTAAGTCTCCAATGCATTTCGGGCGTGTTTTGTTGCCCTTCGTCAGGGATTCACTATAAATGTAAATGGGAGCATTAGCCTCAATTAGTATACAACCCACAAGTAAAACAATTTACAAAACATGCGTTTATACAATGGCATTTTTAAAGAACGACGTTTTCCCTCTAACTAATCACGATTATAATGGAACCTAGTGGTATGAATATCCCTCCTTCTTATGAAGCATAGACTACAAAGGAATCGTTAAACTTTTGTTCCCTTACTTTAAGTTATTAAGTGATAGGTTATCCCAACATCGTATACACTCCCCTCTTACCTATCTCGCATGTATTCACTTCTTTCCAAGGTCTACTTGGCGTCTAATCACTTTCAATCACCTGTTAACCTTATAGCTACTTGGAACGTGACTCCTCCTCTATTCGTTCTAAGTTAGTCATTATACTACAAGCCCCATAATTCACCAAAATAGATTTACATAACGTGAAAACATTCATTAGTTAGATTACCCCGCCCGCCCTTAAGGTGTAAACATCCGCGCCGTTCTTTTCAAACGATGTGCATATGTAATATCATTCCAAAACGTGTGAGCTTAATACAAATGTTCAAATAGTTGAAAGTCAAGTAGATATTTCCACGATGTTTGTAGACATCGGAACAGTTCGATTGCAACAGGCATAATTCAAGCTGTGCTTCTGGAAAGGGAGCTGAACTATACTCCCAGCACTCAATGTTGTGCAATGGGAAAAGTAACATGATCACTGGAAGGCGGGGGGTGTTGGAGCTATTAATTATAGCATGGTTGTTAGTTGGCAGGGATTGACAAGCCGTTTTGGGTATTTTTGACACACCCCCTCTCTGTCGTCTCTTATTTTGCTTCCTTTTGCCAGGGAGATTACTATTCGGGGATTCCTCTTCAGAGGACGAAATTAATAGGGAAGGGCTATTTGACAGCACACTACCTTCCACCCCACTCCCTAATGTGTCGACATTATCAGAGTCGATACTACAATGCAGCAAAGAGGGACCTTCAGCTTCGCGGTGAACATCCACTAAAACAGGATTAACATTAGAACTTGTGGAAGGTAAAGGTGGGGGTAATGGACTGGTTACAGAAGCAATAGGCCACAAAGAGGAACGTTTCCCACTAATGAGGTCTATTGATAGCCTTTTCTCTACAAAGACTATCTCTTTCTCTAGAATTCCCGTAGCCTTGGTAATAAAAGCATCCAAAGGACCAGAGACCGGCCCTTTGGATGTCTGCAGGGTAACAGAGCGGTCTTTTCCCGAGCGTAGGGGCATGTTTTAAGTGGATCAGGCTGTACAACAATTAGTAAATACAACAGGTATAGCAAGGTAAAAATAACAACACTGAAAGACTAAAAAGAGTAAATAGATCACAAACCCACTATACCTAGTAACATATGGGACGAAGGAAGAAGAGAACCGTGACCAAGGACCAAGGGGGGTGGCCCAACCCAACCGTGGCCGACCACGGACGGCCACAGACGGCCCCGCCCTTGTCCCGGGATTCTCCCAGGTGCGCTCTCGCGCAGCGAGAGTGCCGTCTTGCAGATATAGGGATTGAGTGAAGTTAGGGGGCAGAGCAGGCAGGGAGAGTGGCCCAGGTGCCGATGATGAGGGCTGGCGGGTGCTCCTGGGATTCGTAGTCCAGAGCCCGCTGGTCACTCGCAGCCCTGCTTGCTCTTGCAGCACTCCCTCGGATTGCCTCCAGCAATTCTTTCAGTCAGCCGTGCAGAAGGACCTCCCACTAAGCGTAGCGGGACCCGCGCATAGGGTGCCACGAGGTGTGGGAAGAGGAAGGAATCCAATCGCACCAGGTCCAGGCAGGTAGCCGCTTCAGCAGCTTAAACAAAAAACAGCATCCCAAGTGATGTCCAGGTGCGAAGAGTTTTTGAAGATTTCAGGGGCGGAGCAGGCAGGGAGAGTGGCCCAGCTGCCGATGATGGGGGCTGGCGGGTGCTCCTGGGATTCGTAGTCCAGACCCGCTGGTCACTCGCAGCCCTGCTTGCTCTTGCAGCACTCCCTCGGATTGCCTCCAGCAATTCTTTCAGTCAGATGTGCAGAAGGACCTCCCACTAAGCGAAGCGGGACCCGCGCAGCGGGTGCCGCGAGGTGTGGGAAGAGGAAGGAATCCAATCGCACCAGGTCCAGGCAGGTAGCCGCTTCAGCAGCTTAAACAAAAAAAGTGTCACATTTAAATCATAACACCTTTACAATTAAAGTAATAACAATGTTCCCAAAATACATCACACATAGGTAAGATTCAATCTTTCTTTTTTTCTATGGTGTGTAGAATTTAGGCGTAGTCTACGTTTCGACCCCGTAAGCGTGAAAGGGTTAATTATCCCTCATGTTGAGGTCTTCATCAGGACAGGAGAGAGAGCCTGGAAAACATAGCATTAACTTGTATTAGTGGTCTATGTGGTGGATGGGCTCTTGAATGTAGGTCGAAACGTAGACTACGCCTAAATTCTACACACCATAGAAAAAAAGAAAGATTGTGTGATGTATTTTGGGAACATTGTTATTACTTTAATTGTAAAGGCGTTATGATTTAAATGTGATGCAACATTGTCACACCACCTTTACCCTGTCCCTCACAAACCCTTCACTTCCCTTTCTCTTTGCACTGAGAGCACCTACAATGCAATGATTTTATAATTACATTGATGGAATACAGTTGACCTTGAAGTAAATATATGCAGTTAGAAAAACCAACAAACAAACTTGTATGTGGAATAAATACAATTGATTTCTTAATACTGCATACCCTACTCTTATTACGTCAAGCGTATTTAAGGTGAACTATAAAATGTGGTGTTTCTTGTATATACACTAATCCAAAATAATTGCTAAACTACTTCTAATTGAACTCGGACCACTCCCTTTCTGTACTTACATATTGACCCAGGTCCATGAGTTTTGAGGGCTCCCCCCTTTTTGAACTCTTACTCTAAGAGCAAGAGCTTTCTTGCGAGGATTTTCCATACAAAAATAATCTGACTAACTGATCGAGTGTTGTTACACACAGGGAGGGCCATAAAAATATGGAATTAGAGACCCTCTCCTACACGGAAGATTATATCAAGGGCTTAATTGGGGGAGATACAGGGAATGCTTTCCTCTCATCCAACAGCGCAAACATAGACTACTCTCTGAATGAATAAATTAGAACGTCTTGAGAAGAAATTAGTAAGAACCAAACTTCATGGGCATTTACTGACTGGCTACTTGAGAGCCAACATCATCCCTACCGGCCTTCAAGTCCGAAATGAGCCTGCTATCTTTGTGGATAGTCCGAAGTTTAAAGAAGGCTTTAGATTTGTGGCAAATAACTGCTCCCGGCACTGGATGGTGCTGGGAGTAGAGACAGCGAAAGAACAAGTTGAACAACTGACCAAAGAGATTGATGACTTGAAAGCGGAAATATCCGGCCACTCAGCATTTGCGGATGCAAAAGAGGCCCTAGAAAGATTGAAGAAAACCCTGAAAGACTTCGATATAGAGACACAGACGAAGAAACTGGATAAACTATCTAAAGACATCCAATATTACGATAAAAAGAAGACGTATCCATATCTCCAGCCAGACTACTACAGACAGGACACACAGGGCTGCTTCTATAGAGGAAGAGGAGGCTACAGGGGTCAACGCAGATTTACAAATTTCTCTGACTCCTATCCTAGTAGATAGTGGGGAAAGTGAAAACGAACAATTAGGAGCAAGCTACCAAGCACAAGACCAATGGTACCAGCCCCCTCAGGGACACATGAGTGGACAGCAATCGCCTTTTTTTAGGAGAAACCCAATGAAGGCCACCATGAGGGAGAGGCAGAGGAGGTTCCTGGAGCAATCGCCCCAACCGGGGCCAGAATCAACAAACTTGGGACGGAGGGAGACAACAGGGTCAGAATACGAAGCAAGTACGTTTTCAGCCAGAGGACCTCGGCGAGAGGAGCACCAGGAGGAAGACCTACAGATGGTAACAGGGGGGCCCGCATGAACGTTGGATCAAGTGCAATTAGAACAAGTCCCATAATTAAGCTGTCAAGCTACGAACTCACAGAAGATGAGGCAAATGTGCTTTCCACAGGATTATCATTTGTACCCACGTCACATGTCAATCGATTCAACATCCAAGCTGAACTAACTCGATTCTTTCGCAAGCTACGATTAAAAAACTTTTTCAGGAACCGACCGACGACGACCATGACAGCATTTACCAACTTCAGACCTCCTTCGACATTCATGCCAAGCATGGCATCTGTATCTCCCAGGATCCTAACCTACGAGAGTGTGGTGATGCGAGATGTCCTCAAGACATGTGGAAAAAGATCATATGTGAAGCATAACATCTCATCCGGAGAAAGGAAAGCGCTGGATACTTTAAGGGACAATAAAGCGGTCGTGATCAAACCGGCCGACAAAGGGGGCGCCATTGTGATGCTGGATGTAGAAGACTATAAGGCCGAGATTAACAGATGGAATAAGTTACAGGCCTATACCACAGGACCCCACAAAGGAGATTAGAAAGGAGATCATAACCATCACCAAAAAAGCTCTTGAAATCGGTTTCCTCTCAAAAAAGGAATTTGAGTATTTGAACGTTGACCAACCCAGAATACCAACGATGTACGTACTACCCAAGATACATAAAAACCCTGATAAGCCACCAGGCCGTCCGATTTGATCCGGATGTGGGTCCCTCCTAGAACCTCTATGTAAATATGTGGATGGGTTCCTCAAACCACTAGCGATTATTACACCTACATACGTGAGGGACACAATGCAAGTGATAAACCTGGTAGACCAAACAACCTTTAATAAAGAGAGTCAGCTCGTTACGATGGGCATCGTCTCTCTTTATACCAGCATTCCGCAAAGTCCTGTCTTGGCGTCCATGAGAGAGCTTTACAAACTAGGGAACAACCGGCTGGTGTCCCCACAGAGTTCATTATCGATCTGTTGGAAATCGCCATGACAAGGAACTTTTTCTTTTTCCAAAACAAATTCTACATTCAGAGCAAAGGAGTAGCCATGGACGTGGCCTTCGCCCGGATTTGGCTATTTAGTTCATGTCTGAGTACGAACAACAATGTATCCTGTCACAGCATAACCCATACCATTCAAATATCTCGGTCTGGTATAGATACATAGATGACATCTTCATGATCTGGACGGGCGACGAGGCCAATCTGGACGTTTTCTTTGAATGGCTTAACAACCAGTCAGATGACATAAAATTCACCATACATAAGAGCAGAGACTCAATTGATTTCCTTGATATCACCATCAAAGAAAAGGAAGGGAAACTATACACCACGTTGTACCGTAAACCAGCAGAAAGGAACACGTTGCTGAGATATACAAGCCATCACACTAGAGGATTAAGGGACAATCTACCCTTTGGGTAATTTCTCCGCATAAGGAGAAATTGCTCTCGTAAGGAGGACTACTTCAGAGAATCTGATGACCTAATCCTTCGCTTGATTGAAAGGGGATACCCCAGAAGATTGGTGAACAGATTTAGGAAAAGAGCCTGGTTTCAAGACAGAACCACCTTACTGACACCAAAGGAACGCCGGCTACCAAAGGAACGAATGAGATGTGTCACAACATACTGCAACAAAAGCAACGAAATAAAGAGAATAATAAACAAACACTGGGGCTTAGTAGCTGATATTGTTGAAAGTCCAGAACCACCAATGCATGCCTTTAAGAAGGCAAGGAGCATAAAAGACCACGTTGTTCGCTCCCTGCTGGATACACTGCATGCACCAACTATACAGAGACTCTGGAATCTACCGGAAGGGGTAGGCCACTTCCGTTGTACTACATGTAAAGCTTGTCCGACATTTTGGGAGACCAAACAAGTTACCAACAACAATTTAACTGTAGACCTCAAATCTTTTTCGAATTGTAACTCAAGTGGAGTTATATATGCAATCATCTGCCCATGTGACCTTATGCACATAGGGCAAACAAAACAGAAGATCAAGAATAGAATTTTCCAACACTGTAGTAGAATTCGATGCCAGACTACAGGAGCACCTATGGTGGAACACTACACGGAAAAGACCCATACCCCCGAATCCATGAAGTGGGTGGTACTGCAAAAGATCACTCTGGGACCACGAGGGGGCAATCTTAATTCCATCTTAAACATCAGAGAATGCAAATGGATGCAAAAGTTCAACACCATAAATAGAGGCCTAAATGAACTTGATGCGAACTTCGCACAGATGGCAGGACTTGATCCAGAGTAATCACGGTACAGGCCTATACTCTACCCATACAGATACTACACAACATTAATATATGGTAGTTGTAAGGTACTATCTTTTACCCAGAAAGATAATACACTCCAGTAGTATATCTCAGCTGTAAGGTACCATCCCTCATCCCAGATGAATGGCGCACAATATTTAACAGGCACCACGGCGCTGCCAGGCGTAGGCTCCTAAGCACTGAAATTATTAGTACAACATAGGCTGGCGACAAGACTATCATGACTATAAACATGTTGGAAACTGTTATAATGTGATACATTTCTGTGATGTCTGAAAATAACTGCCGTCAGTTGATGTGCAGTAATATGTTTATAAAATGCAGATTGGACATGGTGGATATAATCGTTAGACCTGATGAGATGGAGCACTATGTTCACACAGTGGACAATGTTGATAGAATTGTTAGACCTATAATGTTATGAGCATAGCGAGCCTTCCGATCATGTATATATATAGGGTTGTTAACGAGACCATTCTAAATATAAATGTAACATTATTGTCAATGTGTGGTAATTCTCTGTCATGTACATACTAAGAACAACTATCGTAACTCCGTACCAAGCACTCACAATCGGGTGCTATGAAGAGCTTTCCCCTACCTTCGGAGCCTTTGTTTATAGTATCCTACACACAAAATCCACATGAGGGAACAACACGAACATCAGTCCATGTGGTTACATCCCCTTAACCTTACTACGAGTGAAGTTCTTTTCAGACAGTCCCCCGGGCCCCGTCACGGCACACACACATGGCAGCTTCTGATTGGCCGCCTGTGACGAGCCCTCCCGCATCCAGCATCTAGCGGCAGCACCGCGAGTATCGCATCTCCACAACCTCGGAGGACGCGACGCGAGCAGTCCGCTACAATTCTTATTAAGGTATGAAAGCCCAACATAGTGTCCATCACTTAACTCTTCTCCTTAAAGATTATGAAGACCTGTAAAACCAGCATGGTTGTATTAGTTGTGCCGTCCTGGCGGTGATAATTACTGTTCCCGCAGATCGTAATTAATTATATTTAGCACAGTAACGGCACCAACAGACACTATAGCAGTAACCAGAGAGGAATGCTGTGTTACTGCTAGAAATGCAAATAAGTGTTTTAATAACACGGCGGTGGCAATAGATTTCCAATAGATTTCCACCAGCTCTTTACTAATTATTCAGGCACAGAATATAAACATTTAGTTTTAAATGATTTAAACGTGTCGGATTTACCGTTTGTGACCAACATCTGTCTCATGCCCCATTTCAGAATGATGTATGGCGCACGATGAAGAAACACATATGAAGAACTTACAATGACCTTCACTTTATAAGATGCCAATTTGAAGTAAGTCTAAACCAATAAGTCTCACTCACCTGCCAGTTGGTACAATGAGTCGTTGAGAATTCCCGCTCTAAACCTCCCTCATTATAATATATTTCAGAAACGTTCAGGAGCGCTACCAGGCCCTTGACGTGACGCGAGAATCACCGTCCGCCACTTTCTATGTAGGTAATCTCCAAAATCAACCTACATTCAAGAGCCCATCCACCACATAGACCACTAATACCAGTTAATGCAATGTTTTCCAGGCTCTCTCTCCTGTCCTGATGAAGACCCCAACATGAGGGATAATTAACCCTTTCATGCTTACGGGGTCGAAACGTAGACTACGCCTAAATTCTACACACCATAGAAAAAAAGAAAGATTGAATCTTACCTATGTGTGATGTATTTTGGGAACATTGTTATTACTTTAATTGTAAAGGCGTTATGATTTAAATGTGATGCAACATTGTCACACCACCTTTACCCTGTCCCTCACAAACCCTTCACTTCCCTTTCTCTTTGCACTGAGAGCACCTACAATGCAATGATTTTATAATTACATTGATGGAATACAGTTGACCTTGAAGTAAATATATGCAGTTAGAAAAACCAACAAACAAACTTGTATACAATTGATTTCTTAATACTGCATACCCTACTCTTATTACGTCAAGCGTATTTAAGATGAACTATAAAATGTGGTGTTTCTTGTATATACACTAATACAAAATAATAGCTAAACTACTTCTAATTGAATTCGGACCACTCCCTTTCTGTACTTACATATTGACCCAGGTCCATGAGTTTTGAGGGCTCCCCCCTTTTTGAACTCATACTCGGAGAGTGGATTGGTGCGCGGCCCAGGAGTAACCCCTCTTTGAGACACATGGTTCTCCCGCGAGGTTCCATTAGGTTTGGAGCAAATGGCTGAACCTACTGTTTTAAATTGCCAGCTTTGGCTCTCCCGTGTAACGGGGTGCTGCTTTCCAGCTTGGGTGGCTTGCATAAATACTCCTGCCCTAACAGTGGAGTTTTTTACTGTCTGTTGGAGGTGGAATTGGCTTTACTGTGCAAGATGTATGCTGTCTTTTTGTTTGTTTTTTAAAATGATAATAACATTGATTATCAAAAAAAAATAATTCTCACCAGATCAAACCATCTCAAAACAATATGAATTGTGTAACAGTCTCGGCAGTTGAAACTGCAGAATTACATGGTTGGTGCCTCCTTTGTAAGTTGTTAGAATCTGGACAGCCATGAATCCTCTTTTGATCTCTCAGCCTGGATGGGTTGTACAGAATATTTACACAGCCGGTCTGAAGATACTGATAGGGAGTAGATGTTCCTGCTTTAGTGATGAAAGGAGTTTATATTTTTTGTCCTCAAGTGTTTTTTGATTCCTATTTCTTCTCCTAGTTTCTTTTTCCCATGTGCTCAGGTCTTTCAATAATTTTTCGTTGAATACTAGAAGTTATGTTTATCAGGATAGTTTATGATCCACTCTTGGTAACATGTCCTCAACAATGCACACATTTCATGAGAGTCGGACAGGTTTAATTCGCAGTGAATCAGCCTCTGTGAAGTTTGTTGCTTGGTGAAGTGACGTTAGTGACGTTGAACAACCTACATTCTGTTTGGAGACGTTGCGAACGTTAGAGTTTGTCCTTTAACTCAAAGCTCTTCTGACATTCAGAGGAAAGGGAGGATCTCAGCCCGGAAGGATTGTTCGATGTCATGGGAGGTTTAACTTCAGCTGTAGATTCTTAGATGATGTAAAAGATCAGATTTCTTTTTTTAAATGAAGGTTTTTTGGCAGTGCTTGGAGAAGGCTTCCATATTGTATGTGTTACTTGAGGTTGCTGAGCACCACCTTTTGTTTACAGCAGTTTCCATATCCCGTGCGGCGTCACGGCCGTCGCCTGTGTGTTCTTTGATGGCGTACAAGGCTTGCCTTAAGATTAAAGCCCTTGCGACACACAGTGCAGTGATGAAGCCTCTGGTCAGTGTGTACGCTTTGATGCCGTACAAGGGTCGCCTTCCGAGAAAACCTCTTGGAACACACAGTGCAGTGATAAGGCCGCTCTCCTGTGTGAGTTCTTTGATGCAGCACAAGGTTTGTCTGATGAGCAAAGCACTTGGAACACACTGTGCAGTGATAAGGCCTCTCTCCTGTGTGAGTTCTTTGATGTAGTACAAGGCTTGCCTTAAGAGTAAAGCCCTTGGAACACACAGTGCAGTGATAAGGCCCCTCTCCTGTGTGTATGCTTTGATGGCGTACAAGGGCTGCCTTAAGAGTAAAGCCCTTGGAACACACAGTGCAGTGATAAGGCCTCTCTCCTGTGTGTACGCTTTGATGTTGTACAAGGGTCGCCTTTCGAGAAAACCTCTTGGAACACACAGTGCAGTGATAAGGCCGCTCTCCTGTGTGAGTTCTTTGATGCAGCACAAGGTTTGTCTGATGAGCAAAGCACTTGGAACACACTGTGCAGTGATAAGGCCTCTCTCCTGTGTGTATGCTTTGATGTTTTAGAAGATTTCCCTCCTGAGTAAAACTTTTCTCACAGACATTGCAGTGAAAGGGCCGCTCTTCACTGTGAGTTTTTTCATGTGTTGCCTTATCAGCAAACCTCATTTCATGCTCTGTGTGTGTTTGTACATGCAGTAAAAGACGCGTCTTTCCAGTAAATGCCTTCTTACACTCAGCACAGGCATAAGCTCTTAGGCTGGTGCTTATTCTTTTCTGCCTTGCAAGTAGTGTTTTATTGTTAAAATTCTCCCTCCTCTGTATTCCTTGGTGTTTTCTTTCATTCATTTTATAAGCGAAATTCTTCCTTCCTCCAGAAGCTTTACGTTTCTCTTTCCCATCCATACTTTCTGTCTGCGACTGCTGTGCTGCAGAATAAAATTAACACTGAAAATTATACATGGGAAATATTTCTTGAAAGAAATGCACGGTTATAATATGAGAAAGGTGGACAGTAATATCTAGGAAGGAAGGAAAATGTTACTACCTGTAAACAATCATTCGTTGCTTGTAGTTCTACGGTTCCCATATGGTGACCTCTCATGGGATGGGTTCTGACTACTAAAAGAAAATAATTTAAAGATTGAGTTTTCATCTGGAGAACAACTCGTAATCCCATACCAGAAAGGCATAATGCATCAGCGCGCCGACTCCAATTAAAATCATTGTGTTGTTTTCTCCATCGGAGTACAACTGCTTATATGTGTAAAATAAAATACAAAAAAAAATAAACTGCTTAATCTGAGCAACCTATACACTTTCCAACCATAAAGCAAGTGGGCAATGCATGTGAGCCTGCAACATGACAAACTGACAGTATTTGCAAGAGAGTAACATTTTCCATTTGCAGCAGCTGTGGCACATCACAGGTTGCGCAATAACTTAAAAGAATTGGTAAGGTCCAGAACGCCGCAGCCAGGCTCTTTCTAGGGACTCCACGCCACAAACATATGACCCAACACCTACGAGCCCTCCACTGGCTCCCCTGCAAGAAGAGGATCACCTTCAAACTCCTCACCCACGTCTACAAATCCCTCAACAACATCGGACCCACATACCTCAACGACTGAGTATGATGTCCACGTACCCAAGAGGAACCTCTGCTCCACTGACCTCGCCCTGGCAGAGGTCCCCGCATCCGAAGAAACAGAACCGGCGGGAGAGCCTTCTCCTACATCGCAGCCAAATCCTGGAACGAGCTCCCGGTCAATATCAGACGCTCCCCAACCCTCCACATGTTCAGGAAGGACCTCAAGACCTGGCTTTTTGACTGACTCGGATCTGCTCCTCCCCCCAGCGCCTTGAGACCCTTGCGGGTGAGTAGCACGCTCTATAAACAGCTGATTGATTGATTGATTGAAAGGAAAGAATTGCTAATTGAGTTACTAATATGCTTAGAACAATTAAGCACTTCTGGGCTTCTTCCTTGCATTTATGTCACCAGAGAAATATTTTATGAAAGGATGCAGAGAACCACATGTTTCTGCTTTACAAATATCTACTACGGCTATGTTGGGTAGAAAAGCCATGGGTGCATCTTTATCACACGTGGACTCAGCCTGTGGTATTTCTCTGTGGTGCCTCCGCTAGGCCTGAGCGGGAAATTCAGTTCCGCTTGCGGAATTTGTGGAATTTGGGTAATTTCGCGTTCCGTGTAGAACGTGGAATTGCCAAAACTTCTGCGATCCGCTGCTTCGTGGTATTTTTTGCTTGTTCACGCTTTCAAAATGTGTGTTCGCAAGCACGCAATCAGCATTCGCGAACAGGAAAAAAGCATTGTGAACGGGCAGAAGAAGCAACTCCGCGTGTTCGCAGATTTCGGTGTGCTCACGGAGATTTTATTTGCTGAGTTTTGTGTAACATTTGTAAAACTACACAAATTCCGCCCACCACTAGTCTCCGCACGAGTAGAAAATCATTTGCCAAATTGTGCTGGTAAAAAAACGTCTTATTTTTCATACATTTTCAATTCTGATAATGTAGAGCATGAGTGCATGTTTAACTCTGGGTGCATATTTAACTTTGTCTTTGTAAACTTGCAGGAACTGTTCATCTACTGATGGGGCGTGTAGTTTGCTAACTGTTTGAGGAAGTGACTGCTACTAGGTAGACAACTATCTAAATTAAGGCTTGCAGTGATGTAGCAGCTTAAAAGGTGGACTTGTTACTCTTGATAAGACAACATTAAAATCTTAACTGGATGCCAGGGATGCTCTGGTGGGATAACCATTCTCAACTCTCCCATGAACATTTTCACAAGAGTTTTTTCAAAAGTATTCAAACGTTAGTGTAGGCTAGGCCAGCTTATTTATGTATGTATCTATATGTTATTTCTATACTGCAAACCTAGCCTAAAGCTAGGGCCAAAGATGAGCATAAAGTATTTTTAAAGAAGGGAGTCCTCAACTCTTTCCTAAACGGGAGCAATGTCGGGGCGGTCCTGATACAGGGATGTTGTTCCAGATCATGAGTTCATAGATGGAAAGGCCTGCTAACTTGTTTTTTTTTGTTACAGTTCTAAGTCTGCAGTCTGGTGGAGTTTTCCAACCTCGCATTTGTTGCACTTGAAACTAAGAGCTGAACTTAAGGACAACGAGAATGATGAACAAGTGATAAGAAAGAGGTAATAGCTACAAAAGAGGACATTTTAAAAGGAAAAGCAAGACTACTGTACTGGAAGAGTCTTAAACTTTGTCAGATGATACGAATAAGTAAGGAGAGCAGTCACAATTCCATTGACACAAAGACGACATGAACTTCTGACAGAGGAATCAAGCTCAGAAGGTGACTTAGACGACTCTGCTAGCAACTACCTAGGAAAAAACCTACTTGCCACTTTTTTCGCTGAGTACGGGTTACTGAGACAAGGACGAACAATGGAATATCATAAAAAGGAAAAACAAAAGCAAGAGGCACAAACAGAGGAAGAGAAAGACAGGAAATAGCAAATGGAAGACAAAAAGATAACTCACCCCATAGGAAGAGAAAGGTGATAGAGCAAGTCGAGATATGATTATTAAATCATCACAACATTAACTGACAATGGATGACCTAATATCCACAACCTTGGCTTATAATTTTGCCCCAGGAGGGACTTAGATTACAGTTCATGTAGAATTGACATATTTCCGTTTCAAAGATATCAACATAAAATCCGACCCAAGCCAATGAACATGAGAATGGGGGAGCCCAATACAGAAAACATGACTTGTGCTCAAGAGACGCTGATACTTCATGACATTGGCTGGTCTGGATAATGGAAAGATATGTGCAACGAAAGAGCGAGAAGCATTGCTGGGAAAGGGGGCACAGTTAGATCAGGGAAGCCTAACTCGCTTCAAAAACCAAGCTACATATAACTCCTCCTTGCCTCATGATAATCTGGATGTCTTTAGTGACTTGGTCGCCAAAGACTTGTTCAAATAAATTGTTCACCAGTCAAGGCAAGAATGGAAGAATCAGATCCAACTTGAGTAATGGACAAAGGGAGGCCATTAACACATTCCGTAATGACAACATAAGTACCAATGTCATCCGATAAAATGCAAGAATGTGGTTTTAATGATTCTTTGCAATTATGAACAAAAGGCTTTTCAATAATTATTAAATACGGATTGTTGTGAAATGGGAATGGCAACATTTTCATTTGTGTTAAACACTACCCTCTACTGTACCATGCTTTTACCTTCTAACAAATGTATGCAAGAACACGGGTGGCGTATAGTGCCCTCCAACAATAGCTTACTGGAAAACAGAGCAATAAACTAAAACCATTTATTGCTGATTCTTGTGGAGAGCCTCCCATCATATTGTAGAGATAGAGAGAAGTTTCTACAAAAGATATACACAGGAGACAATCATATTTGACAATTACCTAGGATGTGATCCTACTAATTATGTACACAACACACGCAAGGACTAAGAGCATACAAACACGCTTTTTGCAATAGACCAATATCTCTATATGACTATACATGGATGCTTATGACCATGACTTTTGCCTAAATAACAATATTTTCATATTTAAAGATAGATATTACAGACAAATCTCAGGAACAGCAATGGGCACCTGCTCTCCCAGCTATGCAAATGTATTTGTGGTCTGGTGGAAGGAACAGGTGTGTCGTGTAGTTCTCACTAATCCGTAGGACCTGCGCGTTTGTTGGACAACATAAACTTTGGATGAGGTGCCTAGGCTGGCTCGGGGCACCTCCGCAGGATGAGTTGGCCTAGAGACCAGCTAGCTCACAGTGCCATCATAAGTCTCCCTGACCTTACCAGGAAGCGAATAGTTTCTGGCAACCACTGAACGTGCCAACCCTGACCCCTCAGGGACCTTGGAAACAGTACAGAACCTTTCTCTCAGTCACTCAAGCTTACTTGCTCTCAGAGAAATATACAGAGAATACACAGGGGGACGTTTTCAGTATATTTATTGAACCAACGTTATTCTTGTATAGAATACATAAGCAGTAGACCGAAGCAGCTGGCAGTGATTACAAGCACGTAAATAGTGGATATAGTTCTACCATGGTGCTAAAACAGTGTATATATGCAGGCATATAAACAAGGCAGTAATCAGGCGTACGCCTACTATGCACTCCCTACTCTGCGTGCATCTAGAGTGTGTGAGGGTGGGAAGCCAAGAATCCCCACTAAGGGACGATTCCACCCCATTACCTGACAGGGAAGAATGCAGGCCCCGTATTGGTTACAAACTGAACTCCCCCTCACGGAGATGCCAGCCCGCTGCATAGTGAAGTCTCAGCCTGCACGGACTCTGGGTGTCAGCTGTAGCGCCTCTTCTACTAATCTATTGGGATGCTCATTATTTATAATAGAAACCATCTTTGTGATGTACGTATAAATTAGTCTATGTTCTAGATATGTAGATAGCCCTGTCACCCTGTGGTTGAAGATACGACATTTGAACATAGTGCGTCAAGAGGCCTTATACTTAGTGTTCGAGGCATCGTGATAATGTTTTGCGAAGCTAGATGTGTAAACAAAGAAGTCTCAGAGAAACTAATCCAACATTGTCGTGCATGCAAATATGTGCAAAAGGTCACAGAAGAAATGTTACTGTAAAAAATAGGACAATATATGAAATGAGCCACTTTACTACATGGACCTAGCCCGGGCACATAACAGGTGGTCTGGACATCACAAAATGAAAACATGACAAAACATGCGCTGATTTGGATCGGGGATATAGATGACCTTTCCCTGCTGTGGGACGGAAGTAGGGAAATGTCTAAAAGATTAATCCAGAGACAAAAACTGATCTCAACCTAAAATTCACTCATTAGATAAGAAATAAATCTATAAATGATCTGGCTATCCATACTGAGCTAGAGAAGCACACATGGTCACAAGCCTACCTAAAAAGGAAAAAGCAGGGCACTGTGAATAGCGTGCATCCACAGAAACTGATAGAAAGTACCCCCTATGGTGAAATGCTACTGACCCGTAGAAACTGTGATAGCCAATAAGTGTATGAGAAGGAAGAAAAAAGTATGCGGCCAGCAGCCAAGCGAGCACCCAGAACACGAATAAACTACTTTCAAATTAGAGACACCAAAGGAGAGACCTGATATTACCGTAAGGTTCATCACTACAAACAATACGAGGTACACTGCAGCAAGACAAATTCTAAACATTGGAAAATATTAAAAGCTGATCAGGTGATTAGACACAATATTACCTCACATCCCTCCAAGTATCGTTAAGCCCTATCCTTAAAGGACAAACAAGCCCATAGCTATATAGATAGTCCAATGAGAGAAAGGGTCCATCTAACCTAAAAGGTTTCAAAAAATGAGGGAAATGTATGGCTTGCAAATCTGGTGTCAAAATAAAGGAGGTTATTCTGCATAACAGGAAGGAAAAGCAATCAATTCATAACCTGTAGCCAAGATTTAGGTGTATATATACGTGAAAGAATGCACACACAGAAAACAATATGTGGCCAACTTGATTTTCCCCATTAGCAAGTGATGGAGCACATGAGAGGCATCAAACAGGCAGACTTAAATTCACCAATGTCTGGAGATTTTGTAAAATGCCATGATATCATTGTAGACTCGCTCGGTTTCTTTGGCCTTATATCAGAGGAGGTGATCAAGAGAAGAAATTGAAAAGAATGGATTTAAGATATAATACAGAGTTGGGTACAGAGGAAGTCAAGGGCCTGATAAAGATGAGGAATTAGACGGGCACATAGGATGCTTACTGATGTCGAATCTGCACACTTTCCCACTACTGACACTCTCTGGAACACATGTTAAAAAAAGCCACCATTTCCATGCAAGATTAAGAATAAAGAATTTCTTTACATTTCTCAGTGCTCTATTTAGGGTAAGGGGGGTATACCTCACAATCATACTAGATTGATAATGCCCACCAAGAAGGCGCAAGAAGTTGGACTTAAAATCAGTGATACCACCGCGATCCCCTGTGGCTACAAAATCACCCGCAAATACAGCGTCGACCGACCAGGAGAAGGCAAAGCCATCATCCGCAAGAACACCCACCAACTGACCACTTACTCGAATGACTCAATGACTACCATGGAACACCTCACCTTCCAGATCCAGAGCAACCCCAACACCACACTATGTGGCGTCCTAGTCTACAAGACCCCCAGCCCCCACTCTTCAGTGATGCCATCGAAGACCTCATCCCACCCCAGGCTCTACCATCCACCGATTACATCCTACTCGGAGACCTCAACTTCCACTTGGACAACCCCAGTGACCAAAACACCGACTCCTGACTGGAGAACCTCGCCAATATCAGACTCAAGCAGCTAGTCACCACATCGACCCATACAACCAAACACACGCTAGTCCTCGTCTTCTCCGTCAGCGGGAACATCGCCTACAGCCACACCACCAAACTCCTCTGGACCAACCTGCACTGTGTGCACGTAGCCATTCCTACTGTTCACCACCACCCTCCTCCCACTCTGCCCCATCTGTTGTAGCTGGAACAAGGCCACGGAATAACTTCTCGTCAACTTTCTCAGCATGACCACACCACCAGCAGACGCCAACATTGCAGCACACAACCGTCACCAATGGATCTCCAACTGAGCCGACACACCAGCACCCCTCAAGAAGACACCAGGCAGGCAAAACTTCAAGAAAGCCTTCTGGTTCACTTCAGCCCTCCGCAAGTCCAAACATACCAGCAGACAACTCAAGAAGAGATAGAGGAACAACAAAATCCCAGAAACCCAAGCAACCTTCAAAACCGCTGTCAACGCACACCACCTTCTCCTTAAAACCACAAAAAAAACGGCCATCAAAGACAGAATCAACGCCTACGCACACAACAGCACAGAAGTCTTTGCCATCGTCAAGGAGTTCGCTAGGCCCAACAGCGAGACCATAGACGTCTCACCCTCCTTAAGACCTCTGCAACAAACTCAGCACATTCTTCCACCACAAGATCAGGCAGATCTACGACAGCTTTGACACCCAAGACCCTGCTACAACGCCTGCCACCACTGCACACAGCAAGGCCTTACCTCAACATATAATGCTCAACTGGACTCCACTCACCACAGATGACACACTCAAGACCATAAAGAGCATCCACTCCAGAGCCCCACCGGATCCTTTCCCGTACCACATCTTACATTGAGCAGTCGCAGCATCAGCTGCTCCATCAAAACTGACACCTTCCCTGCTGCCTGAAAACATGCCAAGATCAACCCCTGCTGAAGAAGCAGTCTGCCGACCGACAGACCTCAAGTACCTCAGACCTATCTCCCTAGTCTCCCCCCTTGCCAAGGTCATCGAAAAGGACATCAATGCCCAACTCTCCAAGTTCATTGAAGTGAACTATGTCCTGAACAACTCCCAATCCGGCTTCCAAAGCAATTATAGCGCCGAGACCGGACTCCTTGCAGCCATCGACGACATCCGCTCCCTCCGCGACTGGGGCGAAACCGCCACCCTCATCCTACTGGACCTCTCGGCCACCTTCGACAACATCTCCCACCGCACCTAATCACAAGATTTCAGGACGGTGGTATCCACGGCAAATGCAGAAAGAACAATTGATGGACAGAATGCAGAACAATGTCATACATTCACCACAGTTCAGAGATCTGGGCCTAAATCCATCGTTTTTTTGCTCACCATGCGATTCCAGTTTGGACCCAGCCATATGCAAATCAGCCTTGACCCTGCGCCCAATGGGAACAGTCCAGCCCGAACTGCCAGGCCAGGTCCTCCCTAGACTGGAAACAAGCATCCTAGGACTGGTTTGGGGGTTTCACCCCTCAACAGCCAGGATAGCTTGACTCCAGTGGCATGGAGAGCACGGGACCCACGTCTGGGCATACCCATCCCAGTCAGGGTGACAAATGGAAAAAGAACAATTGATGGACAGAATCCATAACAAAGTCATACATTCACCCCAGTTCAGAGATCTGGGCCTAAATCCATAGTTTTTGCTCACCATGCCATTTCAGTTTGGACCCAGCCATATGTAAATTAGTCTTGACCCTGCGCCCAATGGGAACAGTCCGGTATCAACGACAAGGCACTGGACTGGATCCACTCCTTCCTGACCGGCCGAACACAGTGTCAGACTATCCTGTTCCTCTCAGAACCTACAAAGATCAGCCGTGGAATGCCCCTGGGCTCCTCCCTGATCCCCACCCTCTTCAACGTCTCCATGGCCCCCCTCACGGCCATCGTCAGAAACCACAGACTCAACATCGTCTCCTAAGCAAACAACCAATCCAGCTGATCCTCTCCCTCACCAACGAATCTACAGCCGCCTGATTCAACTTTCATAGCGGAACGAAGGTCGTTGCTACCTGGATGAAAGACAGCTGCCTCAAGCTCAACTCAGACAAGACCGAAGTACTCATCCTGTGATCCGCCCCTCAGCCTAGAATGACTCCTGGTGGTCCGTCGCACTAGGAACCCCTCACACCCCTACAGACTATGCACACAACCTCGGCATCATACTGGATTCCTCGCTCACAAAGAACCACCAAAACAACGTTGTATCCTCATCCTGCTTCAAACGACATTCAGCTGGATCCCCATAGAACCTAGAAAGACGGTCACACATGCACTCATCACCAGCAGATTTGACTACTGCAATGCACTCTACGTAGGCGTCACTTAGAAACAGTTCACGAAAATACAGAACATCCAAAACGCCACAGCCAGACTGGTCCTAGACATCCCCTGCTGCAGCCACATATCAGCACCTCAGACAACTCCACCGGCTCCCAATCATCAAGAGAATCACCTTCAAGCTCCTCACACATGCCTACAAAGCTCTCCAGTCATAGGACCAGCATACCTGAACCACTGCCTCACATTACACATACCCGCCAGACGGCTTCACTCCGTTCAACCTGCCCTGGCCACCGTCCCACGGATCCACAAGACCAAAGTCAGAGGAAGAGCCGTCTCCTACCTCAGGCAATCCCTGTCGCTGACCCAATTCAGGAAGGACTTCAGGACCCGGCTTTTCAACGGAACCTCCACGCCCAGAGGGATCAGTAGCCCCCCCACTAAGCGCCTTAAGACCCTCAGGGGTGAGTAGCTGCACTATACAAACTCCGGATTAATTGAGCGATGCCTGCTTTTCAGAATAGAGCCCACTGGGTCTGTGAAACTGAATATATCAGAGGATCTGATCCAGTATGAATGCTGTGTACACGTGGGCCAATATGGGATTGTAAGAAATCGTATGCCCACTGGGGTTCTCGCTCTGGTATTACCGCAATGACTTGCATTGTATAATTATACCCTCACTGTCGAGTCCCAAGCGATATATTCATAGATAGGGTTCTACTCTTCAGCAATGGAACAGAGCATCGAATAATACATTGTGATACTTGCCTGCCATAGTTCTCATTTCACCCGCTCCCCTCTAGTTTGCTAAGCTGCTAAGGGCCAGGCGCTATTGCTTGGACTCATTATGATCCACCACAAAAGAATGACATTATCTGATGGACCCACATGCATTTACATAGTAGTAACAAACTGCTGGATGCTATAGAAACAATAATTTAATTATACATTTGTGACAGGTCGAGTTTAAGTCCCATTGCTATGTTAACTAATGACAGAACCAAAGCTGATGCCGAATACCATGAAAATGAATGTAAAGCTCTAAACACTGTAGGAATGAACAAAGAGGATTATAATGAACCCATTGTTAGTATGGTGCATTGGTGCATAAAACAAATGCATCCTAAAAATGATTGCGACTGATGATGTGAAAAGGAGTAGCAATGAGTATTGATTGTTTATCGCGGACCAATCGATGCAGATCTATGGAGATTAGGGCACTTCACTTGAGGTAGACAAAGGCTTGTTGTTAAGCCACAACACATCACTCCGACACTTGCTGAACACAAATTAGGCATCCAGGAGTACTGGCTTGGACCTCTTTTGTGGGGAGTTGAGGAAATACGAGTTACGAGTCTGCACACACACAGCGCAGTGGAAGTAGTTATAGTTAGGTCAGAGTTTCCATAGGAAGAGTGTTTTCGTATCACTAATAACTTAAGTCCCATTTGACTTTAGGTTAAAAGTAACATTATAGTTAGGTGTTGAAATACTACAAAAACTAATGTTAAATAACCAAAACAAACACTAATATTTACCAACTATAACCCAAACTAGAACTTGAGCCCCCGCCATGCACTGCTTATGACCTCATATATTACATCACAACTGACAATATTGATGACATCACTGATGACACCATATAGACATTCTGACACCGTACCATTGAGTGTGTTGACATTAAGTAATTCAACATGCTTGACAATTTTCTATTATCAACGTAAAGACTTCGGATTGATCCAGATTTTAAGTCCAGAGGTTGACAAGTATACGTTTGCTTCTGTAGGGCTCCTTGGGCTCAATGCTAAGAAGATTAGTCAAATACACTGCACACGTTCTGGAGATCGGCATCACAGCTTCAACCTAAGGGCCATGCCTACAGCACTAGAATGAGATAAAACTCCTACATGTTATATTATTCAATAATCTGTAATGCCTGAAAATCTTTAGTTAAGTTCTACAAATAAATATGCACAGCTTATAAAAGGTCTCTGGAACACTGTATCACAACTACTTAACTTGGGCCAGAAATCCAGGTTGTTAATGAATTGTCAACAGCTACTTTGGCCTTTTTCACAGATTTTCTTTTGAATGGGCGTTAAGCCACAACCTACTTTCAAATATGCCTCTGTAACCCACTTCAGGTGCACTCAGCTGTTACCTTTTTCAACAAGGAATAATTCTTCCATCTGAACTTCAGTGATTTGAAAAGCATGCACAATATAGTTTTTAAAATTCGTATTTACACTTGTCTCCTGGGCTTACACTATTTTCATGCTATTGACTTCCACATGTACATTCAGTAACGTTATGCTGCATATGACTATGATGTCATCAGTGATGTCATCAGTAATGCTGTTTGAGAGCTCAAAAGTGATCTCATCAATGATGTAATTTAACATATCATGATTGATGTAATATGTGACGGTATAAGCAGAGTATGGTGGAGGTACAGATAATAGTTAGCTCAGAAAATTATACCTGGTGAACTTCAGGTTTGTTTTTTGTTCCTTTTTACCTTGTTTCGACACTAACTAAGACAGAGAGAAAGAGAGAGATAGGTTCTGGGTGATTCGTCAAGCAGGGGCCAAGAAAAGGTGACTGGGGGAGGGGGCTCCCAAAACACGTTTTCCCCATGCAAATTCCCATAGGATTTTCGACAGGACTACAGCCCAAACCGCTGAACGGAATTACACCACATTTGGCAAAAATCTAGATCTTGGTCCAGAAAGAGTTCTTTCTAATTTGGTGTAAATCTGTTGAGTAGTTTTGGAGTTCTTTAAGAAAAACGATTCATGTATATCTTGGGAGCGGATCCACGCGCCAACAGCAAAGCTGTGATTGTCTGGCTGGAAACCGTGAGAAAAGTTGCAGCCGCCATTTTGTGAATTGGGACATGGGTTTCGGGGTGGAGCAATAAAGTGTAAATAGGATATGAGGGATCAGGATAGAGGTATCCTGACCCCATTGGACTTATGTAGGGGTCTGTGGGGGGCCCCTCTTGGGAAGGAAATTGCCCAAAAACATTGTATTTTTGCCGCAGGAGGATCCACCACGCCGCTCAGCGCGCACCTCGCGTGAATTGGGGGAGATCCGCAGATCCAGAGCCTAATTAAAACAAGCGTTGGCACAGACAATAGGCATTGCTGTTTGGACCAATAGGCTTTACTAATGCTGGGCAGCATAGACTAAAAAAAGTTACTTAAAAAAATGGATCTTCACATTTTATTTTCTCTTCGCTCAACAGGAAAAGCTTTGACACCGCTGTTTGGGGTATTAAAAATAATTCATTTTCAGGCAAGCAAATCAGACTTTGCAACCCCTGCTTTTATTGCATTTTCACTAAATTGCTATTTTCCTAATTATTTTAAAATAAAGTGCTAAATCCACAAACCAAGAATTATAACTGGGCCTTGATTTTGACAGGAGGATATTCTTCTCGTTTGGTGGAACTAACCTGTTGGACTTGGCCCTGCTTGGTCATCCCAATTTTTTTGCCTTTCCCCTATCCCTTTCGCTGTGATGGAATTGGTGGGTTCAGGATGTTGGCCACTTTGGCGCTGGTTACCAGTGCAAAGTGTGTGTGCTTTCTGCCTTACATAGTTATATTAGGAACTCCCCCCCCCCCCCCCCATCCCCCATGGTAGGAAATGTATATGCCATGCGTGGTGTGAGAGGAAAATAATAAATGCTGTGTAATAGTGTACGCACCTTTATTTTCACCATTGCAGAAATGTCACTTTTAAAATGAAATGAAAATGAAAATAAGATTTGTAAAGCGCTACAGCTGCCCTCAGGCGTCCAGGCGCTAAGACTAAAAGAGTGCCATCAGATGAAAAAGCAAGGGTTCTAGTTACTGAAACAAAAAAGTTTTAAGCTGCTTCCGGAAGCTGGATAGATCAGGGCTGTTTCTCATGTGCAGAGGGAGGGTGTTCCATAGCTTTGATACATTATAAGAAAAGGAACGGCCTCCTGCTCTGGCTCTGAAGATTCTAGGAGTCTTAGCCAGAAATGCAGACGAGGAGCGAAGCACTTTATTGGGCAAATAAGGGGAGATCAGGGAACGATTGATTTCTGGGCCCATTTTCCAGAGAGCCTGATGAGCAACGCACAGAGATTTAAACTTTACTCTGTCCCTGACTGGCAGCCAGTGCAATGTTCTTAGCCCAGCTTTTATTGAAGTTCTTCGTGGGACTCCAAGTAATGCACGAGCCGCACAATTTTGAGTGCGCTGAAGTTTTTGTAGGGTGTAGTCCGGTGCTCCAAGATAAAGGGCGTTACTAAAATCCAGGCGAGATTGAACGAGGCCCTGTATAAGTATCTGCCTGGCCTCAAACGGAAGAAGGGGAAAGATTTTTTATATCACCCTAAGGAGGCCAAAGCAGATGGCCGCCACCTTGGTAGCCTGTATATTGAAGTTCAGCGACTTGTCTAGCCATACCCCCAGACTTTTGATTTTATATCTGGGGGCAGGGACCGCACCCATGCTCACGGGCCATAACAGCCCCAAAGTGGAAGGGGCTGCCGTGCCCAAGAGCATGAGCTTGGTCTTGTCGTCATTGAGCTTCAAACAGGAGCTCATCATCCAGCTCCTCACCTCCTCCAGACACACTGCTAGATTAGGCGGTGACTGGAGGCCACTCTTCTGCACAAGGGAAACCACCAGCTGGGTGTCGTCCGAATAGGAAATGATGTTAATACCATGCGGACGAACAATCCCAGCCAGCAGCCTCATATATGCATTGAAGAGCGTAGGGCTCAGTGACGAACCCTGAGGAACTCCACACCCCATAGGCCTGCTCGACGAGACGGATGTGCCATCAAAGACCTGGAAGGTTCTATCAGTTAGAAAAGACTTGAACCAAACCAGGGCTTCTCCGGACACTCCTAGGTCGGCGAGACGGTTCATCAGAATTTTATGATGTACCGTGTCAAAAGCGGCACTCAGATGGAGGAGGATCACTGCCACTTACCCCCCCCCCCCCGATCCAAGATCCGCCTCGCCTCCTCTGTCACAGCCAATATAGCAGTCTCTGTCCCATGTTTGGGGCGAAAGCCCGTCTGGGAAGCATCGAGGAGATGATTTTCCTCGAGGAACTTCGTCAAGATGGTATTAATGTGCTTCTCCAAGATCTTAGTTGCCCATGGGAGCAGAGAGATCGAGCGGTAGTTACTGGGGTTAGCTGGGTCAAGGGCAGGTTTTTTCAGCAAGGCCCGTACCATTGCATGCTTCCATGCCACAGGTACAGTTCCCACTCAGAATGGAGGAGTTCAACAACTCCATGAGAGTAGGGAGAATAGTTTTGCTGGCCAGCACCAGTGGGCCCGGAGGAGCAGGGTCGCACGGAGAACCAGATTTTATTTGTTGTGCTAGAGACTCCAGAGTTTCCAAATTCAACAAGGGGAAGGAATTTAGCTTATTTTGAGGGGGAATTACTATATCCAGGGCCGAATCAGAGCATGGGGGGTGGGGTAGTTCAATGACTTGGTCTGGAAAGGAGAGGTAAATTTTATTAACTTTCTGAAGGAAAAAGTCCACCAGCTCGTTGCATCTAGAAGAGGAGTTACTGTTGTCTGCCGCGAGCGGGGGGTGGGGGTGGGGAGGTGGGGGGTTTGTCAGAGAATTAACTATCCAATATATTTCTTTGGGCTTAGATTTAGCCATTATTATTTTATCATTATAATAGGCTGCTTGTGAGGTTTTTATTGCAAGTTTATAGTTCCTAATAGCATCCCTGTAAGTGGCTTTATCAGTGGGGTCATAGGTCATGCGCCATCTCCTCTCTAATCTTTTGCAGGAGCGCTTTTTATCCCTAAGTACTTCTGTGCACCACGGTGCTGATTTACTCTGTCTCTTTGACCCAGATAAGTACGAAGGAAGAATCAAATCTAATGAGGAGGTGATCCAGTTATTGTATTTGTTATTATTAGCCGATGGGTCATGGGAGAGTAGAGGTCTAGTGGTACTAAGGACCTTCGTCCAACTGTCTTCGGAGAGTTTGGACCACTTTCGGATTTTCCAGGATGTGAACATGGATGGTGGAGGTTTACTTGTGGTCCAAGTGAAGGCTATCAAAAAGTGGTCCGACCATGGTAGGCAGCTGATAGTGCCCACTTTAAGTTGATCGCAGTTACTAAAGATCGGGTCTAATAGATGGCCTTTTTCATGCATTGGAGAGGGAACTAATTGCTCTAATTGGATGGCGGCTAAACTCGACATCATCTCTAGAGCCGTGGGGTCCGAAAGACTATCAAAATGAACATTAAAATCTCCAAGTAAAGTAAAATTTGAGGGAGAGGTAACCAAATCTGAGGCCACCGACAAGAGAGATGTGTTAAATTGTCCGATGGTTCAAGGGGCGCGATAAATAAGAATGCCAGTGAAACTGGTGTTAGGGGAAAACTCGATCACGAAAGGCAGACTTTCGCAATCCTCAATCTCCTCCGTCAGGCAGCGGCAAAAATAGCTGTCTTTATAAATAATCGCAAGCCCACTGCCTTTACCCTGAGGTCGATCTGACCGCACTATCTGGTAACCAGGAATAATGGCCTGCACCAGATCCGGCTGAGAGTCTTGACTCAGCCATGTTTCGGTCAAAAAGATCACATCCGGAGTATGTTCATCTAAGAGCAGGGAGATTTCTAAACAATGCTTAGGAAGAGACCTACAGTTGAGCAGAAACATGGAGTAATCCTTTACCTCAGACCTGGTCGTAGTAGTAATGGATGCAATTTCTGTCTGCTTGTGCCGCCTGCCTGAGTTGGGTTGGCTGTCTAGTGTTTGAAGTGACAAGGTGCTCTACACTTTCCCCACAGTGGCAGAGGAGGCTGGAACTGCCAGGGACCTTCTATAAGCTTCCAGCTCCATCTGGTAGATAGGAAGATATATGTAGAGCAGTAGAGATGCCATGTGCTCAGACTGAGGGTGGACTGGAATGAGAGGGGACACTCTGCCAGGATGTACCGCCGCAAGAGCCTGTGTGCTGGCCCCTGAACCCATCTGTACCGCTCTGCTGTACACAAGGCCAGTGAGAGCCTTTGCTGGAGTGAAGACTGCTAAGTCAGGAGGAGTGCCACTTTATGGGAGAGGACTGCTTCGAGGAGCTGCTGTCCTGTACGGATGAGTGCCCACTGTCTGCTGATCTTGCCCAGCCTGGCCTGCCTGCTCTGCTGTCCTAGCGCCTCATGAGCGCTATACTTTGACTGCCTGCACTCAAGGAGGTGAGGAGCGTGGGCGCTACTCCCACAGGTGGGACCCCATACTGTGAGTCACCAAGCCCCTGGTGAGTGCCATATTCGAAGTGACTGTACTGCTCTGCCTGCACTCCAGTGTCTGGTGGGGACTGTTTTCCTGACTACCAGAACAGTTACGCGATCTTCTGTCCCTGAAGCTTCTAGTGGGGCCTAGTGCCTTGCAAGCGCTATATTCAAGGTGCCAGGGGAAGAGGAGCTGACGCCTGCAGTGCTGTGCTGTCAAAGTGCTATATTTCAATTCCCCTTCGCATTGACTGTGCTCTGCTTGCTGCCAAGGCGCTACAACTGTGCTCAGGAGAAGAGGAGCGGACGTCTGCAGCGCCGGGATTCTAAAGCGCTACGAGGGGATCTCACTGTGTTGGATTCCCCCCTGCCTGCTTGGTTGACAGTGGGCAGCTGCAACATATTAGGGGGCATTGTACTCCTCAGGAAAAGAGAGAGAGGAGTGGGAGACACTCCTGCCCTGCCCCAGTGCTTTGCGCACTTTGCTTTTGCTGTTTTTGCAGCCAGCCCTGACTTTGCGGGATATAGGGCATTTGAGCCCCGGAGAGAGGCCAGTTGGCCTGAGGCCAGTTTCAGAGTGTTGTGCCCCTGATTGGGGCGAACTGTGTTTATGCTGGCGAGGCCTATTGCCCCATATGATTTCTTGCATAATATTGTTGCATAATGCATTTGTACCTAGGATGATAACAAATGCTTTTCCCTCCGGTTTGCAGCGCTGATTTTGGGCCACTGGTAATTTGAGAGCCCCCGAGTATGGGCTTTCCAGGTGCAGTAGCGCCAGAAGCGAATCTGAAACTTTGGGGCAGCTATTCCAGGTGTATTTACATAAAGTGTACTGTTAATGTTGCTTATGCCTAATGCATGTGGTTATATCGCTAATGGTTTATTTCCCCCCTAATGCTTACAGGATGTTGGGGGTTACTAGGGATGCACCATTATGCTAATGTTCTGTCCTAATGTGCGCCATGATGAAATGCTTCATGGGTATGCCCCATTCTAATATGATTAGGCCCCATGTACCGCAGGAGGTGCCTTATGCATCTGCTAATGCCTAAGGTGATGTTGCCTAGCGTTTTTACCCTAATGAGAATGCTTCATGCCTACTATGTTTATGCCCACAGGTTGATGCCTAATGCATGCTTTTCCCACCTAATAGGTTATTCACACTGTGTGTAGACCTAATGCATTAATGCTGGCAATGCTTTTACCCCAATGCTACCTTGTGGGGGTCCTGCGTAAAGTGCCAAATCTATGGTGATTTAATGCTCCCATGGTTTAGTATGAGTATGGTGTGCCTAATGATGTGCAGAATATGCTCACCCCTTATGCCTAATGTATTCGTGTTTTCAGGTCCACTGTGACAGTAGGCCTAAGGTGTTGATTCAGGCTTTATGCCTGACCACTGTGTATTTTATGCCTAGTGCTAATGGTTTCTTTTCCCCTAAGGCTGCAATGCTGGTGTTCTGCATACTATGCCTAATATGAGGTTACCATTCCAGGCTACGGCAACGATGATTTATGCCTGAAGTTATGCGTAATGTGTTTTCATGATTAATGCCTTTATGCTACTGTTTTTCCCTAATGCCTACGTGGCTGGTTTCATGTTTAGGCCTACCTTGACAAATGCTTAAAGTGATTTATGCCAAGTGCATGTCTACTTACCAGGAGGTACCGCCAGTGAGACGTTATTGCTTATGGACTTTCAGTTATCCTTGGACTTGTGATGGTTCTGGCAACGGCCTGATTGGCGCTGCCCTGTATATAGTCCCCCTGTGAATTATTCCCCGGTGCAGGCTGGCACAGTTTATCTGCACCTGTGATTCCTTTCTGATGTGTTTATTTTACAATACACATACTGTTTTTCACCTAACCTGGTGTGGAGTCTCTTTTTGTAGTGTGCCTTGTGTGTCGCCTGTGTGTGCTGCGATGATGCTTTACACATTTCCTCCGGAGTTTGACCCGCTCTGCACCACACTACCTGTTTCTAACATAACCCCAGCCTGTTTTTGTTTGTGCGACGTGAAGTTCCTGCATGGGAGTGCTGTTAAACTGCAAGGAAATATTTTTGTGGTTTGTTTTTGGTTCTGGCACGCCACGGCCATAAATGAAAGATAAAGAAAGAGGCAGAGACTGGAATCATGTCCTTCACCACAAACGTTGTGCATGAAGAGGGGGTTAACGCCTAATTAACGTGACCCTCCCCCCGTGTAGGTAATTCAAGCCGAGTCACTCAGGAGAATACCAGAGACGAGTATTGGCCCAAGAAATCTGTAAACGGTGAAAGAAAAATAAAGGCAGACCCCAAGGAAATATCCTCATGAAAGAAAAGAAAATATGTGGCTTACTTTGGTGCAGTACAACCACCCCTTGACTGCCTCCCTGTACCTCAATATGCTCTCCCCTGCTAGCTTGATGCCCACACTTCACCTTGTTCACTCACCGTCCTAGCTGCAGCTCTCATGAGCTGCGGCGGCGTTTTCACACCTCCTAGGGGAGGTGGGGATCCACCAATCCTCGCTCCACTCCTCTCCTTCGTCCGGGTTATCATTGCCGTCGTCGTCCCGTTTTATCAACGTTTCTTCCCTCTTCTCTCCTCTGGCATCCTGCTAATACAACTCGATGCACACTCCGCGTCTTCCGTCTCCGCCTTTTCTTTTCTTGTAGGCCTTCCTGATTGGTCCTTCTCCGTAAAGCCAACTCCTTCTTCCTACAAGGAGGAGATCGGGAGGTGAACTTTTGCTGTCCCCTGGCTTTCCGTGGTATCTCCGGTTTCTAGGACCGGTAACAGGGGTTCAGGGCCCTACTCTCGGGGTCCTCCTTACAGGAATGTATGCATTTTATTCAAAATGTACTGAAAATGTTGCGGTGATTGCGGAACCACTTCACAACCCTTTCAAAAAGAATGATTGAGGGATTTGGGGACAGGAAGGTGCATTTGCCGAGATTAGGGGAAACTGCTCAATGCAGCACTTCTGAGTCCATATCTACCATGAGTGCTGTATCACTGATGATACTGGTAGCTTTGGCAATGGCGCTGTAGTGACTCAAGGTAAAGGAAATGAGGAATGTGCAATGGCATCACACACACTGCATTCACGTGAACGTAAATACTCGACCATTGAGCGTGGGATGTAGGACTGCATGAGGGCAACTTAAAAGTTCAAGTCATCCTTATGTGGGGCCATGTTCAGAATATGAACAGATAATAAACCTCTTTTGAATGGTATTAATGTGAACACCAGCAGGCTACTGCCAGGTTGGTGAGGTTAAGTTAGAAACTTTTGAAACATCATTTGGAGGTCGAACACACTGCAGGAGAGAGGAACAAAAATACTGATTGCTTGCCCCGACTGCCCTGAGGGCAGGAAGATGTGGAACATAAAAACAAAGAGAATGACTGTGAGGATAAGGAATGTACTGCAGCAAGTATTTGTTGGCCGGGTAAAGAGTGTGTGTGTGTGTGGGGGCAAAAGTAGAGAAAGACATTGGATGACGATTCTATTTTATTGAAAGTGTTTCATTTCATGAGGAAAGAATGACCAAAAGAAAAACGATTTGTTGTGAAAACTGCAGACCAATAGCAAATGTTAAAAACAAAAGCCCACAGCAGAAGACCAAGGTTTAGCACATTAACTTCCTCTGTTTCATATGTAGTTGGGGTGCAACCACTCTCAACATCCACTGCCAAGGATGTCTGTTATACGTAAGAATTACAAAAATATTTAGAGGTGCACTCAATAGTATAATTAGCAAGAAAAGATCATGAAATTTATAGATCTTCTGTTCCTTCTTTATTGGTTTCTTTATTTCTTTCTTTATAAAATACAGAGGCACAGCCAATAGCAAATGTCATACTGTCAGAGGTGAGACATTTAGCTGTGATATCGAAAAACAAACTACTGACAATGCAATACTGGTCGCCTGCCATCGACAGGGATGTGGAAAAATTAATTAGAGAGAGTTACCAGTTGTTTGCAAAATGATAAAACACTGATATACATAGTTCTTCTTATGACAGAAGTGGGTTTTCCTGACAGTACGGGACCATGAATGTAATGATTTTTTTAGGTCTGTTTCAGATGCTTCCTGTGCATCAGAAATTTGCCATTGTGCTTGAAGACTGCATGTCAAATTGGTTGCAAGTACGGTTTGTACGTGTCAGAGAGGGTTTTCAGGGTGAATTGGTTTCGGATAATGGTGTATAATTGGTCTTGAGGGAGATGAAGCAGTATTTGGATGGAACAGGTATCAAGCATAAATGTGCTAGTCTTCATCACCCACAGACTAATGGCCAAGCAGAGAGGATGAACAGATTGGTCAATCAGGGTTTTTTCATGGCCGGTATCAAAGTGGAAGATGCTGTCAGGCTATGCTTACAGCTTATCGCAACGCACTGCACTGCACCATTTTGTGGAGAGAGGCAGAAACTTGCATGATTTGGACTTCATACTATGCACTGAAGTGTTTAAAGAGGGGCTAAGACACAATAGCTATCTAAAGAAGGAAGAAAGATGAATTGACCTTCAAAAGATGCATGTGATATTGTAAAGCTATTGTTCGCATAAACATGATCACAGAGGCAATAATAAACTTATGCAATCATAGTACTCTGAATGACTGGGGGAATCAGATGCCGAATTTCCACAGTAATTCCACATATCTCAGAGCCAACTTTCCACATTAATTCCATACATCTCAGAGCAATCCCCATTTACTTCACCCACCCTTCAGCAGAGTTTCTTTTATTGCTGATATTGCTGACTTGGAGGGCGGAAAAAGTGAGGGAAATGTAATAGGAGACATAATGGCAGACATAGCTAAGGCCTTATAATGGGGCCCATATTAGATAAAATAAACATAATAAAATATATCACCCTATCATGTATACTGTAATACAACTAACCCGGCTTGATATTCAGAACACCTTGTACTGTGCACATAACCCTACAGACCACACATAATCTTGAACCTTCCTTGACCTTGTACATTGTTCTACACGATGTAGTATGATATAATACAGCCCGTCCTCTCTGACCTGCAGCTCCCCCAATTCTATGTACATGTACCTACACACCACAGAAATAGACCACTTCTTATCGAAGGCTCTGGGGTGCAGCGGACCTTACCCCAACCATCCCACCACTACAGACCTGACTTACAGATCACCTTTCCTCTTCACACTGCCTTCCTCCCCTTTTATGCGGCAGACCCTGGCTGCCCTAGAAATCCTCCTACTATCTGTGCACTCACACATCACATAGACCCAGCCCCATCTCAAAATTGCTTTAGTCTGCACTAGCAACAAAAATGGGCAATGTTACTCTCGTGAATTACACCTCACTTTCATCTCACACTTAAGAGATGGTGAGTATAGCGGTGCTTGGATTGAAATCACAGATTCTGCCACATAATTCCTCGGAGGACCTGAGCCCGGAATGGGGCGTCTCATGCACGGACCATATTTCAGGTCATTTTTCATGTGCAGAGTCCCAGTTCTAGCCTATCACTGAGCGGGAAGGCGAAACTCCTTTGCAAAAATAAAGGAGATACCAGGTACATGACCGCTTCTAGTGTACTCAAGGCCCTCCCCAAAGATACCAGTCCACACAACTCAGATTTGGCCCCCCTGCAGGTCTTACTAAAAATCTGGGCAGATCCACTTTGGAGATATTTTATGTTACATTCCCTCAGAACTGTACAAGTTACTCGCCATTCTGCATGTTAATTCAGTACGAAACAAATACCTGGGATGGCTTTGAGCAGCAATCCATCTGCGTCTGTATTTCCTCTCTCCAATGGGTCTCTAGCGATAGCTCCATCAGTATCAGGAGAATTCTGTGCCAGGAATGATGAGACTCCAGATGGGCCCTGCGCATCAGCACATGTTGGTTGTAGGTCAGAGTTCTCATCTCGGTTCTCAGGGTGCAGTGGTTCTTGCTTGTAGTTCTGATCGTAGTCCTCAGGACTTGGTGGTTCTAGCTTATAGCCGCGATCTGGACTGAGTGTCTCAAGGTGCATTGGTTCGGTCTTGCAGTTCTGATGTGGTTCATGTGCACCAGAGAGCACCTGCAGGCATGTGTTGAGCTGCAGACTCTGGTCTTCTTGAAATGCTGGTTGTCTGCAGAGGTTTTGCCGTTGACCCTCACCCTTAAACCACAACAACTCTTGCTTTAGGAGTTCACTTGGTCCCTCCCCATCTGGGAGCACTGGTTGTCTGAACTGGTTTTGCTGTAGCTCATGTCCCTTGTGAAACAGTGGCTGCGGGCAGACGTTCTGTTGTGCGCCCCAACTATCTGCATACAATGGTTCTTTCTTTACGTGCTCCTCTGGTTCTTGTTGCATGCAGTGGTCTTGCTGTGGTTCATGGCCATCAAACACTGGTGGAAGACCTGGGATAACTTGAGCATCTGGAGGAGGGCACCTGGAGCCAGTACAGTCCAGCCGTGGTCCAGGGCCAGTCGGAGACAGAGGTTGGAGGCACTGGCTCTGCTTTGGTTCATGCCCATGCGGAGACAGAGGTTGGGGGCTCTGGCTCTGCTGTGGTTCATGCCCATGAGGAGACAGAGGTTGAAGACACTGATTCGGCTGTGGATCACGACCAGGTGAAGATGTAGATTGAATGCATTGGTTCACCTCCTTAGCCCTGACTGAAAGATTGATCGGAGGGGACCTGCTGAGAGGACAATCTCTAACCATCACCGGACTGACCCTCTCCAAAGACACCCCCCCATTTTCAAGGTGATCTAGACCCTTTTCTTTCCAGATTTGCTCCATTAGACCAGCGACTCTTGACGGCACGTCCTCTAGGGTATTCTGCAAGTTATCCAGTTTGGCTTCCAACTGCTCCAACATAGATAAAAGGATCATGCTAGGCAGGTTCCCTGATAGCGCTTCCATCTCACAGTCCCTCTGAGCATCAGTTTGGGATCTTGAAGAAGGCCCACTATGGATAGGAGAAGATGGGAGTGTGGCTCTTACGGGTTCAGGTGAACACTGCACTTCTCCTTTTTGTCTTGGAACCTGCCTTTTCTCCATTCTGAAATTCTGATGTTCAAGTCCTCAGGTCTCTGTGAAGGGGAAGAAAATAGAAAAGACAACACATTATCACAGAACAATTAGGTCAAAATACTCCTTCCTGTCTCACCACAGCTAAGGCTCGAAAGAACTAAATTGTCTCAAGAGCTGGAGAGGATCTACCCTGCTCAAGGTCAGGCTGTCCCCGAGGACATCAGGAGTTACCCTGCTACACATCTAAACCCCGCTCAGTGCTGCCCTTACGTGATATGGTGAGATTTCATGCAGGTCTGCTCTGCCCTGCCAGAGAGGACTCGCTATCCAGAGCTGATCTGTTAAGCTTCAAAATGTATCAGTATGACCTCATCAAACCTAACCCTATAATTTAACAGACTTATTACGTTTTTGTAATTCTTTATTTTTTTTTAATTAAAATGTGGTAAGCATTACCATAATAGATATTCCCTATGAAATTGAGCCTTGAGAAATAATAGATTTAAAGTCCCAGATAAAAATACACATTTTCTGGTCAGGAATTGAGCTACCTAGGTCACGTAATCTCTGCTAATGGGCGAGATTGAGGACCCATGAGTCACTCTGAAATTGCATGCAATGTGTTGGACGGAAAGTTTCCCAATCTGGTGATACACGTTCAGCCTGTAAAGAATGATATGAACCTCTTTAGGACCTAGCACCCGATGCCCAAAGCCTCAACATGGTTCACCAAGTTGGAGTACTCAACTGTGCGAAGACGGCAGAGAGATCTAATGAGAACAAAGCATTGGCTCCTGCTCCCATTTCCGCTCATCCATAATCGGTAGAGGCACTGTCTCTGTATTGTGTGATGGCCGAAATCATATCCTCGTGTCCTTGGTACAAACCTTTCCACCAGCTAAGTGCAAAAGAAAGTAACAATATCGATGATAACTTTTTAAAAAACAAGGAATCTGCTCTTGGCTTCCAGAACAAGGGATTCGCTGTGGTGTCTTTAAGAGCGGCAGGAACCATACCATTCACAACTAAGTGGGGAGTAATGGCAGAAGTACTGGTCCAACTTAGAGATTCAGTTGTTTGAAATTTATTACAGGATTGACGTTGTTCAGCTAACCAGATCTAGTCACCTCAAAAGGATGTTGCAGAATTCTCAGGGTATAAAGTGGAGAACTCCCTGTGTCAAATAATACTAGGTGCTGAAGTGGTCTCTACCGGGGGAAGGTACGTGAATCAATCTCCCCATTAAGGTTTTAATTTTGTTGTACAACAACAACAAGAGAGTAAGGGCTCAAAGGACACTCCTATACCCCATTCTAAATATAGTTAACAACAGAGGAGTGACTAAGTAAATAAAAAAGAAGATTTAAAGTGAAGTGAAATGTGGAAAAAATAATAATTTTTTATATATTACCCTCACTCACCCAACTATTGGGTGACATGCTTCATCATTGGGTAGTTTTCACCGGACAGGTAAAAGACCTGTCTGGTGTGCTGCGACACCTGCAGTTGCAGTGGAGCTGGATTGAATAAAAATCAGTGAAAAAAAGTGTGAACGTGATCAAGTTAAAAAGGTGCGGACGCTGATCCAAGCCAAACTTTAATAAAGATCAGCGTGAGCATCTAAATATAAAAGATGAGAAGGACAATATGGACCTTAAGTTTGAGTCGAATTGTCCAAATCACTAGGTCGACATGTTTCTGCTCTTGGAGGCCAGGTCGGCCGAGCTTTCATCAGGACCAAAAAACAAACTGGACACTGGGCGGTATGCACTCACTAAGGCGCAC
The DNA here is from genome assembly GCF_964263255.1 of Lissotriton vulgaris. Classification (NCBI taxonomy): domain Eukaryota; kingdom Metazoa; phylum Chordata; class Amphibia; order Caudata; family Salamandridae; genus Lissotriton; species Lissotriton vulgaris. Next base: position 687,596 of record NW_028252646.1, on the reverse strand, counting down.
CCTGACCTCAGTGTTATCTTAAGTGTTATTTAACTCCCGGTTCTTAATACCGGTTACACCTGGAATTCCCAGGTGATAGGGATCTGTGGAGAAAAGAAAGAGAGAAGAACCCAATGATGAAGCATGTCAACCAATAGTTGGGTGAGTGAGGGTAATATATAAAAAATTATTATTTTTTCCACATTTCACTTCACTTTAAATCTTCTTTTTTAATTTTGTTGTGTCACACAGCTGGTGCAACAGTGTGAGAGTGAATTATAAATTGAAAGTTTCTGTGAAGCTGACATACAAAGGGACACGGATGAGTTGGATGACAAGATGAAGTCATTGTAGGAGGCGACAAACAAACAGATTCTCTGAGCGAGAGCAATAACCCCGCCACATAACTTAGTTGGGGAAAATAAATATAATAGTTCAGTAAAGGAGGAGGACTTGAGAAGAGGTCCTGAAGGAATAATATCAGGATCGAGGAGTATATATGCGCGAAGAAGGGGAAGACAAGTAAACATGTTAGAGAAATGTTGCATACAATCCTCGACTAAAGATGAAAAGGCTTGGGAATGACGAGGCTATGACACTATGAACGGAAGGAGACAACTGCTTATCATCATCGGGAAAGGACCTTTTAACGGAACCCTAATAAAAAGAGCTGAAATTGCTTAGCTATTGTGCAGAAAGGTTTCTATCCTATTAAGGGCACAGATGTAAGGAGTACGCATTTCTCTCTTCGTATTATCCAATGAGTCCCATGCTCAGAAAAAAACAGCACCTGCTTTCCAAGTAAAACAGGCACAAGGCGAAGCACTTCCTCTTTATTTGTGCAAAACCCCCTCTCCTTTGTCATTCCTCCACTGGTAATAATGTTTCTGGTCAGCTTGAAAGGAAAACCCCTTTAGAGTCACGTCATTCGTTGACCCTGTGCCAACGTAGAATCGTCCACATTGCTCAAAGTATTTCTTACAATCATCAATAGAATGGGAGCAGATTTGTCAAGATCGTTCACTACTAAAGAAGGCCAATCCTCAACGAGCTTCCATTCTCCTTCTCGAGTAGGTGCAGTTTTAGCTGTACGTAGGGTCGGAAAATCCTCGCCTCCGTGACATTAATAGAGTTTAATTTTCTTTCTTGACAGGTCGGAAATATGGTTATGTTATGTTACCACAACTTGTAAAGCGCGACAGCTGCCCCAGCGAAGGGACGTCCCGGCGTTGACAGCAGAGCAACTGACATGTGAGGATGGAAGGGTGGAACTGAGGGAAGGACTATGGTGCCGGGAAGAGGTGAGTTTTAATGGCCTTCCTGTAGAATTCAGGAAGGCCATTAAAAGTCACCTCTTCCCGGATGTGACTTGGAAGTGCATCCTAGAGGAGGGCTGCTCTGTTGCGAAAAGAGCGGCCTCCAGCGCAGACTTTCTGTGTTCAGGGGTCCACTCCCAGGTGTTGACTCTGTGAGCAAAAATGGCATGAGGGAACATAAAGCAAGAGGAGGGTGGCCAAGATGTTAGTGGACGACAGTTTCAAGGCTTTAAAGGCGATGCATAAAAACTTGAATTCAATTCGCCTGGCTACAGGCAACCAGTGAAGGCGCAGGATGGCGTTTGAAACCGGGCAGGACCTGTGTAGACCTAGCAGGGTCCTTGCAGCCGCGTTCTGTGCCCTTTGTGGCCTCAGAATTTCAGCCTTATTGGACCCTAGATACAGAGAGCAGGCATAGGCCAGTCTTAACTTTACAGACGCCTGAATGATGATCTGTTGTGTGGGTGCATCGAAGAAACCTAATAGGGGTCGAAGCCCCCGAATTAGTCCAAAGCAGGTCCCTGCCACTTTTTGGTTTGGGCTCGGAAGTTGAGAGATGAGTCTATCCACACCCCTAGATTTTTCACAACCTGCTTGGTGGGGGGGGGGGGGGAGAGCACTACCAGCATTGACACTACTGACCATGGTTCTTGCCCACCAGCAGCACCTCCGACTTGCTGGCATTCGACTGGAGACTGTTGGTGGTCATCCATTCAGCAACTGCTGCTAGGTCGCCCTTAAACTTGAGGGCGTCCCGCTCGGTGTTATTAGAGAGCGCCACCACCAACTGTGTATCGTCGGCGTAGGAGACCATGGTCAGTCCTCTGCTCTTAGCTACTGCAGCCAGGGGTTGGACGTAAAAATTTAATAGCAGGGGGCTGAGGGAGGAACCCTGTGGTGTAAAAATGTAAAGCGACATACATGAACATTAGCGGCGCCATCTTGCTTAGCGAGAGCCTCTGCGTGCGCGTAAGCGGCAACCATCTTAGACATCGCAGCCATTTCATACTCTGCTGGTCACCTATGTTTCACCCTGACCCCACTGTCCTCCCCAGCGCCCTGACGAAGCACGGATAAATGTACTGGGGTTGGCCTAACGGCTAGGGCGGTCGACCTCGAATCTGGACAACTGGGTTTGATTCTATGCAATGACGCTGAACATCCTGTGATTCTGGGCAAATCACTTAATCTCCCCGTGCCTAACAAAAATGAATGTGTCCTCATGTAATGCAACTGGTGCTATGTAAAGCGTTCTGATACCCAATTAGGGTCAAGTTTGCGCTCTATAAAACTCTGTACAATAGAAAATAAAAAAATAAAGAAAATAAAACCTTGTCATCATGACAAAGCCCCGGAGTCACTTTCCGCCCTACACCCGCTCGTCCTTTCATCCTCCGTACACAGGCAAGCCCTTCTGATAACCTCACTCACCGCACCTGGCTGCTCAATCCGGTCCCAGTTGCTAACCGGCCCTTGCGGACATAAGTTTATTGCCCACACACAGCAGGACTTGTTTCACTGACAGAGAGGCCTGATTTAATCAATGGCGCGAACCATTAGACCTGACCGATCCCACATGCCTTTTGATCCTGCCGAAATACCCAGCTGCGAGATAGCGATCACCTGTTAGATCTGGGTGGGGGACGCCTGCTGCTGGGTTTGAGTGGGAACCTGCATGGGGCGGGAATTCCGAGGATGTTTAACCAACCAATAAACTGATGCAAATGTGTATAAAAGACCGAGCCATGGAGATGCAGTTAGAGCACCTCCCGAAGACATTCCGGTTTCCGAGTTGATGTGTTCTCCTCTGGAGAAATAAACCTGTTTCTTGCCTTCCAGTTCCCAGCGCCTGCCTCGTTATTTGAGTAGATAAAAGAAAGTGAATCAGAAGTGTTTCCGCCGAGCAGCATTGGTAACCTTAAGAGAAATTGTTGCTTTTCACAATGGCAGCCCTTGTTTGATGAGGTGTTCACCTGAGGCATATGCAGGAACTGTTACCACAAACGACCTCTCATGAAGAAAAGAGGCAAGCCACTCCAGGGCCGGACCAGTGATTCTAGCCTCCTCCAGGCGGCGCAGAAGTATGGCATGGGACACCATGTCAAACGCGGCGCACAAATCCAGCAGGAACAGCGCCGACGTTTGACCAGCGTCTAGTGCGGACCAGAGATGTTCTGTCACAGCTAGCAGAGCAGACTCCATGCTCTGACCTGGTCGGAAGCTGTTCTGAGAGAGGTCCAGAATGTTATTCCTGGTCAGAAAGTCAGATAGGAGGGAGTTAACATAGGCCTCAGTGATCTTTGCCACCCAGGGGAGCAAGGAAATAGGACGATAGTTCTCTGGCTTGGCAGGGTCGAGGGAAGGTTTTTTAAGCAGGGGTATCACTTTGGCCTGTTTCCATGCCCTGGGCACAGTGGCTGTGGCAAGTGACCCGTTTATCACCTGACCCATGGAGGATAAGATAGTAGGAAGCACTTTCCTGAATTGGTCTGGTTTGAGCTGGTCTGCTGGAGGTCCAGACTTGACTTTATTACACAGTGTTCGTAGCTGGTCGGCGGGGATAGGCGGAAAGATGTCTAAGGTATTCGCCTTTTTAGGGCCCCGTGCCGCTTGCTTGCTACTATGTGTTGTTGGGAAGGACCTATAGATGTTATCCACCTTCCTAACAACGAAGGTGGCAAGGTCCTCACACTGCTCATTGGACTTGATGGTTGGCCCAGCGGCAGTTTGCTGGGATTGAAGGCTACAGAGTATTGAGAACACGCTCTTTGCAGGGTTATCACTTTCGCTGATTTTATTTAATGTATGTGTATGTATGTATGTGTCTTGTAAAGGGCACTGCTGCCCTGAGGCGTCGTGGCCCTGTAGACCGCTGGGGAACCCGTCCCGGCTATCCCTGTGAGATGGTCCCTACTGGGTATCTCCAAGGTGAAACCAGGCATCCCCGGCGAATGTGGGGGGCCGTTGTAGAGATGAGGCAAGCTAATGCCCAGAGTTGCCGAGTGTGATCCCTGGTTAGAGTAGGCACCAAGGCGAGAATTATCGAGTCCGCTGACCCTGGTCCACGACCCTGCCGCATCAGGAATTGAACCCTGGTCCCAGGCCGTTGTCTGCTTCCGGGTCTGCCGCCTCTAACCAGTGAGCCACACCACTCCACTTTATTGGCGTAAAATGCCGCTCGGGCCAATTGAATGGCCTTGTGGTACCTCTTAATCGCCACCCGGTAAATACCTTCACGGCGGGATTGAAATCCCTTCTCCATATATGCTCCAGCCTCTTGCAGCTCTTGCGCATAGTGGCCAAGTCGCCTTGGTACCATGGTCTAGTTTTAGTTTTGTGGTTAATATACCATTTCGCAGTGATTAGGCTGTCTAACGGATACCTGATCCAGTCAGAGAATACCCTGTATGCCTTGTTGGCGTCAACCGGCAGCCTTGGCCAGGTAACCTAGAGGCATGCGTCGAATTGTTCCCAGTTCAATTTGTGCCATGGACGTTTGTGGGAGACTGAACGATCCATACTCCGTACCGGGGTTATACCCTGGAGTGACATATGGACTAGGTAGTGAACTGACCATCCCATGGGGATGGGCGTGTGCACTGTAAGTGAGGGTATGTTCGTAAAAGACTGGGTCTAACAGGTGGTCGGCAATGTGCGTCTGACCCGATACCAATTGCACAAGCTAGCAAGCCGCGAGATCAGCTACACAATTAGCTGTGTCCATGTCATCAAAATTATCCAGATGGAGGTTAAAATCCCCAGTGATGGTAAAGTTAGTGACGTTAACTGCTAATACGTTGACCGTCTCCATGAGGGCAGTCCTGAAGTCAGTGGATGGCCCTGGGGACCGGTATACCAGGAGCCCCGACATCACGTAGTTGGGGTTCAGTGAGATCTTAAAGTGTGCACATTCGCATCCGGTGACACCTGTTTTACATAAGTACATGTGTAGCAAGATTTAAAAATAATCGCAATGCCCCCACCTCTGTACTCCCTATTTAAAGTAAGGATGCAGTAGCCAGAAGGGAGCGCAAGCTCTGGCTCGGCTTTCATGGCATCAGAGAGCCACCTCTCGGCAAGTAAGAGCATGTCAGGGGAGGTGTCCTCTAATAGGTGATGGACTTCAGCGAAGTGTTTGGCTAAGGAGCGACAGTTCAGATTGAGGATGCTAAGATGCTTACTGGGATGGGGGAGGTAGCAGCGTAGGGACGGGGCTAGTACCGTACTGAAGCGGCACTGTATACAGCAGAATGGGCCCTCAATGGCATCCCCATTGGACTGTCTACAATTGCTCACCGAGTTGCTGATTTTTAGGAGGTCATTCAGAGTGTAGAAGAGCCTATCTCTAGTGGGGGAGGCAGCATGTCTGGCGGCGAGCTGGCTTGGACGGGAGCAGACAGCCTTGCCTTTGGCGCGCCATTGGTGTGGCCGCTGAGTGCTTCCGCAACATCGGCCCCTTTTTACTGGGCTTGTGCCGAGTTTTGAGCAACTAGACCGTCTCCACACCCAATATGGCAGAGGAGCGTGACACACTGACACACACACACACACACACACACACACACACACACACACACGCGCACACATTTGACGGCTACCCAAGGTATAGGCCTATAATGCCAGCGAACCCCTCACCGAGTGCAACCAAAACATGGAGACACTGATTCCATCCTTGGCCATAATCCACCGAAACCATTGTGCATTTGTTGCTGGGGGAACAGGCTTGATTGCAGTGAGCAGCTGTTTTGTCCCAGGGAGTCTCACCTCCAATGTTATGGTCTCATAACCTCTTAAACAACTTACTATGCACAAGTTATGCACAATTTAGGATTGCCTGGCAATGCCAGACATTCAACTATCCTAGTGTGCAATTTGGAATTTCTTGACACTGAAGGTAACTCCTTCCAGTGTGTACACTCATCAGAGACCCATTTACCTAATATAAGACATGACAAAGTAGCTATTTTACTTAACAATTCCTTTCTGGAAAGAAATTGGTTGTCCTGCCAAGATTCCAAGAAGTGCAGAACAACATTCATGTCCTACAATTGTGAATATCTAGGTTTGGGAGGCAGTGAAAGTCTGATTTCTCTGAGAAGTGTACATACCAGAGGATGCGTCCCCTGTAACCTTCCTTGCCATGAAGTGGAGAATGACCTTCTCTACCAAGAGGTGGCAGTTTCCTTTGACATTCCTTAGAATGTTTTGATTCTGGGGAACACAGATTAGAGAATCCAAAGGAAGGTCAAGAAGAACTGGAAACCAAGCTTGCAATCTCCAAACCATAACAACAGGTTCATCTTCTGTCTCCTGACCTGTGCCATAAGCTTCACGATCATGGAGAACTGGGGACATGCATAATTGAGCACCTGCCTCCAGTCTTCACAGAACACATCAGTTGCCTCTGCTAGAGGGTCCGGTCTGCAGCTTAAAAACCGAGGAACAGGTGAGCCAGTCTCGATGTAAACAGGTCTATGTGGCATGGTCTCCACCAGGTCATTATCAAGTGATCGAAAAACAAAGGGGCCTCGATCAAAAACGGGTGTGCCGGCTCATCGGGCCCTGGCTGTGCCGCGATTTAACGTAGGCCCAAATCCACTGAAGCCCCTTTACAGTAGGAGCAAATCAGAGAACTGTGAGTGTGGAGTGTACCCCGGGCTCCGGGCCTCTCCCCTCAGGTACCAGGTAGGCAGACCGATCTCTAGATACATGGGCTAGCCCTGAAGTCTGACTACCAGCGGGCCCTGAACTAGCAACGAGTGCCACTAATCACCTGCCCCTCATCAGACACCCGATAAGCAGTGAGAGCAGCGCGTCTGTAAGGCTGTGTATTGCGCCAGGAATCCATACCTAGAACTGCATCTGCCCAATACAGTACGGGTACAAATAGAAGGAACCCCCTGGGCATACACCACAGAACTGGTACCAGCGCACTCCAAAAGTAGTGGTGACTCATGAGTAAGGCCCCACCACCCTATAGAGACCTTGTTGTTTTTTTCTGGGGACTATCCGGCAAGTTACCTCACACTGCTTGCAAGGTGCAAAGATGCTGAGAATTACATGTGAAAGAAGGTGACACTGACCTAAAAGATAATCACCTCTTCAATCACGCCCTTGCATAACCAAAAATGGGCCGTACAAGGGAGAAACAACCAGACCCACTCGCATCGGGGGGAGCAGAACATAACGAGCAGGACGGCGCAGTCCAAGTACCTGATACAGACTGCCTTCCCCTAACAGCCGCTGAAGAACCTCAAGATAAACTAGATATTATCCTACAGGAAGTCAGGGAATCAAGGAAGGTGGTTGATCATTAAATAAGCACACTAGCAACAGGCTTTGCGGTCCTAATGGCGGATCACGACAAAACAGCTACGACTGTGAAAACCAATAAAATGCTCCTCACTGAAATGGTACCACAACACAAAGCCCGCGCAGAACAGATAGAACAACTGTGGTGCTAGGTGTCCAGCCTGCAAGATAGGGTGGACGACGCCAAAGACCATTCACGGCAGAACAATGTGAGAATAGTGGGGCTTCCAGAACATAGCGAAGGAACAAACCCAATGCAATTCGTGGAACAGTGGCTACAAGACACGATCGCCCGGAACGACTAACCGAATCCTTCAGCGTGGCAAGGGCACACAGAATCCCCAAGAGACCACCGATAGCTGGGGCACCACCAAGGCCAATAATAGTGCGAATACTTAATTATAAACATCGGGACACTTTACTTAGAGCTGCCAGGGAGAAGGCCTCAATTCAATTTGAGAACAAACAAATCTCGCTATACCTGGACTTTACGTTGGCAGTTCAGCACCAAAGAGCCTCCTTTCAGGAGGTCTAAAAGATGCTCAGAGCTCACAATCTCAAATATACCCTCCTATTCCTGGCCCGACTAAAAGTGATATATTAACAGAATTCTTATTTCTTTGAAAACCCAGAGGAGGATGTGGAATGGACGTAGGTCACACAGGCTCCCGACACATTGCAGGGGTCGGCACAGTCCCCCAACCAGAAATCACAAAAGTCGCATAAATCACGTTAAGAAAGATCAGGCCGCAGAAAACCATTCCGTACAGACAAAAGACAAGCCCATTGTTAGACGGGACCTGAACGGTCGGCCGAGGACAAGGGGAGAGGTCTCCGGGGAGAGCCGTCTCCAGCGATCGTACAGACAAGTAACTTCCCCCCCACAGATGGACACCACACAAAGATAAGATTTAACGTTCTTTATAAGCAATCTTGAGGTACGGTAGAATGGTACAAGGAGGTCTGGACTCAGGGGTCCCCTCGACTCTAGTCTCTTGGATGGGAAAGGGGGTAGCGGGACAGTCTTATTACCAATATGGTAGTTGCGATGAGATGATGGGTAGCTCACAATCCTCGAGCTCGGCGTTCTAGGAGGACGGGCCGCGGCAGCGCCAGCAGGTCCCGGGGAGATCGAAGGTGGCAACGGTCCGCGGCAGCGCCAGCAGGTCCCGACGAAGATGGTGGTTACAATGGGCCGCGGCAGCGCCAGCAGGTCCCGGCGAGGATGAAGGTTGCAGAAGGCCGCGGCAGCGCCAGCGGACAAGACGACAGTTCACAAGGCAGGGCTGCGGCAGCGCCAGCAGTCCGTCAAGGATGAGTTCTTCTCGGTGTCTCTCGACTCCAGGATACAACTGCCTTCCTGCTCTGGAGCTGCCCCAGTTATAGGTCTGCGGCCTTTGATGTCCGGACCCTCGCACTTGGAGGTCGGGAGGTCCGGGATGAGGGAGTCCAGACACCCAGCAGGGGGGTGGAGCCAGCGCCCGGGGAGGCTGGGGGCGATCGGCACCTGGCGGGGGAGAGCCATCCGCACTTCTTTCTCCCATTGACCTGCCAAGTGGTCCGTTCACCTCCTGGGTAGATGGTGGTGCCGGGATGTCGGGGCCTGGCCAGGCCCAGGGTTGGGGTCGAGCTGAGGCCATGCGGCCTCGTGGTGCAGTGTCCAAGATGGCGGCCGGGCTGGGCAATGGTGCTGACGGTGGCCCGGGCCCGTGATACAGAGATGTCCGGGGGTAGGAGTCCCGTAGGGGACGGAGTGTGGGTTGCTTCTGTGGGTAGCACCTGGAGAGCCGGTGTCCTGGCTCTGTCATGCGGGGAGGGAGCGAGCCCTTCATGTGGCCTGTCCAACATGCGTCCCCCCCAGCTGAAGGCGGGGAGAGTCACCCATCCTCTTGGGGACTCTCCTCGTCGAGGCGGAAAAAGCGTGACAGGCCATCCGCGTTGGCGTGATCCTGGCCAGGGCGGTGCTCCACAGTGAAGTCCATCCCCTGCAGGGAGATGGACCATCGCAAGAGCTTGGGATTTTCCCCCCGCATCTGCATTAGCCATTGCAGGGGGCGATGATCTGTTTGCACCCGAAAGTGGGTACCGAAGAGGTAGGGCCGGAGCTTCTTGAGGGCCCATACTACTGCGAAGGCCTCCCTCTCGATGGTGCTCCAGCGCTGTTCTAGGGCCAACAGACGTCTGCTGATGAAGGCCACTGGTTGGTCGACTCCCTCGGGGTTCAGTTGGGAGAGGACGGCCCCAATGCCATGGTCGTAGGCATCAGTCTGGACGATGAACTCCCGGCTGTAGTCGGGAGCCTGGAGTACCGGGGCGGTGCACATGGCGACCTTCAACTTCTCGAAGGCCGCTTGACAGTCGGGAGTCCAGTCGACTCTTTTTGGCTGGTTCTTGGATGTAAGTGCCGTGAGGGGCCCCACAATGCTCCCATAGTCCTTCACAAACCGCCGGTAGTATCCGGTGAGCCCCAAGAAGGCCCGGACCTCGGTTTGCGTTACGGGTGGCTGCCAGGACTGGATGGCAGCGATCTTGAGTTGGAGGGGGGCCACCAGACCGCTCCCCATTTGGTGTCCGAGGTAGGTCACGGACCCCTGGCCAATCTGGCATTTGCTGGCCTTGATTGTGAGGCCGGCCTGTTGGAGGGCCTGCAGGACCTCTCGGAGGTGGTGGAGGTGGTCTGACCAGTGGCGGCTGTAAACCGCGATATCGTCCAGGTAGGCGGCGCTGAACTCTTCGAGGCCCGCCAATACCTGGTTCACCAGGCGTTGAAAGGTTGCTGGAGCGTTTTTCATGCCGAATAGCATCACTTTGAAATGGTAGTGACCATCCGGGGTGGAGAAAGCGGACCGTTCTTGCGCCCTGGGGGTGAGGCCGATCTGCCAGTAGCCCGCTGTCAGGTCGAAGATGCTGAGGTAGCGGGCAGCCCCCATGCGGTCGATCAGTTCATCGGCTCGGGGAATGGGGTGAGCGTCGGTCCGGGTGACAGCGTTCAGACCCCGATAGTCAACGCAGAATCGGAGCTCAGGGGTGGTGCCGGGGGCAGCAGCTTTGGGGACCAGCACGACTGGGCTGGCCCAGGGGCTGTCCGAGGGTTCGATGACTCCGAGTGTGAGCATTTTCGACACTTCTTCTTGGATGCAGGCACGTACCCGATCTGGCACGCGGTACGCCCAATGTCTGATGGGGGGACTGTCCCCAGTGTCCACCTCGTGCAAGCACCAGGGGGTGACCCCTGGGGTGAGGGAAAATAGGGCTGCGAATTGCAGCAGGAGAGCCCGACAGTCTTGGCGCTGCTCCGAGGTTAGGGCATCTGAGAGTCGGACCCTGTCTACTGAACCATCTTTCTCACGGGTCCTCAGTAGGTCAGGGAGGGGCTCGGAGTCTTCTTCCGCTCCACTGTCTGTAGCCATCAGTAGGCTGAGCTCCGAGCGCACAAAGTGGGGTTTGAGTCTGTTGGCGTGGAGGACCCGGAGGGGGTTCCGGGGAGATTCCATGTCAATGAGATAGGTGACGGGGCTCTTGCGCTCGATCACCTTGAAGGGCCCCGTCCACTTATCCTGCAAGGCACAAGGTTCGGTGGGGGACATCACCCATACTTGCTGGCCAGGTACGAACTCTATGGAGGAGGCGTTCTGATCGTACCATTTCTTCATGTCCTCCTGACTGGCTTCAAGATTGGCTTTGGCGATCTCTCGGAATCGCCTGGTCTGATTGCGGAGGGTCAGGAGGTACTTGTAGACATCTGGAGGGGTTTTCAGGGGGGCCATCTCCCAACCTTCCTTGACTAGGCTGAGGGGCCCTCGAACAGGGTGTCCGTACAAGAGTTCGAAGGGGCTGAAGCCGAGGGACTTCTGAGGGACTTCTCGGTAGGCGAAGAGGAGGCACGGGAGTAGCACATTTCACTGGCGGCGGAGGGGCTCTTCCAACCCCATAATCATTCCCTTGAGTGTGCGGTTGAACCGCTCAACCAGTCCGTTTCCTTGCGGGTGATAGGGGGTTGTGAATCGGTAGGTGACCCCGCACTGCTGCCAGAGGGATTTCATGTATTTTGAAATAAAGTTCGTGCCTCTGTCTCTGACGACTTCCCGGGGGAAGCCCACCCGGGAGAAGATCCCCATTAAGGCTCGGCCGACCACCGGTGCTGTTACAGTTCGAAGGGGGATGGCCTCGGGATAGCAGGTGGCGTGGTCCACCAGTACCAGGATGAATCAATGCCCTTGTGCTGTTCGGGGGTCCAGGGGCCCCACAATGTCTATTCCCACCTTTTCGAACGGGGTGGTAACCACCGGGAAGGGTTGCAGGGGTGCCTTGAGTTTGCGGCCGCTCTTCCCGCTGGCCTGACAAGTGGGACAGGACCGGCAGTGGTTGAGTACGTCATTTCTCATTTTGGGCCAGTAAAAGTAGGTCACCAGGCGGTTGTAGGTTTTGTCCTGACCCAAGTGTCCGGCCAGGGGGAAGTCGTGGGCCAAGTTCAACAGGAAGTCTCTAAAACGGAGGGGCACCACCAACACTCGACTGGCCCCCAACTCGGCGATTCTTTGTTCGCTGTACAATAGATCATTGTCCCAATAGATCCAGTGGGCCCCGGCGGTATCTTCCGCGCTCTGGGCGAGTGCTTGCTGTCGTAGTCCCTCGAGGGAGGGACATGTCTTTTGCTCTTGACGGAATTGTTCCTGGGTGGGTCCCCCTTCTTGACGCCACTGAGCCAGGTCTGGGAGGTCCTGGGGCTGAGCGAGTTCTTCTTGGGTTTGTTCCGGGGGGTCGGCGTGGTCGGCGTCCCCCACTGGAGCGATCGGGGGAGGAGGTGCTGGCCATTCGGGTTCTTCGGGTCGGGGGATGGCGCGGGCCGCCATGGACCGGGTGGTTACGCACGCCCAGTCCGGGAGGCCCAACATCCCCAGGTGCTGTCTTCTTTCCACGGCGGCCCACGGGGAACTCTCGAGATCGTTCCCCAGGAGACAGTCCACGGGGGCATCATCGCGGACCGTCACCTTCAGCATGCCGGATACTCCTCCCCACTCGAAGGGGACGCAGGCCATCCGACACAGGCTCTCCGAATTGTCGGCTGAACGGACGGGGCAGAGAACGTTCGGTAGGATTTGTTCTGGGGTCACCAGGTGACAGCGGACGGCCGTCACACTGGCCCCCATGTCACGTAGGGCTTCAGCCTTGCGCCCATTTATGTTCATCCACTGACTGTATTTTCTGGTGTTGGCGGGTAGGGGAGCCCGCGGGATCATGTCTCTTCCCCCTAGGCACACCAGGACCATGGCGGCCGGTTCCCACTCTTGTTGCTCTTGTTCGTATTTTTCATGCTCTTCGGAGACTTGCTCTTCTCCTAGGGCGGCGGCAGCTACCTGGCGGGGCCTCGGAGTCTGGTTCTGTGGGCAGTTCGGGTCATTGGCGTAGTGACCGACTCGCTGGCACCGATGACAAGTGACATTGGCTCTGAATCCCGGGCGCATCGGGGGGTTGCCCCGGCCGGCCGGGGGCGGGGTGCTGGTAGCGGGAGCGGCCGGGACGGCGTCTTTCCCCCGGCCCTGGCCTCCTCCTCCTCCTTGGGGCCGGTGATGGCCTTGGTTGTTCCTGTTCTGCTCGTTCGGCCCACCCCGGCCCACTCGGGTGCTTTCCCATCGGTCAGCCTCGGCGGCGAGCTGCCGTGGATCAGTCAATTTACTGTCGAGGAGGTGCTGCCTGAGCTCGACGAAGCAGTTGTTGGAGAGGTGCTCCCATACGACGAGGTTAAAAAGCTGCTCGTAGGTCGTTACGTGGCTCCCCTTGATCCATCCCTCAAGGGCTCGGCTGAAATAGTTTACATATTCCACCCAAGTTGTACCCGGGATTCGGGTGCAGTCGCGGAACCTCTGGCGGTACATTTCGGGTGTCAGCCCATATCGAGTGAGGAGGGCGGCCTTCATGTGATCATAGGACGTCATTTGATGGTCCGGGAGCTGTAACAGGGCATCACGGCCTTCATTGACGAACCTCCCCCATAGACCGGATCCCCAGTCACTTCGATCGATCCGGTGGGAGGTCATGGCGATCTCGTAGGCCTTGAACCACTGCTGTATGTCGTCGTTTCGGTAATACTCTCGGACGACATCTTTGGGAATGTGGACCTTTGGTTCTGTAGCTCCTGGGGTGCGCGGTGGCTCGGGCATCCCCAGGTCTTTGTTTTGCTTTCGTAGTTCTATCTCTGCTAGTTTGCGCTCGTGTTCGTATGCCAGCCTTTTTTCTTCGAGCTCTCTTTGTCTTTGCTTTTCTTCCCGCTCTTCTCGGAGCCGTAAGTGTTCTAGGTTCAATTTTTGTTCCGCTAGTTTTAGTTCTCCATCCATTTTGAGCCGTGCCAACTCTAATTCGTGCAGTCTGCTTTTTTCTCGCTCTTGGATCTCTTCCCGGGAGAGACCCGTTCTCCTTTCTTCGGAAGGAGCGGTGCTAGTCTCTGGTGCTTCGATGCGTTGGTCCCGGGGACCGGCGGTATTTGCTTCTGCCCACGATTCTAGGGCGTGTTTAAAGTCATCTTTTGTGCTCAGACCGGTGGTAGCAATGCCCAGTTCCATTCAAAATTGTTTTAATTCTCGATGGTTGTACTCCTCCAGTTTTTCCATTTGGAATTTCTCCATAGACCCGCTCTCTTGGGTCGACATTGTGGTTTAGTCGTGGGGTGAGTTGCTTTCTGTACGATTACGCGTTGGTTCGGATCGCGCCGCTGGCCACCAATGTTAGACGGGACCTGAAGGGTCGGCCGAGGACAAGGGGAGAGGTCTCCGGGGAGAGCCGTCTCCAGCAATCGTCTCCAGCGATCGTACAGACAAGTAACTTCCCCCCCACAGATGGACACCACACAAAGATAAGATTTAACGTTCTTTATAAGCAATCTTGAGGTACGGTAGAATGGTACAAGGAGGTCTGGACTCAGGGGTCCCCTCGACTCTAGTCTCTTGGATGGGAAAGGGGGTAGCGGGACAGTCTTATTACCAATATGGTAGTTGCGATGAGATGATGGGTAGCTCACAATCCTCGAGCTCGGCGTTCTAGGAGGACGGGCCGCGGCAGCGCCAGCAGGTCCCGGGGAGATCGAAGGTGGCAACGGTCCGCGGCAGCGCCAGCAGGTCCCGACGAAGATGGTGGTTACAACGGGCCGCGGCAGCGCCAGCAGGTCCCGGCGAGGATGAAGGTTGCAGAAGGCCGCGGCAGCGCCAGCGGACAAGACGACAGTTCACAAGGCAGGGCTGCGGCAGCGCCAGCAGTCCATCAAGGAGGAGTTCTTCTCGGTGTCTCTCGACTCCAGGATACAACTGCCTTCCTGCTCTGGAGCTGCCCCAGTTATAGGTCTGGCGGCCTTTGATGTCCGGACCCTCGCACTTGGAGGTCGGGAGGTCCGGGATGAGGGAGTCCAGACACCCAGCAGGGGGGCGGAGCCAGCGCCCGGGGAGGCTGGGGGCGATCGGCACCTGGCGGGGGAGAGCCATCGACACTTCTTTCTCCCATTGACCTGCCAAGTGGTCCGTTCACCTCCTGGGTGGATGGTGGTGCCGGGATGTCGGGGCCTGGCCAGGCCCGGGGTTGGGGTCGAGCTGAGGCCATGCGGCCTCGTGGTGCAGTGTCCAAGATGGGCAATGGTGCTGACGGTGGCCCGGGCCCGTGGCCCGTGGACGGTAGCCCGGGTCCGTGATACAGAGATGTCCGGGGGTAGGAGTCCCGTAGGGGACGGAGTGTGGGTTGCTTCTGTGGGTAGCACCTGGAGAGCCGGTGTCCTGGCTCTGTCATGCGGGGAGGGAGCGAGCCCTTCATGTGGCCTGTCCAACACCCATCTCCAGAACAAGTAACAAAAAGCCAAAAATCAGCACTAATGGCAGCACTAATGGCAGCACTTGACGACCAAGATACTCTCTCCTGGCTGTGTCAATCGAATCATTTGAAGATACTAACCTGCATTCAGACTCTGAGAACAGTATGGCTCTTTTCCCGTCCATCACCCCACAATTAGTAAACGATTACCTTGGATGAATACCTTGACTCGAGGTCAATCAGGCCTTAGAAAACTACCCTAAGGTAGATGAGACATTGCGCTATATGCCCTCTTGGTCTTGCAATACATTCACAACATTACAAAAGGCCTGCATCCGGCCAGCTGTATGGCAGCTGAGAGAACTCCGCCCATAGAAACATGGCAGACTATGCTACCCATCTCCCCCACTGTGACTGCACCAAAGTTCAAGTTGTATTATAATCAACCTCGTTTTGTAGTTTGGTCCACCATAGTTCTTCGGACAGAGATTGTATTGGGTAATGTTAAGGGTACTTAAACAGTTAGCTCACTCCTAGGTAAGTCCGCCATGTATACAAGCGGTCAAGGAATGACAAGTCGTACGACAAAAAACATACAGAAACGTAAGGCTACGGTAGGAAAGTACACAATAACAACCTGGAATGTTAGATGAAAGGGATCTGTGCAGAAGCGTCACAGAATATATGCCCCATTGAATAGATGGAAGTCACATATTGTTTTAATGCAGGAGACACAACTCACTAACTCAGAGGCCACCAAGCTACAGAGAAAATGGAGGGTCAAATATACCATACAACATACTCTGCCTTTGCAAGGGGAGCTGCTATATGGATCAGAAACGGTACTCCCTTCAAAGATACCATACAACATACTCTGCCTTTGCAAGGGGAGCTGCTATATGGATCAGAAACGGCACTCCCTTCAAATATACCATACAACATACTCTGCCTTTGCAAGGGGAGCTGCTATATGGATCAGAAAGGCACTCCCTTTGTTGCATTAGACCAAAGAGTGGATGTGACCGGTATTTATATATTGCTCCACGGTACACTAGACGATAAGCATATAGTGACTGGCAGCATATGTGCCCCAAATGCAGAGCAGGATACATTCTTAGGTAGCCGTAACAATAGCCTAGCTGATTGGGTAGAATCCCCCTGGCTTCTGGGAGGGGATTACAATGCAGTCCTTGATATAGACTTCGATCGCTCTCACCCTCCGTTGCAGGGAACAGGTGCCAAGAAACAAGCAGCCTCTCTGCATAGAAGGGCAAAGGGATGGGCACTAACTGATGATTGGCGCACTAAAAACCAGAGCGGCTGGGAGTTTTCATTTTACTCTCCCCACATTTGTTACATACACGAATAGATAGGATATTTTGCTCTTTGCACCTAGTTGCACAAATTGCCCAAACCACATACCTCGGGAAAATGCTGTCGGACCACAACCCCCTAGAGGTAACATTTTCCTGAGGAAAAATTCCTACTCCAATCCCAACATGGAGACTACAGCCCCAAACACTAGAAGACTCTGTATTTCGCAACACCCTAGCCACAGCTCTTTCTAATTATTTCTCTGAAAATACAGATACTCCAGCATCACAACAAGTAGAATGGGAAAGCATTTGAGACAGTTATTAGAGGGGTAGCTATAAGCACAATAGTGGGAGCCTGACAAACGATTAATAGAGAGCTAAAAGAAATAGAAAGTAAACTGGATCAGACAGCAATCACGGAGACCTCAAAGGAACCGGCCCTACAAGAGGCTCACATCACACATGCCGAACTCCTAAAGTGACCAAGAGTCATAGATTATCGAACATATACACAAAAACAACATGCAGAGGCTGATAAGGCTGGCTCTCTCCTGGCCAGGACTTTGAAAGATGCTCCATCCTCCACCCTCATACAAGAGAGCAATACGATTGAGGGAACCACAGTAAACACGCAATCGGACACAAACACAGCATTTATGAAGTATTGTGAAACCATGAAATTATATGCATCACCTAGCGATCCAGAGGAAGATGCATTGGAGGCATTCCTAGATGGTCTCGTATTACCCCAATTACTAGAAGTGCACCAAAAAGAGTTAGCAGAACCCATTTCAAAAATTTTAATTACAGAAGCAATAAAAGAACATCTCAAGAAACAAAACCCCGGGCCTGGACGGCCTCCCGGTGGAGCTTTATGAGATCTTCTCTGCGGCACTAGTCCCCCAATTAGGGCGCCTGTACCAGGAATCACTAGACACAGGGTCCCTCCCTCCTACTACACGGCAGACACTGGTCACTTCCCTCCCAAAACCAGGCAGGAACCCCAGGGATATGTCCGGATACCGACCTCTCTCTTTATTAAACACTGAATATAAAACATTAAGCAAAATATTATCCCATAGACTACTTCAATAGTTGCCAAAACTAATAAACATAGATCAATGCTGTTTCATGCCTGCCCATAACACCTCCCTCAGTATTAGGCGACTATACTGAGTATTGACTTCTACAACTGCGGATAACGCTGGAGTTGGTTGCATCTCCCCATAACTGAGGCAAGCTTTTGACACACGAAGCTGGAAATACATTCTAACTGCCCTTTCAAAATTTGTTATCCAGCTGGAGTTTGTGAGATGGGTTAACTTATTATAGACGTACCTACTGCACGGGCCCGCACGGGTGCCTACATTTCACAGCCCTATGCGGTAGCCAGTTGCACACATCAGGGATGCCCGCTGTCTCTGCTTTTGTTCATATTAGCACTCGAACCATTAACCATCAAACTACATTCCGTTGCAACAGAAAAGGGTTTTAAGATCGGAAACACCACCCATATTCTCTCATCATATGCAGATGCAGATGATATTATTCTTTATTTAAACAACCTGCAGGGTGATCTCGAGCCCATCGCAAGTATATTTGTTCAGTTCCAAAGTCTTTCAGGCCTTTCCATGAATGAGTCCAAATTGTATGCCTACTATTTCAATGACACAGCACTGGTAGAGTCGATCCGCTTTGGCCCCAGGGCATTCCCAGTTGAGCCTACTACTTTCAAATACCTCGGCATACAAATATATAGAGGAACTCAGGAACTAATTGGACGGTAATCTATTACGTGCAACCAAGGCACTTAAAATCAGATCGCATTCTGGACCTCATTACCACCGTCGGTGGCGGGAGAGCTGCCATTTCAAAAATGGTTATGCTCCCAAGACGGCTATATTATTTCACAAATCTGCCCATAGCAGTAGTACCAAAAACCATCTTCAAGACCTTGAACACGCTGCTTTTAGAATTAATATGGGGTGAACACTGTTGGGATGCTGTTCCACTGACAGTGTTTTATTAGACCATGAGAACTTTGTTAGAAAGCAAGGGGAACCAAATTCCCTTTACATTCTACGTGCGGCATCAGTAGGTACATTAGACGGAACTGGACACCAGATAGCAGAGAGCCCCCCACACACAATTAAGTACATACATTACACCTTATGGGCAATGGAAGGCATTGAACCCTATGGCTGTACAAGGGAATTCACTCCCACGCGCAGTTTCACGGGAGGCGCTCAGAGAAAAGTGGAGCACTGATATAGGTAAAGAAACAATTGACAAAGAATGGGACATCACATTAGAATACCCCAAAAAAGTATACTGCAATACCAAATTAGAACGTATTCAACACTTGGTGTTACAAAGGGCCTAGCTTACACCGCACTGATTAAAAAAAGATGTACCCGGAGGTGGGAGATCACTGTCCCCAATGCTTTTCACAGACTGCTGATCTGCTACATATGTTATGGGCTTGTCCTTGATTGCTCCCCTTCTGGGTGTAGTGTAGTTCCCATTTTCCCAATAGGCCCTGCGCATTGGAATAACATAAACAGTAGTATCGACGTAGAAGTGCGGATCTTCCAGGCCTCCACTGACTATGCTAAACTTAATTGGGGTTGTTACCAACTAGCTCAGAGGTCACTGGAAACGTTCTTGACTGAATAGGAAGTGATCAGCTTCCCTGGCACAGACAAGAAGGGATTCAGTTTTCCAACAACCGTGCAACATGACAACTTTGCTCCTCAGATCAAGAGTCAATCTCTAGGGTCGTGTGAAACAATAGACAGTTATTTTACTCAGTCAGGTTAGTGCAGATTACTTTCACAATATGTAGAGAATAGAGAGACGGGCGTTTTCAATAAAGGGTAACATTTATTGAACAGACTTTCTTCTCGTACAAGAGAAATGAATTGCCACAATTGCAAGACTTGTTATTATAAAAAGTATGTACAGTAAGATGAGTATTACGAAATAATACTGTAAAAGCATTGATAGGGTTTCTTAGCCATACAATGGTTTAAAAGGAATAAAATATATATACATTCAAATATACATTAAGCTAAAATACTCAACTGGTGCTTCTAACTACGCCTACCCCAGTGTACCTGACCTAAGCCTAATACTTGGGAGGGGAGTAAGTAAGTCGCATTAAGTTAAGTTGGTTTTGCCAAGGTTTGCTTCAAGAATTCTCTCTAAGGGTTTAGTCAACACATACCTCTGGAATAGAATGATGGAGGTCAGGTATCTCCTTCAGGGGGTTGATATCCCAGTCACCCGCAAGGGTAGACTAGAAACGCCGGAGCTGGATTTCTCTGCAGGAGAAAGACAGCGTCTCTTCTCAGCGCGTCGAGGAGGAGGAGGAGGGGCAGCGTCCGCGGGCAGCTTGCATCTGCTGGGCTCTTGCAGGGGGACGGCTGTTCAGCTCCTAAGTTCACCACACCATCGTTCGCTAGTTAGCAGCGATAGCAGTAGCGATAGCAGCTATGGTATCATCAGCATGGCAGCTACTTCAGCAGCAATGGCATTAGCGTAAACACCAGCAACTTCAGCAACACAGCAGCGTTTGCTTAAGGCAACGTTGGTAATATTTATACCTGAAAGGTGCCTTGTTTGACGTACGTTTTTGGACATAAGACGTCAATAAAGATGTCACTAGGAAGTGTTCGTTTATCAGTGCTCATTAGAGTTCTATTACTAATCAAAACACAGCAAGCGGGGATTTCCAGGTTGCTGAGTTTTTATCTTGTTGAAGAACTCGGAGTGTTAATCTAGGAATCTCAGATAGTAACTTCTGCTATGTCATTGCACTAATTGGTTGCAAAGGAAGTGGCAGAGAAAGCGATTCTGAAATGTGGCTCTGTTCGTGTGAGGCCAGAGACGAGTTTCTGAATATTGCACTTGAACGGTTATGCCAATATAGGGAATAAATGGATTTATAGCCGAATAGGGGCATAAGGTCACAGTATCGATCAGGGTCCTAGATTAGAACGCGACACCCACTCCACTAATTCATGTCCATCAAATTACTAAAACTAGAGCAATAAGATGCATGTGTAACATTGTCCACCCCAAAATACATATATGCATTTGAAACAGGCGTATTTGTAATACGTGAAAATGTAGGTACTGTACGTTTTTGAAGCATAGAAATCATTCAAAAATTATAGCATATGAAATCAATGAACGATTATGCAAAAAGAATTACACATGAAATATCTCTGAATACAGAAGAAGGGCGAGATAATTTCATCACATATAAATGCATTGCAGTAAAATGTGCTAGAGGCTGGTGTAAAGTTGTTATGTCTCTAGATGTGTTTAGAAATAGAAGTTGAAGCTTCTGTTCTCTAAGAATAGTTTTTAATCTAAGCAAAAAAAATTTCGTGCCAAAAAAAGGGTGAATATTAAAAAGTGTTCAATTCAAAAGAATTAATGCTTGAACGGGGAAATTAGAGTTCCAACGCTTTTAGCAGTTTTTGTTGTTCAAAACTGAAGGCCGAATTCAGAGTTCATGGGAACGCTGTGTGTCGGAATGCTTCTCTAAAGTCATTGTTTCTGTTCGGGTGAGAACATCATTTCAGACAGGCTCTCAAAGAATTGGTCTACAAAATCAGGTGACAGTTCGGCCAAATTCGATAGTGCTGTAACTTGGCAGGTGTGAGAATGATTGCGGTCATCAAAGTCGGGATCAGCAATGCTCACAGAAGGTCGTACCTGGGTGATGTTGCTTTTGTCACTCACTCCACTGTTACCACCTAGTCGTAGCACAGGAGTCTCAACGAATGCCGTCATCAGGATTGGTAGCCGCTGGGGACAACACAATGCGTGAGCCGTTATCGGACTTAGCAAAGTATCGATATCCATTGGTACTGCTGATGGAAGTGAAAGACAGATGTCCAACACGCACTCATCTCCGCATAGCATACATCGTAGTACAGGTAAGATGCAATTTTGCCATATCGGTCTGAATGAAAGGAACCAGGTCATGTTTAGATCTCTCAGCCTGGCCAATCCAAGGACTCTAGTTATTCTGTCCCGGTAGCGAATTGCTAGGATTGTCTCTTCCATTCCCATAGGAGTCATGTCTGAGCTGTGGCTTGCCATAACGAAGCAGGAGGGTCAAAAATAAAATCCCTGCTACAAGTACCAAAATTAGGGGTATGCTGCCAAAAACAGAGTGGACAAAATTTGGAACGATTCCCAGAATTGCTTGAAATGGTGTTAGCAGTCCCGTAAAAATCGTCTTAAATATGCCTGGGAGGCCTGTGGCACTAGACATGTTAAGGAGTTGGCTCAACATTTCTACGAAATGCACGGGGCAATTTGTTGATAAAAGGTCATGAACCTCCGTAGCTGTCCTTTCAACTAGGAAATCATACGTCTTTTTTGATGACGTTATGGGCACTGTTGTCTGCAAAAGCACAGACTTCATTTTGCTTAAAGTATCAATTCGTATAGAATAGAGATTCAGACGAGGCCAGATGGGAGTCTCTATGTCTCCAGGCCCGCTCGGGAACAATGCTTGCATACAGCATTTGGCCTTGGAAGTTACGCTTACGAGATAACTTTTCCCTGGCACAAGGCCACAACATCTGTGATCCGTTCTTAGAATGTAACTCCCATTCGCGAGTTGCATAAAGAAGGGCTCTATTTGCGTTGCAAGTGTGACAAGCTGGTGGCATGAAAGGTTGTTAGAATTACCTTCACAGGCTCCGTGTAAATTAATACCCTGACACAAAAGTATACCGCTTAGTGAATGTTTACAGTTTTCACCAATAAGAAATACATTTTTGTCGCTGTCACTATAGCATGAATGTGTGTATGGTAATTTCCATGCTGATTTAACATATCCTTTACCCAATCGTTCATACTGGCCAGTAGGTATGTATTCAAGGCACTTTTTAAATCGGAAAGTTGTTATCGGAATAGTGATAATTCCGAGTATTATCCATTCAATGACAGGACTTTCTGACATTGTCAATGGTAATCTCTCAAGTTTTTCGATGCTCAGGATTGTATAGTCTGCTCCTTTCTGTGCCAAACTGATTTGTTTATCAGTAAGGTTAAGAATGGAAAACAATGACGTTGTGTTGATTAAACGCCAAGGCACATAGCCTGAACGAAGATTTTGCAGCGTCCAGCCTAATTGTACAATAGAACGTAATTGCGACTGGCCATGCTGTAACATTAGCAAGTCTCTGTCTATTATGTCAAACGCAGAGGATACAATATTGTCCAACGAATATATTCTGGAGGACAGAGTCATTAACCCTTTGTCCACTACAGAAAGTGATTTTTCCAAATTAATACGATCAATTTCTCGTATTTTTTCTGCTGTTTCAATTTATGTGACTTTCCAAGCCTCGTTGTACGCAGCATAGATGCTGGCCGCTATGAAACATTTTTGACGCTGTTTGCGTGGACCCATAATAAAATCGCGCAAATCAGCACCTTCTTTAAGTAAAGATAAGTGTTGCTTAATTTCAGCCAGTGTGGATGATCCTAGCCATTCGAGGCAGAGTTTCCCTACACTGTATGTTGTTACTATCCCTGGATGTTGTCTCTGGGAGTATCTAGGGTCTTGTCTGGTCATTTTTGACCCCTGTGTTTTGTTCAGGAATCTATCTTGACAGTTGTTTGTGTCAGTAGGCCAGATTAACCACTTTTTCCAATCAGGATGTGTTCTGTTAAAATGTAAAAATTTTGTTACGTCTATCTCAATATCTGTTGTTGTATTTTCAGGTATTGGTTTTGGAATAGACGGTTTGTTTAGGTCTTTGATCTTAGCTAGGCCAAGACAGGGTGTTTGGTGAATTGTGTCATTTAAAAACATCATTTGTTCCGGTATCATGCAGGTTCTGAATAGTGCTTCTAGACCTTGTACCTGCCAATCTTTCGTACCGCAGATGGTTTTTGTTTTAATGTTATTTTTCCAATAATCAAAACCAAATGTCATCATTTTTTCATAAAATGCTTCGGAATATATTAATTTAGTGTTTGTCAGCATTGTTTTCATTCCTGTTTTATCTAACAGTTTGTAATAAAACGTTTCTGCATCACTGGTGTTAAACCCTGAGAAGTACTTGAATTTCTCAAAGAATGTTTTAGAACTGCTTTTAGGTGGTGTAGCACAATGTACCCATTGATTATACTTAAAAACATTTCTAGGCTGTGCAGACTTATGCAAATAATGATCGCCATAATGTGTATAACAGAACAACTGTTCATAACTAGACGAACCTTGTAAATAATCATGTTCTGTGAATCTAGCTGACATTACTAAATCAGACATCATGTCATTAATACTGTTAAAGTCCCAATCATCAGAGAATGTACTAGCTTTTACAAAGTCACTTAAGGAAACCTTCAGTTGATGAGGATACTTCAGGATTTCGACCGGACCATAGATCTCATAGTCAGTTTTCTCCCATACTACCCCACCAGGTATTGGAATGGCTGTGACATTTACTGTTGACAGTTCTCTTTTCTTCACGTGGGATGATCTGTGTGGTTTGAGGACTAGGTTGATGTTCTGACTTGCTGTGTCCATTCAATTGTAATAAACTTTCCTAAAATTAAAACTAAAATTAGGCATAGTATGAGTATGAATACCCCTGAAATAATCCAATGCTCAATCAACGGTGAATCCAGATATAATTCTTTGATTTGTTGAAAGAGTTCCGTTGTATTTTCTTTAGAAGTCTTTTTTATTTCTGGCATCACATCAGGGTTGCTTTGATCCTCGGAAAAGTTGTCGAAGTCGATGAAATAACCAGAGGCAGTTCTGTCAATTGTTGGGATTGTTCTTTCAATCTGTCTTTCGGTAGCACTTTCTGATGCCACATTATTGTAGACTGGTGTTTCTTGACGAACTGTTTCAATCTGTGTCTCAAGAGGCACGAGTTCCATGGCATTATTGCATAGTCCTTCTCTGTGCACTGCAGGCTGATCGAATGTGATTAGTCTTTCAGTTTGAAGCTCTTGGATTGTTGCAAGTTTGGGTATTCTGTTGTTTCTTGGGAGTCCACTGGGCCTACTGTTGATTATAGGCCACATGCTTGTGGTTTTACCAGGTCGATAGATACAACTCTGTTCTCCTTTTTACCAGCAAGGGGCGGTAGTACTACTGATCTTGTTCCGGTGACTGCCAAGACAGGTACTGCTTTTCTGTAAGAAGGCCCAAATTCCTTCTTCACCGCTATTTTTTCTCTGACTAGATCCCCAATCTTTGGAATCCAGACAGGCCTTGCCGGGGCTGTTGCTTGTGGTGCCTCGTCAGTGGTATCTGGCTGTTGCTTTAACTTTATGTTGCTTAAGGATTTTCTTGTTTTGTTCAGGTCCTGTAAAACAGCCAAACGATCTTTGATGTCAAAGTCTGTTTTCTTATCTTGTACCACTGATAATTGACTATCTAAGTCCTGAATTCTCATTCTAATTCCGAACAATAGTTCGTATGGGCTGAAACCTTTTAGAGAATTTCTTGGCAAATTGTTAAGACTGGTCTGGACACTTATTAAATGTTTGACCCACCCAGCGCCTGAACCTCATACCTTCGCTGTTATAGATCGCTTTATGTCTCGGTTTTTTCTTTCTACCACACTATTCCCTTCGGGGTGCGACGGACAAGAATACCGCAACCCAATTCCCATGCTGGCCATGGCCTCCTTATAAGCTCGAGAGCTAAAAGCAGGACCCTGGTCAGAATGGAACGTGGCAATTGCGTATGTGCCGATAAAGACTCGCAGATCTTTTATAACCGTTCTGGCGTCAGCAGAGCGCTGGAGGCCACATTATTTAAGTGTGTTTAGCCTTAATGATGTACAATGGGACGCGTTTCTCTTTTTTGATAGCGCGGATAGATTGCCTAATGCTTTCTATTAGGGCTTCTGACACTTCACTGGCCGGTTCTCCACTGCGATCTCTGTTGCAGTCTTCACAGTTTTTTGCAAACTCATGAATGCCTTCACTCATTTCCGGCCACCAGTACTCTGATTCTAATTCTCTCAGAGAGTCCCTGATTGTTTGGTGTCTCAGACCCAACCCCATATGTGCTTCCTGTAATAGGAAGCCCCTTCGGTCCCTGTTTGGAATTACCCTATCCCCCACTCCAGGGATTCGAGCAAAAGGAACGGAGTTTGCATCGATTACGTATGCATAATTGAGTGGATAGTTCACGGGTAGTGCTGCACAGTTGCCTTTTACGGTCGTTTTTACTGTCAGCATGGTTTCCCCGTCTATGTATTTTTCTGTACGCTTTTTTGTGGCTACGGAAGCCGGTTTAGTTGCTTCCGCTGTGGCTGTATTAGCCAATGAATTCCCTGCAACGTGAACGCCATCACGTTGAAGACTGTGCGTGTATCATGTGAGTCTTTTGTAGTTCTTTCTGTAAAAGAGCTACCTGTTTCCAATGCAATCTATGCTTTATTGTGGCACCTGTGTCATCTTTGTAATCGTTTTCAATCCAGCTCTGCAGTTTATTATTGTAAGAATTGACGCATAAATGAGAATCGCACAAGATTAGTGTCGGGAATTCACGTTCTGCATTTTCAAGCGCCATCTTTAAAGATCTGATTTCAGCTCTCTGAGCCGAACAGTACTTTACTGATTCAGTTTTTGTTACTTTCGGTCTGAATTTACCGCACAGCCAGCGACCTTTAATAATCGCACACGCTGCATCGTAGGATTTGCTCTCTACGTTGAAATGCTGTACAAATCTATCTGTATAGATTATACAGGCGTACTGTGGGAGAGGCAGAAGTTCGATTGGCAGAGGATATTCTTCTTCATATTCTAAATCATTCAGTTCTTCGAATTGCGGGGCGAAATAGTATTTCACATCTTCCGCTCCAAGAGAATCTATACACTGTATCCATTTCGGATCCAGTGACACTATAGGCAGGTTTACTGGGCTGAATAGCGCCTCGAAGGCGGATTTCGCTGTGAGGATATTAATCCTTTTGCCATGTGCTAGTTCTTGTTCATAGATGGCAGACAAAGTGCATTCTCCCCCCACCACACTGCATGCTTTACAAGGACCCCATCCCACATCAAAAACTCTGGAGTCGTACTTGATTTTCTGCAGTGTGCTTGTTTATTAAAATTAAGTTCACAGGTCAATTACCTCATTGACCTACCAATCTCTTTATTGATTCGTACATATTCCAACACAGTATTTAAGAGTAAACTTGCACTTATATACAGTATATACATTCACCGCCCATTCCCAATGGGCCTTTAATTTGAGTTCAGGGTTGCGCCAGCAGGCCACAATCCAGATCACCTGCTCCCTTAACGTTAACCCCCTTCTGGTCAACAGAGCCGCAGGTGAGGAAAGCGCCCACTTGGGCAACCATAGGCCTCCGGGGTAGGGCTGAAAAGCCAAGGCCACCAGCAGGTCGGCCCCAACTCTCCTGCCAGCCCAGAGTCCATAATGATTTAGCAAACCTGTTCAGAGTTAACTGTCTCTAGACAAGAAGTTCCCGTGGTATTCTTGTCCGGAACCCCGCTACTGCCCTAACTGAATCCTTATTAATAGGGATGGGTGGGTGGGTGTCTTCTCTTGGAGACGTCCGACTCCTGGGCGATCAGCGGACAAAGAGGGGGCCTCTAGGCTGGTCGCGGGCTTTTAAGCCTCGCGCCCTACTATCACTTCCGGGGCGTACCTCGACCCTTGTTCCCATTGGTCCTGGCGCCGCGCTCACTTCCGGGTCACATAACCCGGAAGCGATCCTACTCCGGGTCGGCCCTTTGGCTGCCACTAACGACGCCATTCCCCGAGGGGGTTGGCGTCTTCCATAGATGGCAGACAAAGTGCATTCTCCCCCCACCACACTGCATGCTTTACAAGGACCCCATCCCACATCAAAAACTCTGGAGTCGTACTTGATTTTCTGCAGTGTGCTTGTTTATTAAAATTAAGTTCACAGGTCAATTACCTCATTGACCTACCAATCTCTTTATTGATTCGTACATATTCCAACACAGTATTTAAGAGTAAACTTGCACTTATATACAGTATATACATTCACCGCCCATTCCCAATGGGCCTTTAATTTGAGTTCAGGGTTGCGCCAGCAGGCCACAATCCAGATCACCTGCTCCCTTAACGTTAACCCCCTTCTGGTCAACAGAGCCGCAGGTGAGGAAAGCGCCCACTTGGGCAACCATAGGCCTCCGGGGTAGGGCTGAAAAGCCAAGGCCACCAGCAGGTCGGCCCCAACTCTCCCGCCAGCCCAGAGTCCATAATGCTTTAGCAAACCTGTTCAGAGTTAACTGTCTCTAGACAAGAAGTTCCTGTGGTATTCTTGTCCGGAACCCCGCCACAGGACGAGGAGCTTACTGGCGGACTCGACCCCCCCCCCTGCGCTCAAGAGCTTCGGAGACGGCCCCTAGGACTGTGTGAAAGATCCGCGGTCCCTACCTCGTTGGAAGCGCAGAGTAGGTGGGGAAGCCACACCCCCATCCCGGGAGGAACATCGTCCCATTGTCACTGGGCTCCCTCTCTTCGCCCACAGGATCCGCAAACCCCCGAAGACCCGGAACCAGAACAGGATACCGGAAACAGAACGCCCACCGACGACCCGGAAACCAACCAGACCGGAACCGGAAGTACAACCACGGCAGTCAGCCGGGACACTAGAAAAGACGGCAGGAGCGAGGAGACAGTGTTCAGCCCAGCGGACTCGTGGCAGGAGACAGCGAACGGCGCGGAACCCCCGACGGAGAGAGGAAGGAAGGAGGAGAGCGGAGAGGAGGCGGAGACCGGAGAAGAGAACGAGGAAGAAGACCTGTGGACGGAGGATTGGTGGCGACCTCCGGAGGTGGCGGGAGAGCGGCCGTAACTCGGATGAGAGTTACGGCGGGGCACGTGAGTACACTCTATCCTTCTCCGTGTTTCCCTAGTGTAAATGTTGTACCTAACTGTAAGATATTGTATATAGAGCCCCCACGAGCACTCCACACCAGCCTTAGTACTTAGAAGTAACATCACGAGCACTGTAGTCATAGTCCCCACACTTATCCCGAACACTCCCATCACAAACCCCTCCTGCTTGCCGAGTGATCTTATCCTTACCTACCCTTCCCCCCTTCCCCCACGTTCATTACCTGGCCATTCACTTACCGGTGAAGGTGGTAGTACTCAGCAGTCCTTACTGGACGGGACTAACCCCTATACTCTCTCTTATTTATCTCCGAGGAGACCCATCGACCGGCAGTAACCTGACGACAACCGCCCAGCAACGGACCACATCCAGGATATCCACATACCATCGAGATTCCCTCCCGGCTGGGAGCTTCTTGGCGGAACTATTCTTCCCTACGAACTCTTTATTCCGGACTTTGTATTCACTTTCCATCAATAAATCCTTGACCATAGCACACTACATCCGGCCTCCCTGCTTGTTATTCCGGCCCGCCCAGCCCACAGTCTCACAGGTGGTGTCAGAAGTGGGATCAGACGGAAGCATGGAGGCCGCCGTCAAGCAGCTAGCTGAGAGCCAAGAGCAGCTTGGCAAGATGATGGAACGCTTCCTGAAAACTGCCGAAGATGATCGTGGACAACTCCATGACGTCCTTAAGGGACAGGGGACCTCTCAGGATCAAGCCCTTGAAAAACTAACTACAGTCCTGGGGCAACCAAGACCCACAACCTCCTTACCCTCCGTAGTTCTCCAGAAATATGTCTCGGGTGAAGACCCCGATTATTTCTTTACCAACTTCGAGCGTCTGGCTCAAGCAGCAGCATGGCCTGAAGATCGCTGGGGCCACTATCTAGGTCCCCTCTTGACTGGTGAACTGCAGGCAGCATATCAGCAGGCCAATATCCAGGGTCAGACTCCCTACCAGGACATAAAAACATGTATTCTCGAGAGGCTGGGAATAGACGACGAAACCTACAGGGTACGTCTGAGACAGGCAAAAGAGGGACCCCAAGAAACGCCCGGGCTCTCGCATTCCGAATACAGGACCTGGCAAACAGGTGGTTGAAACCCGCCACAGCCACCAAGGACCAGATTCTCGCAAAAATATATCTGGAACAGTATCTGGCCTCCCTACACCCGGCCACACAAAAATGGGTGAGACAACACGCCCGCCTGACTTTGGACAGTGCAGTGGAGATAGCCAGTGCTTATAGCAGAGCCCAAGAGTCGCAACGGGTCCGAGAGGAACCACATCCACGAATTCCTCATGGAAGCCACACTCGTCCCCAAAGACCCCCACCGACGGCCAGAAGACCAGATCCTACTCCCTTGATGCCCTACCCCGTCATGCCTCGTCCTACCCCACCTGGTCCTCAGTGCTATCACTGCGGAGGGTATGGCCACATAGCTCGGGTGTGTCCCCAAAAAGAGGAACCGATGGACATTGGAATGGCCCGAAATTACGTTTGCCTGACTAACGAAGTAACCCCTCCGCCGTTCCGATGTCCCGTGAGAGTAGAGGGACACCGGATGATGGCATTGGCCGACACGGGGTGTAGACATAGCGTTATCCGACCCCAGGAACTACCCCACCCCATTGGGCCCCTGACCGGAACAGTAGCGATCAAGTGTGTCCACGGAGACACTCGGAGTTACCCGACAGCTCAAGTGCGGGTACAACAACAGGCAGATGGAGGCAGAATGTTAACCGTCGGGTTGGTCCCTAACCTTCCTGAACAAGTCATACTAGGAAGCGACTACAGTGGTCTTCCCCACCTCCTGAAAGACACTACGGACTCCCTAAAGAGGTGGTGGGCAGAGGCCCCGTTTCCCCAGGATTCCCCCGCAGCCGAATCACCCTCAAAACCCGAGAAGTCCAAGAAACAAAAGAAGAGGGAGAAAAGGACCTTTACTGGCGCTTATCCGGCTCAGGTCGAGGCCCATCCCTGGGAAACCGACCGCGAATTCAGAGCCACCCAGCAAGAAGACCCCGTATTGCAGGAAGCCTGGAATCGTGCCCTGGACAATGAGGATCCACTACACGTAGGTCCTTACTTTTTTCCGAAAAAATGGTCTCCTCTATAGAAAAGGTGGACCACAGCTACCATCCCAGTTGGTTATCCCAGGATTGTTTCGGGACAAAGTCCTATATCTGGCCCACAGTCACTTGCTAGGTGGCCACTTCAGTGACGAAAAGACTGGCCACACTATCTTAGAAAAATTCTACTGGCCGGGCGTACACGGTCAAATAAAGCAGTACTGTAGGGAGTGCCCAGTCTGCCAAAAAAATAGTCGTTACCGGCCCCCTCGAGTCCCGCTCCAGCCCCTTCCCCTTATTGATGTGCCTTTTTCCCGAGTTGGGATGGACCTGATAGGACCCATGTTGCCCTCTAGAACGGGGTGTAGATACGCCCTAGTATTGGTAGATTATGCCACCCGGTTCCCAGAGGCCGTCCCGTTGAAACAACCCACTACCCAAAATATCGCCAAGGCTCTTATCTCCATCTTTAGTAGAGTAGGGTTTCCTAGGGAGATCTTAACAGATCAAGGTACACCTTTTGTGTCCTCCCTCATGCGTCAAGTCTGTGCCCATCTAGGTATTAAACAGATACGAACCTCGGCGTATCACCCACAGACCGATGGGTTGGTAGAGCGCTATAACGCCACCCTAAAGACCACGCTAAAAAAACTGTTAGGCCTTGAGAGTAAAAGGTGGGAGGAGATGCTTCCTCTAGCTCTTTTCGCGATCCGGTGTAAGGTGCAAAGTAGCACCGGGTATTCCCCCTATGAATTATTGTATGGCCGAGCCCCCAGGACACTACTGGACATGGCCCGCGAGGCCTGGGAAGCTGAACCCGACCGAACCCGGCCCCTCCCGGAATATGTGGATAATCTTCGAACCCATTTAACACAAATCCGAGAAATAGTGAGACAAAACATGGTAGCCGCGCAGGTCTCTCAGACACAACAGTATAACAAGGGAACCAAGGCCCGTACATTTAACGCTGGAGACCTTGTATTGTTGCTTCTACCCTCCTCCGACCATAAACTATTGGAACAATGGCAGGGCCCCTTTCCTATCCTAAGGCAGGTGACCCCTGTTACCTACGAGCTTGATGTTGATGCCACCAGAGGGGTCACCCAAATATATCATGTTAACCTATTGAAGAAATGGGTGGGACCCCTCCCTGTAATGACAACCAATCCCTCTCTACCCTTTGAGAGCTGTATCGATCCTGACCTCCCGGAAAAGAACAAACAGAACCTGAGACAGGTCTTGTCCTCTGTACAAACAGTTTTTTCCTCCATGCCCGGGCACTCCACCATTGTGGAACACGCCATTCACACTGAAGCAGGGAAAACAGTGCGACAGAGACCCGATCGGATCCCTGAAGCGCGAAGGGCGGTCATAAAGGACGAAACGACCCAGATGTTAAGGATGGGTATAATCGAACCCTCCTGCAGCAGTTGGAATTCCCCAATCGTTCTCGTTCCTAAACCTGATGGTTCTACTCGTTTCTGTATAGACTTCCGGGAGGTGAATAAAATCTCTGCCTTTGATTCATACCCCCTACCTCGAGTGGACGAGATGGTGGAGCGTATCGGCAAAGCCAAGTACATCAGTACCCTAGACTTGTGCAAAGGGTACTGGCAGATCCCTTTAAAAACGGAGGACAGACCGAAAACGGCCTTCTCAACCCCTGAGGGTCTGTTCCAGTTCAGGGTAATGCCCTT
The DNA here is from genome assembly GCF_964263255.1 of Lissotriton vulgaris. Taxonomy (NCBI): domain Eukaryota; kingdom Metazoa; phylum Chordata; class Amphibia; order Caudata; family Salamandridae; genus Lissotriton; species Lissotriton vulgaris. Next base: position 655,214 of record NW_028252646.1, on the reverse strand, counting down.
CGGGCTCCACGGGGCCCCGGCTACCTTCCAAAGGGCCATGAACCTGGTCTTACGACCCCATACCAGCTATGCCGGGGCCTACCTCGATGACATAGTCATTCATAGTGACAGCTGGGAACAACACCTTCAACACTTGCAGGCGGTAGTACAATCCCTGGGTAAACACGGTTTTACCATCAACCCTGCCAAAACCACCTTGGGGGCCCAAAGTGTGAAGTATCTGGGGTATCTATTGGGCGAGGGGGTCATTCGCCCTCAACACAATAAAATACAGGCTATTCATTCCATACCCTTCCCTCATACCAAGAAGGAACTCCGAGCATTCCTCGGGTTGCTGGGGTACTACAGGAGGTTTATCCCCAACTTTTCCCAAATGGCCGCCCCCTTGACCGACCTCTTGAGAAAAGCCTCCAGAACCGAAGAGAAGTTGCAGCAACCCTCTCCCCAATTGCTGAAAGCCTTCGACCTCCTTAAACAGTCCCTGTTGTCGGAACCCGTGTTAGTCAGTCCTGACTATTCTCGTCCCTTTATCCTGCAAACAGACGCCTCCGACCAGGGTTTGGGGGCTGTCCTGTCCCAACAAGATGAAAGAGGGGTCGAAAGACCGATACTGTACCTCAGTCGAAAACTCTTTCCGCGAGAACAAAATTATGCTGTGGTAGAAAAAGAGGCTCTAGCGATTAAGTGGGCAGTAGACAGTCTCCGATACTATCTGGAGGGTCGGGAGTTCCTCCTGTATACGGATCATGCCCCCCTGGAATGGATGTCCCGGAACCGCGGCCACAACGACCGGGTCCTCAGGTGGTTCCTGTCCCTACAACCCTTTCGGTTCAAGACACTACACCGAAAGGGACTAGATCAAGGCAATGCAGATTACCTCTCACGTTATCCCACTACTGATACCCCTACTAGTAGGACAGCTAGGGAAAGGGGATGTGAAAGATCCGCGGTCCCTACCTCGTTGGAAGCGCAGAGTAGGTGGGGAAGCCACACCCCCATCCCGGGAGGAACATCGTCCCATTGTCACTGGGCTCCCTCTCTTCGCCCACAGGATCCGCAAACCCCCGAAGACCCGGAACCAGAACAGGATACCGGAAACAGAACTCCCACCGACGACCCGGAAACCAACCAGACCGGAACCGGAAGTACAACCACGGCAGTCAGCCGGGACACTAGAAAAGACGGCAGGAGCGAGGAGACAGTGTTCAGCCCAGCGGACTCGTGGCAGGAGACAGCGAACGGCGCGGAACCCCCGACGGAGAGAGGAAGGAAGGAGGAGAGCGGAGAGGAGGCGGAGACCAGAGAAGAGAACGAGGAAGAAGACCTGTGGACGGAGGATTGGTGGCGACCTCCGGAGGTGGCGGGAGAGCGGCCGTAACTCGGATGAGAGTTACGGCGGGGCACGTGAGTACACTCTATCCTTCTCCGTGTTTCCCTAGTGTAAATGTTGTACCCAACTGTAAGATATTGTATATAGAGCCCCCACGAGCACTCCACACCAGCCTTAGTACTTAGAAGTAACATCACGAGCACTGTAGTCATAGTCCCCACACTTATCCCGAACACTCCCATCACAAACCCCTCCTGCTTGCCGAGTGATCTTATCCTTACCTACCCTTCCCCCCTTCCCCCACGTTCATTACCTGGCCATTCACTTACCGGTGACGGTGGTAGTACTCAGCAGTCCTTACTGGACAGGACTAACCCCTATACTCTCTCTTATTTATCTCCGAGGAGACCCATCGACCGGCAGTAACCTGACGACAACCGCCCAGCAACGGACCACATCCAGGATATCCACATACCATCGAGATTCCCTCCCGGCTGGGAGCTTCTTGGCGGAACTATTCTTCCCTACGAACTCTTTATTCCGGACTTTGTATTCACTTTCCATCAATAAATCCTTGACCATAGCACACTACATCCGGCCTCCCTGCTTGTTATTCCGGCCCGCCCAGCCCACAGTCTCACAGACTGTTTCTATGAATATCTCCATACCCGCCTCCGACAGGTGAACTCCGTCCTCCGCGTATAGCTCCGGCCTGTCTGCCTGTATTAGTTTGTGACGAATCGCTTTAATACTAGATTTCTGCAGGATTTCCGCCACCGACTGGTTCAGCCTTTTAACGGATCTGTTTATTGTTTTCATGGGTGCGCCCCGAGTCCACACGAGTCTAGGGATGACTTCCGACCATAGTACTATAGCTTCTGGGAAAATGTTTTTGATTGCTGCTAGAGTAGAGAACAGGGACTCCTTCACTTCTCTCCTTCCGCCCGGAATCATATCGTTGCCTCCGCAGTGCAACACGAATACGTCTGGCAAAGGCATGCCTCTGGCCAAGGCCGTTTTCACATCCCTCGGGACGTCCGCCAGGCGCTGCCCGCCTATCCCCACCCAATGATGGTCACAACCTCGCATCATGGTCACCCTGTCCCTGAGTGTCTTTTCGAAGTGCGCCCCGGCCCTGCGAATGAAGGAGTGGCCACACCAACAGATTTGGGTTCTCTTAGGGGAGGTACCTAGAGTAAATATGAAGAGTAAATGTGAAGAGATACAGACAGCCGATTCTAACAACGGGGACGAAGGCTAAAGACATGTCAGACTAAGTGCGGGCGAATATAACGTTCGTAGCAAGCTGATTTCCAGCGACCCAACCTCTTGATTACCTGTTCGGGTAGGCCTAAGCCAGCAGCCGTTGTCGCTGCTCCAATTCTAAACGAATGTGATGTAAAAGCGGCTGGATCAACTCCGATCCGTGCCAGGGTCATTTTAACTACTCGAGTGAACTGGAACCTGGTAAGGGGTAACCCACTCTCATGAATCAAGAGTCTATCGTCTGCTCCCTGGGGCCTGGCTTGGAGGAATAGCCTCAGCAAGTTGACTGGACAGAAGGCCTCACCTTCTACTCTACCCAATTGTAACCAGGTACCTTTACCCAGCGGATCCGTCTTCGATCTCCGCACCCTAAGCCGCAGGACACCTTTCGACTCGATTATATCCGAGCACCTCAAACCCCCTTCCCTATCCGATTTGGACGCCGGAAGTAATTCTGAAATTCGCAGCGCCCCGCAAAAGGCTAGGGTATAGGCCACCCGGAACAGTTGCGTCTCATACTGTGAGAAACAAACGAACGGTAGAGCTTCTAAGATTTTAATCAATTTTTCTACGTCTATCGGCCTCCTAGAATCTTTCTCCCCGGGTGCCAGGCGCTCCCAACCTCTCATTGCTCTTCTAACTCTCTGATCTTTTGTCGGATCAGACACCCCCCGTAGACCCGCATAAAATGCTAACGCCGACAACTGTCTTTTCATGAATGCTACCGACTTCTCTTGCTCCTTCTGCTGTACAATGAAGCCTAATACACTCTGGGGGGCAAAGATGTCCGCTACACCCACACCCCTCAGGTATGCCATATACGAATCCCATGATCTCTGATACATACTCTTAGTCCTTGGGGCCAAGGATGCAGATATCAACTCGGCGGCTGTGGGGCACCAAACTTCCATAGCTCCGCTGGGAAGGCTGACATTGACGTCTCCGCCTGGGGCCAATGCTCCCGGAATTCTGTTAACTTAAAACGAGACAATGCATCAGCCGCTTTGTTTTCTACACCTGGAACATGCTTAGCAGTGAATTGGACATTATGGCTCAGGCACTGCAAAACCAATTCTTTCAATAACCTGAGTACCCAAGTACAGGTAGCCCTCTGGCTATTAATCACCATGACTACAGACATATTGTCCGACCAGAATACTATACTCCTGTTTGCCAGCAGATCTCCCCACAAGTGCAAAGCTACCACTATGGGGAAAAGTTCTAGAAAGGAAATGTTAGTAGTCAGGCCTCGCTCGATCCAGTCAACTGGCCAGCACTGCATACACCATTTTTGACCGCACATAGCTCCGAAGCCAATACTACCTGCAGCATCGGTGAAAAGCTCAAGATCCGTATTAGAAGAACAGGCTGCTCGCCACAACACCGTGCCATTGAAATCCCTCAAAAAGCTTCTCCAAATCAGAAGATCCTCTCTAACTTCGGCTGAAAGCCTCACCCTGTGGTGTTTGGCCCGCAGCCCAGACATTGCCCTCGCTATACTTCTGGAGAAGGCCCTGCCCATAGGGATGACCCGCAGAGCAGAGTTCAGTTGACCCAGGAGGACTTGTAGCTGATGTAAGGTTACCTTCCTTGCCCCCAGGCAGCTATCGATAGCGGCCCTAAAGGCATCAACCTTGACTTTTGGCAGCCTGCACACTCCTGCCGTTGTATCAATCTCTATGCCCAGGAAGGTCAGACACGTGGTCGGGCCTTCGGTTTTTTCCGCCGCCAAAGGTACTCCGAGCGCCTCAGCCAAGCGCTGGAAGCCCAGCAGGGCCTTCCTGCACGACTGAGAACCCTCGGGACCCATGAACAGAAAATCGTCCAGGTAGTGGACTACTGAATGCGAGCTGTCCGAGGCCAGAAACTGCTCGACCGCCCATTCCAGGAACCTTGCGAAAGTCTCGAAAACTGCACAGGCAATAGAACACCCCATGGGCATGCACAAATCCAAAAAATAGCTACCGTCAAATGTGAAGCCCAAGAACCTGGTATCGTCCGGGTGGACGGGCAGTAACCTAAAGGCTGATTCAATATCAGCTTTAGCCATTAAGGCTCCTTCCCCAAATGCCTGCAATTTCTCAATAGCCGTGTCAAATTTGGTATACTTCACCGAGCACAGATCTGGGTCTAACTTGTCGTTGACCGAAAGCCCTGGAGGACTTGAAAGATTATGGATCAGACGGAACTTACCTTCCTCTTTTTTCGGAACTAGGCCCAATGGGGAGCAAACCAGATTATGGGTAGGTGGTTCTGTAAAAGGGCCCCCGACCCGCCCCAATGCTACCTCCTTCATGATCTTCTCTCGAGCTGCCTCCATATTTCGCAACACTGAGCTTTGATTACGAGGTGGGACATTGGAAGGGGGGGCTGAAGACGGGATACGGAATCCAATTGTAAAACCATGCAGTAGGAATTGAGCCTCCTCAAGATTATCGTACTTACTGAGGAGGTGTGTCAGGACATGCCGTTTAATTGGAGTTGGAAGCTTTGTCGGGAGTCTTAGTTGGCTTTCCTTTTGGGGCACTGTGGCTGGGCTGCTCCTTGGGGTTACCAGTTTTCTTAAAACACCTAACCTCGGGATGAGAGGTACCCCCGCAGTAGGAACAGCAGTGTTTGAATTTACACGAGACCCCCCTGGTACACTCATTTCTATTAAACTGCCAGCAGGCCTGTTTTTTCTCACCGACCCCTTTGTCAGTCCGAAAGGACTGGCTCTGAGTTGAGGGGACCGGGGTAGGCGTTGAAGGGGTGGAATAGAAGACTGTATGCCATAAATTAATCTCCCGCTGGTCCCATGCTATACCCGGGTGAACTGCCTTCATCTGTCTGAACATTTTATCGTATTTCAGCCACCCCTGGCCTGGAAACTCTGTTGCCGCTCCATGTATCAGGGATATGTAGCTCAACATTTGTGGGCCCAAAACCGGATACTTCTCAAGCATAACAGCGGCATATATTGCAAATCCCGTGATCCAATTCTTCATGGACCATTCCACCCACGATTTCTTCTGATTGTAATCTCCCTCTTTCCCGCCCTTGGGTTTTCCGGCCGCCACCCCTGCATTGATAAGGTCGAACACTTCTACGTATTCGCCTCTGAGTATCCTGTCCTTCATATCTGCTGGCACATGCCATGTGATCCCCGCGGATGGCGATAAGGTCATTGAGGACGACCCGAACATTAACGGGCTGAATGCTAGTAACGGGGAACCAGCTGGTTGCCCCCCCAACCCCCCATGCATCTGGCCATTAGAGGGACCCGCCACATCAACTACGGCGTTCGCCATTGAGCCCTGACTTGGACCCCCCAGGTTGGAGTAAGCAGTCATCGCTAAGGGGGACCCGTGAGCCGTGTAGGCAGGAAACATTGAGCTTACAGGGCTGCTACCTATCGCTTGACCATGCGACCCATATAATTGCATCCCTGGTAACTGGGCGACCCCCCCGGGCTGAACCCAAACTTGCGACACTCCGCTACCCGGCTGTGCCACTACTGGCGGTAACATACCGTGCGGACCGGATCCCCCCACAGAAGTGACGGGGAACCCTCCTATCTGCGTGGGCCTAGATGCATCATACTGCCCATCGGTGACATCTGTGTCATTATCTGCGCCTGAGTTCGAATCAATTGACTCTGGCATCTCCTCCTCACCTGGTGATACTGGTCGTGAATCCGTCGGCCTAGACCGCTTGCCTCTTGCCGAACTTCTAAGCTTTTCTGGGGTATGCTTCTCTCTTTTGCCTCTCCCCCTCTCCTCCTGAGAGTTCGCATCTGCTCTAGCCCCGTCTCTCATATTCTTTAGTACCCAATCCATGCCTTTTTCCCTTGTGAATTCCAGCAGTTCCGTAAAGGCAAGGTATTCCTCATTCTTGGCTGCGGGTTGTTTACCCTTCGGCACCTTCTTCGACGGCATCCTGCACTTAAGGAAAACAACGTTAAAAACTTATCGAGAAACCCCAAACGACTTTTAGGCCCACCGCGCCGCGGATGGGCCCGGACCCCAGGGAATCGGATGATCGAGCGCCCGCGCTCGCCCTCCCCCTGGACATGAGGATTTACCACGGCAATCCCCCCCTGCAATTAATATTTAAATCAAGAGAAATAAACACGAAAGCTGTAAAGAAATCCAGCACACACTGCAAGGCCCGCCAACCTACACCACGAGTCGGATTAACTCTCGCTGTATACTCCTACGCGATGTTCCCACGATGTCTTCTCTTGGAGACGTCCGACTCCTGGGCGATCAGCGGACAAAGAGGGGGCCTCTAGGCTGGTCGCGGGCTTTTAAGCCTCGCGCCCTACTATCACTTCCGGGGCGTACCTCGACCCTTGTTCCCATTGGTCCTGGCGCCGCTCTCACTTCCGGGTCACATAACCCGGAAGCGATCCTACTCCGGGTCGGCCCTTTGGCTGCCACTAACAACGCCATTCCCCGAGGGGGTTGGCGTCTTCCATTCGCTAATGCAATTTGCACTGCTTTCACAGTTCTTTCTGTGTGACTGAATGTTTTTTCTACTTGTGTGTACAAGTGAGATTTAATTGAAATTGGTACCTTTTCTCCCTCATTAGAGGTCAGGTACGTGAATGTACATCTTCCTGGGATGACTCGGATTACAAGATCGCGTGTGTTGTCACGAGTATCTAATTTTGTTTTTGCTAACATGTCTGTTTGCAGTGATTTCAAAATTTCTGTGTGTTTTTGAGTCCAATTGATTTGTTTAAAATCTGGTTTTATTAGTTCGTAGAGAGGTTTAACCCTCTCTGCATAATTTAGAATGTAAGTTCTTCAGAAATTCAGAAAACCTAGTATGGATTGTAAATTCTTCAGCGTTTTTGGAGCTTGGAGTACAGCGCACTTCTCTAAGAAGTTTTCCGCTAGGCTTTTTCCTTCACTTGATAATTCGTATCCCAAAAATAATACTGTCAGATAGGCAATTCGAGACTTTTTAAAGTTGAATTTGTAACCCTCTGCTGCGAACCCAAGGATAATGGTGTTCACTCTTTTCAAGTGAGTATCCAAGTCGTCGTCTGTGAGATAGATATCATCTACGTAAGATAATGCCTCTTCATCATATATTTGTTGTAACTCTGTTACTCTAGCTGAGAATAGTCCTGGGCTGTTCTTGAACCCCTGTGGGAGTCGACAGAAATTTTTCTGAGACCCCATTACGGAGAAAGCGGTCAAATACCTGCTTTCTGGTGCAATGTTTTGACAAAAGAAACCATTAGATATGTCTAATGTCGTTTTGTATTTTTTCCTAACTATGTTATTCATTAGGGCTGCACTATGCGAGTTTTGTACTGCAAAAGTTTTGCAACATGCATTAAGGTGTCTGTAGTCCAAAACTAGACGATATGAATTGTCTGGTTTGGAGACAGGAAACAAAGGATTGTTCATTTGAGAGGTGCATGTTTCAATCACCCCCTGGTATTCAAGTTGATCTAAGATCTCCCTGACTTGTTTTTTAGCTTCTTGCTTAATGGGATACTGCCGTTGAGCAGTTGGTTCACTTTTTAACTGGATTTTGTGAGGAGGCGAGTCCTCATCCCATCCTACATGATTTTTATATAATGTCGGTGCCTCGGCTACTGCCCATTTCCTTGCATAAGTATATTTTTGTGAATGGGGGCGCTAGAGGGCGCACGAGCGGAATGGCTGCCTAGTCTTGCAGCTCCCGCTCATTGGGATATAATCCTGCCAATATCCTCTGCCAAAGGGAACTAAAACGGCCTAATTCCGGACGAGGTGCAGCACGACCACTATCCCTGCACTCGGGCCAAGTCTGGTGACGCTGGGGGACTCGAGGCTGAAACGGTGCCGCTCTGAACTTTCACCGGCAGCTGCTGCGGTACGTTGGAGAGCGCGAGGCCGGCTGCGCAAGGCCACTACAGGCCGGGGATTGCCACGAGGAGCAGGGCCTCTCCCCGAGAAGACTGGCAGATCCCTAGACGGACCTACAGCGGCGGACCCGCGATCGGGGTGAGTGGCGGTCTGCTCGGCGGTGCGGGGACCCCCCAGCCTCCCCCACCCCTCGCTGCATTTTGCCTCCTTTGCCTCATTTTTTGTTTGCCTTTGAAGCTGCTACTGCCCTGTGTGATGCAAGCTGCCAGGACACGACTGCCTCATTACCTGCCTGATCCCCGGAGAGCGCCGGACCCGCTCGGCGGGAAACAGCACGGAGCACTGCCCTATCCGACGGGGGAACTGACCTTTGGTCCTGGGCACTTGGGCTTGCTGCCACCCCCTGCGTAGAGCCTCTGCTGGCCCTAACCACCTGCGTAGTGCCTGGCATCGGGACGCTGCCCCCTCGCTGCCAAGAGTTTGCACCTTCCACGTTGGGGGGGCTGGGACCCTCCCCATTCACTTGCCTGGCATCCCCCCTGCATACCACCAACTGTCCATTGCAAGGCGGCCCTGTTGAGGCTAACCTAGGCGGAGCATCGCACCTGCGTGGTACATCCCCACTGGGGACCAACTGCCCTATCTCCCACACGCGCCTGCCCTGTCAAGCCGCCACCCTACACAGCGACGTTGGTGGACTGGGCCCCACCGCCATCACCACTGGGACTTCACTACCCCCCTCCCTGCTGCCGGGCCACGCAAGGTCTGTACGGACTCGCCAGATCCCCGAGCTTCTGCCTCCTGGATCCTTGTTCGCCCTCTCGGGGCGTTGCTGTGGCCCTCCATCCTGGGGATAATATCCTAGCCAGACATCTTGTGGCGCTACTGTTCTTCACGCTCCTGGAGCTTCGCGTCCCGGCGCCATCATGGTGCGGCCGGAGAACCGCCAAACCAAGCTCAGCTTTGAGGCTGCGAAGAAAGGCGCGAAATCAACGCAGCTGGATCCGGACCCTGGCACGTCGTCCCCGAGGGCCACCGTCCCCTCAGCTAAAGACACTGACCTAACCAGCCTGATACAGGAGATGCGACAGGGCTTCGCCACGGTTGTAGAAAAGGTCGGCGGGGTTACCGCGCGGCTGGACGCACTGGTGCACAAGGTGGACCGTCACGAAGAACGCCTCACGGCTGTGGAGCAACGTATTTCCGATACCTCGGATGTTGCCACATCTCACACCACCCAGCTTTCCAGGATGGACAACCTCCTCCGGATTATAGCGGCCAAAAATGAGGATTTGGAAGCCCGTAGCCGCCGAAACAACATACGGGTTACCAATGTTTCGGAATCCACAGACACGGGCAGAATGGAGCTGTACGTAGAGAAACTGCTCAAGGGGGCCATCGGTGAGGACGCTTTCTCGCCTCAATTTATCGTTGAGAGGGCACACCGCTCCTTGGCGCCTATGCCCAAACCTGGCCTCCCTCCACGCCCCATCATCGCTCGGCTGCTAAACTACCGCGACCGGGATACTGCCCTCCGGGCAGCCCGATCTCAAAGATCGCTACAGTATAATGGAGTCACCTTCTCCATCTACCCAGACTTTACGCCAATGGTGCAGGAGGAGCGGCGCAAGTTCCTCCCGGTGAAGAAAAAACTACGGGAGGCTCAGATCGACTATGCGCTTTTATACCCTGCAAAGCTACGAATCATACACCAGGGCAAACAACGGTTCTTCACCAACCCGCAGAAGGCAGAAGACTTTCTCAAATCGCTCCGGAGAGCACGTAGAGAAGACCGGGATGCGGAGGAGGAACGTGACAATGCAGATTTACCCCAGGCGCCTCACGAAGACTGACTATTGCTATTTGCCACGCTGCACACCCTGCCTGCGTCGACTTTTTCTCATCCCGAACATCGATGCACGGACTAAAGAGACCGTATGGGCAGGGACGCTGCATGGACTTTTCATCCCTATGGTAACGTAACCCAAGGACCACACTCCTGGCCCTAGGCTCCACCGAGGGTGGCACAGTTATGGAGCTGGGACCTAGGAGGTGGCTGTACGTACTCTATGTCTTACCCCCACTGGGTGATCTCCTTTGACTTGCTGGAGTTCCAGCTGTTCACGTTGCTTGTGTTGGGGAGGGGGGGAGGGGGGCGGGGTGCTGGATGGGAGTACTTGGCTACTGGCATGATTGGGATGCTGGGGTGGGTGGTGGGGTGGGATGTTCTTTTCTTTTTCTTCTCTTTGAGGCACTCATTTCTTGGACTCTATTCTTGGATTTTATTTCGGTGTGGGCACTACCGCTGTAGTGCAGAGGTGCTATATTCGTACTGCTTATACTGGTACTGTTATAGGTCTTGTTGCGCTAACCATGGCCACTCCAGCAGCTAACACACAATTAAACTGTTTATCCTGGAACATAAGAGGGTTGAACAATGCCAGAAAGTGCCGAAATGTCATAGCCTATCTTGATAGAAGTCACATACAAGTCGCTATGTTACAGGAAACGCATCTATCGCCGCAGGGCAAGACATCATTCGCGAGTAGGTGGGCTGGAGAATGAGTATTCTCCTCCTACTCCACCTATTCAAGGGGAGTCGCTATCCTCATTGCCCGCAGGGTACCCTTTCAAAAGTACGGAGACCTACTTGACAGGGAGGGCAGATATGCGTTGTTGTGGGGCAGGATAGGCTGCAACACCTTCACATTTGTAACCATGTACGCGCCCAATGTTGACACACCAGTTTTTTTCACTACTCTCTGGGGCAAAATCCTTTCCATTGCATCGCGACATATAGTTTGGGGAGGAGATTTCAACCTAGCGATGCAACCACGGTTGGATAGAGCGGATGGGGTCTGCACCTACAAGCCCAAAGCGCGGGAGGCACTAGAGGGCATCGTTGAGGAGGGCGGACTGTTGGACGCCTGGCGGCACTTGCACCCCCTGGGGCGGGAGGGTACACACTTTACATCATACACCGGGACTTGGGCACGGCTGGACTATTTCCTCATCACAAGTGATGTTGCTGTCGAATTGGTGGGGGTCCGTCACCTGCCGAGGACGTACTCTGATCACAGCCCTGTCTTGCTCCACTTTCGTACACCGGGCTGGGACAGCCCTCGACCGCAATGGAGGCTTCGCCCTGATATCCTCCTTGATAGCCTGTTTCGTACTGAATTGGGGGAAGAGATCACAGACTTCTTCACTAGGAATAAGGGTTCAGTAAACTCAATTGAGCACATATGGGAGGCATTCAAGGTCACTATCAGAGGGTATTGCATCTCCAAAGGCCATGACGTGCTGCGCACCATCCTCGCATCACTTAGCACATTGGAAATGGAGCTGCGGGATCTAGAACTGCGATTGGTTTCCGACCCCAGCCCCGAATTACAGGCCACTTTTAGGAAAACACTGTCACGTTATGAGGAGGAGGCCGCGCGGGAAGCAAAGTTTAGGGGAAAAGACTGGCAAGCCTGGAAATATTGCTAAGGGGACAGGCCCGGAAAGGCGCTAGCCGCGATTACACGACCACCACGAGCTCATACCGCCATACTAGAACTTACAGACGCCTCTGGCACTACTGTTAGAGACGCAGATACGATCCTTGATACCTTTGTGACACACTATCACTCACTCTACACCTCCACTGTAGGGCCCGAAGTATCCTATGCGGACTACCTCAGCGATGTTGCGCTGTGCTGGCTCAGCGACGGCGACAGAGAGTTCCTTGCGGCTCCGTTCGAGCAAGACGAAATTCGCGAAGCCATTATGTCCCTCAAGAATGGCAAAGCCCCTGGGCTCGACGGCATACCAGCCGAATTCTACAAGGCTTATATTGACATCATGGCCCCGGTACTTAGCGAGGTCTTCTCGGAATCCTTGGGTGATGGAGTACTCCCTTGCTCCATGCGTGAGGTGGTGATTACCTCCCTCCTTAAACCCGATAAGGACCCCAAGTCCTGTAATTCCTATCGTCCGCTCTCTCTCCTAAATTGCGACGTCAAAGTACTTGCAAAGGTCTTGGCCACCGGGTTGTCGCTGTTGATGACCAGACTCGTGCTGCCCGACCAATCGGGATTTGTGGCGGGTAGGTCCACTTCCCATAACCTCCGCACGCTCTTTTCCCTGCTCCGCACGGTACACCCTGACACACCCGTTGCGGCCATTTTCCTGGACGCAACCAAGGCTTCGATTCTGTCGAATGGCCGTACTTGTTCTCTGTACTGGCTAGTATGGGATTTCCTAAATTATTTATATCATGGGTCCACCTGCTGTATACCCGCCCTATGGCAAGAGTACTGATCAACGGTCATCTATCGCAGCCCATCGCACTAACCAGAGGTACGCGACAGGGGTGCCCCCTCTCTCCCCTATTGTTCGCCATTGCTGTCGAACCTCTCGCCTGTAGGCTACGCCAGCTGCATCGCGGCAGCGCAGTTCAATGCCTGCAGCGCCAGATTGATGTGTCGCTCTACGCAGATGACATCACGCTTTACGTCAAGCACCCCGAAACGTATCTCAACCCGTTGCTTAGGGAGTTTGTACTGTACGGAGGAATGTCCGGAGTCCATATCAACTGGTCCAAGTCGCAACTTTTCCCCCTGACTGATGCGGTGACAGACTTCCCCCTTGACTACCCACTGGAGTGGTGTCGGTCTGATCTCCGCTATCTTGGTGTCTGCATATCAAGGGACAGGGACGAGACGTTGCGATCCAACTACGGTGTAGCGATAACCAAACTGATTGCTTCCGTGGACCGTTGGATTGCCCTGCCGCTTTCCATGGCTGGGAGAGCATCGCTCATCAAAATGGTGGTACTCCCCCGCTTCCTTTATCTCTTTGTTAATATACCGTACTTCCCTGGTGCTAATTTCTTCCGAACCCTACGGTCGGAGCTGCGACGGCTCTTTTGGGGAGGCAAGAATCTCCGACTCAAGTGGTCTACCATTACCCTCCCCTATGAGAAGGGAGGTTTCGATGTCCCTGACTTCGAGGCCTACTATCAGTGTGCGCAGGCGCATTTCGCTTACCACTGGATGGCCCCTACTCCCTTTATGCCGCATGTGGCAGTGGAGGATTGGATTGTGCATCCCCTCCCGCTTAATGGTTTGCTTCACTGTCCTGAATCTGCCATTAGTACAGCAAATACGTCGGTCTCCTGCACGCTAGATGCATGGCGCCGCATCACCAAGAACTTGGTTTGTGAATTTCTCTACTCGCCCAAGCTACCGCTCACGCATCACCCTGATCTTACCCTTTTGGGGGAACTGGGCTTTCGCAACCTCTGTGCAAAGCTGCGCGTCTCCTGCTGGGGAGACCTATTCTCCGATGGCAACTTCAAGTCGGCAGACCTGTTCTTTGCTGCACACGACCACACTCCCCTTGATCTCTTTTACTATGTGCGGCTGCGTGCGGGGATGAGAGACATCCTCCCAGACTTTCCAAACGAGCCCGACATCCTCCCACCGCTACACTTTTTATTAAGTTCGCAGGACGGAGCCCACCTGGTCTCCGGCCTTTATCGTCAACTTAGGGGAGCTGCCCCGGTGCCGGAGTCCAATGCGCGGCTGCGCTGGTCTGCCGAACTCAGTCTCGAAATATCGGACGAGCAGTGGGATCGCTGCTGCGCGCTCACCTCTCGCATTTCTGCCAGCAGCAGATTAAAGATCCTTCATTATAAATACTTGCAGCGAGTATACTACACGCCGGCGAGGAAGCGGCGCTTCGGCCTAACGGATGATGGCCACTGTGAACGTTGCCATGTAGCTGGTGCCGATTTCCTACACTTGGCATGGGCGTGCCCTCAGGTGGCGGATTTCTGGCGCCAAGTGCTGGATGCTCTTGCTGAGATGGTAAAAGAACCAATGCCTCCCGAACCGCTGGTGGCCCTACTCGGAGACACTGTACGGTTTCCTAGATCCTGCCGAAAATTTGTCGACACTGCGCTCCTGCTGGCCAAGAGGCGCGTGGCGTGCCGATGGGGACGGGGCAGGGCGCCCAAATTTAAGGATTGGCTGGGCGATTTAACATACTGCCAAGATCAGCACACGACGTTTGCTGAACTGCTGCCCATTTCGGGTCGCCCCGGCGACATTTGGGACCCACTGATGCGATATCTACTCGCACGCTCAGATGAAGAGAACCAAGAGGGCGATTAACCTGCCATAAGCTAGCACACTGTCCCATTACTGGACCTGGCTGGGGACCCTGGTTCTGCGCGCATGCATCCTCCTTGCACTATCCAAGTAGGGCCCCCCCCCCTAGCCTTGAACATTGCACACTTGTTGGCCTTACCCCCCCCCCTCCCTTCACCCCCCCCTGACTTCAGGCTCCGCCGGCGCCGTGGCTGTGCTCCCTTGGCTTGCCGCCACTCTCCCTTACTTCCCCACAGACTCCCCTATGTTCTGCTGGCGCTACATCGAGGCACCCACTGATGGCTGACTTTCTAGGGCCCCGCACCCGGCCTACTTCTGGCTACCTGAGGCCCTCTTGCTGGACTGACTGCGACATGCACCCACTCTTAAGCACACCTCTGCTCACATAGCATGCCACACCTATACACTGCTACCTAACCGACCATGACACATGACACCAAAAAACGGAGAGGGAAGAGCTTTCTCTTTTTCTCCAATAAAAAACACTGTTCAACTGCTGTTCATCCTCTCTCACTATGCCACGTCGGAGAAACACTCCCACTTCATTCCTCTTACGTAACGCCGCCGGGCCTCCGGGATGCCGGCAACAAGGCTGTGTACATTTCCGTTTTTTTATTGCTGCCGGCCTCCGGGTTGTGGGCATGACAAGCTGTGTGACATGTATCCAATTACACAATAAAGCAGAGTTGAACTCCAAAAAAAAAAAAAAAAAAAGTATATTTTTTGTGAATCGGAATGTGATTCGAGAAGGCAGGCATAATCATTTCTTCGCCATGAGGGCACTCCCTGACAAACTCTGGGGGCCAATCTTTTTCAGCTAACAGAATATCATAGCCTTTTGAGAGTTTATCCCAAAATAGACCCTTTATTTTCCTAGTCTTATCACCCTCTATACGCAATGTTATTTCGTATATCTTATGGGGCTCGCTAAGTCTGGTGTCGGCAGTTTCAACCTGAATGTATTCATTCGTGTCCACTATCTCCAGATGACTCATCAAGATCTTGCGGGCTATACTGATTTCTGCTGCACTGTCTAACATTGTCTTTGCCCACTCCCCGTTTTTCAACTGTGTCCTCAGTATTCTCGGCATGATTGATTACTCTAATACTGGCTACCTTCTTTTTCGGAAATTGAGATTTTTTACTCTGAGCAGGTTCCTTGTCTTTGGACTTGGTGTGCTCTCCTGGGTCTGACCGTCCTCTTCTTTCCGATTTCTGCGAAAAAGATCGAGAGGGACGTGTATCAATACTTTGATATCTATCAGGTTTTTTCAAATTATCCCTATTTCTAAGGTTATATCTTTTCTCAGAGGGCTCCCTCTGGAGAGACTGGTGTTCTCGAGTCGGAGTTCTTTCCCTCCGTCGAGGAGACCTTCCTCTGGACTGGAAAACTTTTTCCTTGGGAGTGGATTGTTTATTTCCATCCCAGCTCTTTGTAGGAGTGTTTGAATTATTTTTAATAAATAATTTTTCAGGATTTTTGAGCAGTTGGGGCTTTACTGGTTTCCCACCCAAGCTGTCTCTACCTAATTCTTCATAGCATTTCTCTATGATTTTGGCAAGCTCAATTGGCTGATCTGTTATATCTGTTTCCTTCAACTTCTGGCGGATCGCCACAGATGCTGCTTCTCCTTTTATGTTGGCTAATAATATAGCCGAGACCTGCTTGAAGTCTTTCAGTAATTTCATACCAAGAGTTAAAGCAGGTTCTGGACCGTATTCATTTTGAATCTGTTTTAGCACATCTGGTATTACCGCCATAGACGGAACACCATGTGTTTTTGTGTAAATGGAAGCAAAGACTGTACCCCAGTGTCACAGTCCTCCACGTGTGGTGCGATTCCCATAGGAAGGCAGATGGTCACGATTCTGTGTTTCTCGATAGGGGTAGTATCCGGGAACACTGCCTCTATTTGAGTGATTTTCTGTGCTAACCAGAAAGGAATTTGTTCCCGTTTTATGGGTGGTTTACCAAGACATGACTGTATGTTCTGTGGTGTAATTTTATTAGTGTTCCCCTGATGAGGGGTCAGCTGTGGTACATTAACAGCTGGTTGGACTGTTGCAGTCCGCATTACATATTGGACTAATTGCCTATGTATTTTTATAAGTGTTTTTAGCTGTACTAACAGCTCTTCTTTTGACATTTTTGCAATGTCCGGATGTGGTGTGTAGCTGGCTAGAACCGGCCACGTTGCTCCTGGTCTACCTAGTGGACCAAGCCTGGTAATATGATCATTATGTTTTAGGGCGCCATTAAACCAGAGCAGGTGCTCTTGGAATTTTAGTGGGATTTCAGTCTCAAAAGGAGCGTACTCATCCGGTGGTTTCTCTATTTTGTAATAGTGAAACTCTTTTGTTCTAGCGTTTGCCGCTGGAAAGTTTATCCATGAATAGAATACCTCTGTCTGCCGATATTCGTGTACCTCTATCACGAAAATTACTGTACCACCTTGTGGTGTCAGTCCGTTTTCTATAAGTTTTAAAGTTATAGACTTTCTTAAATGTGCCGGGATGATTATTGCACCCGGTACCGTGTCGTCGGGACCCTGCTGAGTCGCATCTGCTGCGGCCCCAGTGGTTCCGTTTTCTCCTGGCATTGTATAAATGCAAGGTTTGCAGAGCAGGTCTCCAAGGAGACAAAGATTAGGTGCACAATATTTTGGAACACTGTATCCTTCAACGTTGAATAAACCAGAGCTTTACATAGGAATCTCTTCCTACTGAGTTCGGGCGGATTTTAACCTTTCACCCACTCCAGACGTCTATTGGAGTATTTACGGGAGAAAGGGGTCTGTGTGAAAAATGCACGACTGAGTTACTCTAACGTCTTGCGTTAGTTTATCGCCTTACCAAACGTTTGGGCGCCATGTAGTGTAGTTCCTATTTTCCCAATAGGCCCTGCGCATTGGAATAACATAAACAGTAGTTTCGACGTAGAAGTGCGGATCTTCCAGGCCTCCACTGACTATTCTAAACTTAATTGGGGTTGTTACCAACTAGCTCAGAGGTCACTGGAAACTTTCTTGACTGAATAGGAAGTGATCAGCTTCCCTGGCACAGCCAAGAAGGGATTCAGTTTTCCAACAACCGTGCAACATGACAACTTTGCTCCTCAGATCAAGAGTCAATCTCTAGGGTCATGTGAAACAATAGACAGTTATTTTACTCAGTCAGTGGTTGTGCAGTTTACTTTCACAATATGTAGAGAATAGAGAGACAGGCGTTTTCAATAAAGGGTAACATTTATTGAACAGTCTTTCTTCTCGTACAAGAGAAATGAATTGCCACAATTGCAAGACTTGCTATTATAAAAAGTACGTACAGTAAGATGAGTATTACGAAATAATACTGTAAAAGCATTGATATGGTTTCTTAGCCATACAATGGTTTAAAATGAATAAAACATATATACATTCATATATACATTAGGCTAAAAAACTCACCTGGTGCTTCTAACTACGCCTACCCCAGTGTACCTGACCTAAGCCTAATACTTGGGAGGGGAGTAAGTAAGTCGCATTAAGTTAAGTTGGTTTTGCCAAGGTTTGCTTCAAGAATTCTCTCTAAGGGTTTAGTCAACACCATACCTCTGGAATAGAATGATGGAGGTCTGGTATCTCCTTCAGGGTGTCGATATCCCAGTCACCCGCAAGGGTAGACTAGAAACGCCGGAGCTGGATTTCTCTGCAGGAGAAAGACAGCGTCTCTTCTCAGCGTGTCGAGGAGGAGGAGGAGCGGCAGCGTCCGCGGGCAGCTTGCATCTGCTGGGCTCTTGCAGGGGGACGGCTGTTCAGCTCCTAAGTTCACCACACCATCGTTCGCTAGTTAGCAGCGATAGCAGTAGCGATAGCAGCTATGGTATCATCAGCATGACAGCTACTTCAGCAGCGATGGCATTAGCGTAAACACCAGCAACTTCAGCAACACAGCAGCATTTGCTTAAGGCAACGTTGGTAATATTTATACCTGAAAGGTGCCTTGTTTGACGTAAGTTTTTGGACATAAGACGTCAATAAAGATGTCACTAGGAAGTGATCGTTTATCAGTGCTCATTAGAGTTCTATTACTAATCAAAACACAGCAAGCGGGGATTTCCAGGTTGCTGAGTTTTTATCTTGTTGAAGAACTCGGAGTGTTAATGTAGGAATCTCAGATAGTAACTTCTGCTCTGTCATTGCACTAATTGGTTGCAAAGGAAGTGGCAGAGAAAGCGATTCTGAAATGTGGCTCTGTTCGTGTGAGGCCCGAGACGAGTTTCTGAATATTGCACTTGAACGGTTATGCCAATATAGGGAATAAATGGATTTATAGCCGAATAGGGGCATAAGGTCACAGTATCGATCAGGGTCCTAGATTAGAACGCGACATGGGCAAATGTGATGAAGGTCTAAGGAACTGTTACGAACATAATGTGATGAAGGTCTAAGGAACTGTTACGAACATAATAGGGGGGACACCACATAATACTGTATACTAGGACTGTGCCGTAAATGCAAGAAAAAAACAGTGCAACCCCGATTTGCGAACTTAGCCCTAATATTGGAAAACCCTCAATTACTATGAGGTGGAAATCCGCATTGCCCCCTGCAATGCTGACCTGGCATGGAGAAGTAGTCAAAAGGTGGAAGGGCCGAAAGCATGGCATTAAGGAGGGAGGAAACCAGGGGATTAAGAAAGACCCCTATTTCACTAGAATGGGACGCAGGGCTTGAATCTTTATATCCTCTGAAGCTTCATTACATTAAGACGCTGTAGTTTAGGTACTCACCCACCAATACAAAACGTAGAAAACCAAAAACATATCCCCCCAGACATGAACAAACCAGATACATGCACAGCTGTAAAGCAATTAATTGGAAATATACATACGAACAGGAACTAAATCAATTATTTATCAGTTTATGGGAGGACAGGAGAAAGTCTAGGGAAGGGAGGGGGTGGGAATGTTTAGTTGTAATTTACAGAAAGGCGGGGCTAGGTTAAGTTGATGTAGAATGAATTAATATATCAGTGACTCCAGCACTGCTATTACGAGTTACAACACTGTCACTGCATCTTCTATGGTGGTAACACCTCTTTACAGAATATTAGTACGTTGAAATGATCGCCCACTGATTACAGTAGGAAACTCATATATGCATTTTGTTACATATGATTCGCTCTCTCGCTGGATTGTTAAGCATAAAAATCTATAAAATATGTTTTTTTTAAACAGAGAAGCATGGGAACTTTTTGTAGTACATTAGCAATGATGGTTGTCTGACTGAAGAATGTTATAAACTAATCCCACTCCTGCAGTACATAGTAACAAATGACATGTGGCCTCAGAGAGTCCTAGAGATGGAGGGGTATCATACATGCATCTTAAACAGGAAGCTGTTCACGCACACTGGAGTGTATGCCATAATTGAACATTTAAAGGGCTTTCTGTGATTTAAAACTGTTCATGTGCACTGGAGTGTACAACGTAACAGAAGATTTTGAAGGATAAAAAGGTATAGCAAGTTTTGTGTCAAGAACTAGCAATTCTATTAACTATACAGAGGTGAGGATTATGCTTCTCAATCTTTGCTGCAATATTCGCAGCAGCCATTAAGACAGTCAAACACAAAAACTACATTTACCATCAATTCAGTGACTAATCTGAGCATACATGTCCCTTTATCAATCAGTAAACACAACAGGTGATGGACCGAATGTGGATCAATGTCACACACTCACCCCAGTCCAAAGATCTGGGCCCAAATCCATCGTTTTTTTGCACTCCACACCACCCTGGGATAGACAATGGCGATATGCAAATCAGCTCTGACCCTGTGCCCCATGGGAACAGTCCAGTCCGATCTACAAAAGCCATGTCCTTCCCAGAACGGAATCAAGCATCCGAGGACCGGACCGGTTTCGAGGTAACACCTCTCATCAGCCCGGCTAGCTTGACTCCAAGTGGTGTGGAGTGCCTGGGACCCACGTCTGGGCATCCCCAGCGCACTTAGGGCGGAATATGCAAACACAACAGGTGATGGACCGAATGTGGATCAATGTCACACACTCACCCCAGTCCAAAGATCTGGGCCCAAATCCATCGTTTTTTTGCACTCCACACCACCCTGGGTTAGACAATGGCGATATGCAAATCAGCTCTGACCCTGTGCCCCATGGGAACAGTCCAGTCCGAACTACAAAAGCCATGTCCTTCCCAGAACGGAATCAAGCATCCGAGGACCGGACCGGTTTCGAGGTAACACCTCTCATCAGCCCGGCTAGCTTGACTCCAAGTGGTGTGGAGTGCCTGGGACCCACGTCTGGGCATCCCCAGCGCACTTAGGGCGGAATATGCAAACACAACAGGTGATGGACCGAATGTGGATCAATGTCACACACTCACCCCAGTCCAAAGATCTGGGCCCAAATCCATCGTTTTTTTGCACTCCACACCACCCTGGGTTAGACAATGGCGATATGCAAATCAGCTCTGACCCTGTGCCCCATGGGAACAGTCCAGTCCGAACTACAAAAGCCATGTCCTTCCCAGAACAGAATCAAGCATCCGAGGACCGGACCGGTTTCGAGGTAACACCTCTCATCAGCCCGGCTAGCTTGACTCCAAGTGGTGTGGAATGCCTGGGACCCACGTCTGGGCATCCCCAGCGCACTTAGGGCGGAATATGCAAACACAAGAGGTGATGGACCGAATGTGGATCAATGTCACACACTCACCCCAGTCCAAAGATCTGGGCCCAAATCCATCGTTTTTTTGCACTCCACACCACCCTGGGTTAGACAATGGCGATATGCAAATCAGCTCTGACCCTGTGCCCCATGCGAACAGTCCAGTCCGAACTACAAAAGCCATGTCCTTCCCAGAACGGAATCAAGCATCCGAGGACCGGACCGGTTTCGAGGTAACACCTCTCATCAGCCCGGCTAGCTTGACTCCAAGTGGTGTGGAGTGCCTGGGACCCACGTCTGGGCATCCCCAGTGCACTTAGGGCGGAATATGCAAACACAACAGGTGATGGACCGAATGTGGATCAATGTCACACACTCACCCCAGTCCAAAGATCTGGGCCCAAATCCATCGTTTTTTTGCACTCCACACCACCCTGGGTTAGACAATGGCGATATGCAAATCAGCTCTGACCCTGTGCCCCATGGGAACAGTCCAGTCCGAACTACAAAAGCCATGTCCTTCCCAGAACGGAATCAAGCATCCAAGGACCGGACCGGTTTCGAGGTAACACCTCTCATCAGCCCGGCTAGCTTGACTCCAAGTGGTGTGGAGTGCCTGGGACCCACGTCTGGGCATCCCCAGCGCACTTAGGGCGGAATATGCAAACACAACAGGTGATGGACCGAATGTGGATCAATGTCACACACTCACCCCTGTCCAAAGATCTGGGCCCAAATCCATCGTTTTTTTGCACTCCACACCACCCTGGGTTAGACAATGGCGATATGCAAATCAGCTCTGACCCTGTGCCCCATGGGAACAGTCCAGTCCGAACTACAAAAGCCATGTCCTTCCCAGAACGGAATCAAGCATCCAAGGACCGGACCGGTTTCGAGGTAACACCTCTCATCAGCCCGGCTAGCTTGACTCCAAGTGGTGTGGAGTGCCTGGGACCCACGTCTGGGCATCCCCAGCGCACTTAGGGCGGAATATGCAAACACAACAGGTGATGGACCGAATGTGGATCAATGTCACACACTCACCCCAGTCCAAAGATCTGGGCCCAAATCCATCGTTTTTTTGCACTCCACACCACCCTGGGTTAGACAATGGCGATATGCAAATCAGCTCTGACCCTGTGCCCCATGGGAACAGTCCAGTCCGAACTACAAAAGCCATGTCCTTCCCAGAACGGAATCAAGCATCCGAGGACCGGACCGGTTGAGGTAACACCTCTCATCAGCCCGGCTAGCTTGACTCCAAGTGGTGTGGAGTGCCTGGGACCCACGTCTGGGCATCCCCAGCGCACTTAGGCCGGAATATGCAAACACAACAGGTGATGGACCGAATGTGGATCAATGTCACACACTCACCCCAGTCCAAAGATCTGGGCCCAAATCCATCGTTTTTTTGCACTCCACACCACCCTGGGTTAGACAATGGCGATATGCAAATCAGCTCTGACCCTGTGCCCCATGGGAACAGTCCAGTCCGAACTACAAAAGCCATGTCCTTCCCAGAACGGAATAAAGCATCCGAGGACCGGACCGGTTTCGAGGTAACACCTCTCATCAGCCCGGCTAGCTTGACTCCAAGTGGTGTGGAGTGCCTGGGACCCACGTCTGGGCATCCCCAGCGCACTTAGGGCGGAATATGCTGTTGTGTTTGCATATTCCGCCCTAAGTGCGCTGGGGATGCCCAGACGTGGGTCCCAGGCACTCCACACCACTTGGAGTCAAGCTAGCCGGGCTGATGAGAGGTGTTACCTCGAAACCGGTCCGGTCCTCGGATGCTTGATTCCGTTCTGGGAAGGACATGGCTTTTGTAGTTCGGACTGGACTGTTCCCATGGGGCACAGGGTCAGAGCTGATTTGCATATCGCCATTGTCTAACCCAGGGTGGTGTGGAGTGCAAAAAACGATGGATTTGGGCCCAGATCTTTGGACTGGGGTGAGTGTGTGACATTGATCCACATTCGGTCCATCACCTGTTGTGTTTGCATATTCCGCCCTAAGTGAGCTGGGGATGCCCAGACGTGGGTCCCAGGCACTCCACACCACTGGAGTCAAGCTAGCCGGGCTGATGAGAGGTGTTACCTCGGAACCGGTCCGGTCCTCGGATGCTTGATTCCGTTCTGGGAAGGACATGGCTTTTGTAGTTCGGACTGGACTGTTCCCATGGGGCACAGGGTCAGAGCTGATTTGCATATCGCCATGGTCTAACCCAGGGAGGTGTGGAGTGCAAAAAAACGATGGATTTGGGCCCAGATCTTTGGACTGGGGTGAGTGTGTGACATTGATCCACATTCGGTCCATCACCTGTTGTGTTTGCATATTCCGCCCTAAGTGCGCTGGGGATGCCCAGACGTGGGTCCCAGGCACTCCACACCACTGGAGTCAAGCTAGCCGGGCTGATGAGAGGTGTTACCTCGAAACCGGTCCGGTCCTCGGATGCTTGATTCCGTTCTGGGAAGGACATGGCTTTTGTAGTTCGGACTGGACTGTTCCCATGGGGCACAGGGTCAGAGCTGATTTGCATATCGCCATTGTCTAACCCAGGGTGGTGTGGAGTGCAAAAAAACGATGGATTTGGGCCCAGATCTTTGGACTGGGGTGAGTGTGTGACATTGATCCACATTCGGTCCATCACCTGTTGTGTTTGCATATTCCGCCCTAAGTGCGCTGGGGATGCCCAGACGTGGGTCCCAGGCACTCCACACCACTGGAGTTAAGCTAGCCGGGCTGATGAGAGGTGTTACCTCGAAACCGGTCCGGTCCTCGGATGCTTGAATCCGTTCTGGGAAGGACATGGCTTTTGTAGTTCGGACTGGACTGTTCCCATGGGGCACAGGGTCAGAGCTGATTTGCATATCGCCATTGTCTAACCCAGGGTGGTGTGGAGTGCAAAAAAACGATGGATTTGGGCCCAGATCTTTGGACTGGGGTGAGTGTGTGACATTGATCCACATTCGGTCCATCACCTGTTGTGTTTGCATCCTTTATCAATCAGTGGCACCAAAACTATTCCTCTCTCTTTCCTCTATTGACCAAAAGATCAACAACTTGGAACTTCACTTCCAGAAGAACAAAAAGTCACTGTAATCAAACAGAATTGTAACGATCCGGATTTCCACTATAGAGCAGAACCCTCCAGGAGGTCAGGGAAGTGAAACTTTTGTCACTAAAGATAGCAACTCTAGATGAATCACAGATCCAACCTGTTAATGGCGCAATGCCTATAAGACCTGGCCATTTCCTAAAGAGGCCTTTCCTGCACTTCTGCTCAGTACATCAAACAAGGTAACGTCAAACCCAAAACAGAACTTTCAAATAATAGAGAGGGACTTCAAATGAACATATTCAAACATGACACAATTATGGAATATAATATTATGGGCTTGATTTATTACTTGGAGGATGGCCTGCAGTTTTGTCAATGGAACAGAATATATTACTTCATACCCATGGTGGCCAGCATGCTTGGCAGTCATTTATCAAAATATGATGGCGGTTCCTGGCAATGTATATTACTCTCTTCTACAGGGCTGTGCCAGCAGGACGCAGCCCTGTAGCATGGAGTTATTGTTTATTGTTTTCAAAAAGAAAATCCTGAAACTAGATTTTCTTTTTGTAAACATAAAATATAATGCTCTTTTCACCATGAGAGTCTTCTCCCATGGAGAGTGGAGCATTATAATGCTTTTATTGTTCCTTCTGGCAGTAAGAAACAGCATAAAATCACTACATGCCCAGGAGCTAAACTGGACGGGCATGTAGCCATTTCTGCAATGGCTCTTACTCCTGAGGGCTGTTGGAGAAGTTATGCCACAGTGGAGACAAAGTAGTCTCATTATGGACACACTGAAGGCCCACCTGCATTTAAATCAAGCAGATGGACCCTAATGTTGGCGGTATGCATATTCTGTCACTGTTGTGATGGAGTATACCCAACACCAACATAATATTTAGGACCTAATTCACATCTAACGCACATGTTGACTAACATTGGGATAATCCTCATCCTGTGCCCTTAATAGAATTGAAAATTCTTGATGCAGGAGCTAGATCATTTTTTATTCTATGTCAGGAACGGAGGCTGAGATTATGCTTGTTTAAAGCTAGTCAATGAGCACAGATGGCACATTGGATATTGGTTTATAATAAAATGTCTTGAAAGTAAAATCAGATGACCAATCTATACAATCATTAGATCATCTAACCTGGTGCATAATAAAAATGTTTTGGGCACTACTGAGCCCCTGAGTGTGCCCAAATGTACTCATGTCAACCCCGTCTTCTGCCATAAAATGCCCAACCCATCTGACCAGATCAGCTGATCTGACAGGACCATATGGCTTTTGGCAATCAACAAATGGCCTTCAGCATCTTGCTTGAATCCCATCAAGCAAAGCTCATACGCTTTCAAACATTGTACAACACAAAATGTAGGGTCATTAGGAAAACCTAAATATGAAACATTTAGGAAAGGTGATATTCTGTCTAGAAATGTGGAAAGACGCCCTTCAGGTGAAAATACCTCTTAGATCTTAAGCTCTTATAACCAAAGATCTGCTACAGGACATCCAGCATACAAGCATCGTCAGTCGGAACAACAGTTGTTTCACAATCTGGGCTTTTCTCAACCCGTCTGCCTTTTAGTTAATTAAGTCAATAGAGCTCCCCTCTAGCCTCAACTCCCCTCTACTCCCCTGGACTCACCTCCCCTCTCCCCCCTGGACTCACCTCCCCTCTACACCTCTGGACTCACCTCCCCTCTCTACACCCCTGGACTCAGCTCCCCTCTCGACACCCCTGGACTCACCTCCCCTCTCTACACCCCTGGACTCACCTCCCATCCACACCCCTGGACTCACCTCCCCTCTCCCACCCCTGGACTCACCTCCCCTCTCCCACCCCTGGACTCACCTCCCCTCTACAACCCTGGACTCACCTCCCCTCTACACCCCTGGACTTCTCTTGTAACCTGCACACTTGTCACTCTTTCCTCCTGTAATGCACCGTTTGCTACCTCATGTATTTTGTTTGCTCACAATTGTCACTTTTACCTCATGTAACTTATCGTCTGCTTTTGTAATTTAGTCACTTGTAATTTTCTGTTCCTATTGTGAAGCGCTCTGACGCCTTCGGGTAAAGTCCGCGCAAGATATAAACGCATAAATAAACCCCTAAGCCCCCCTTCTCCCCTCCCCCCTCTACTCTCCCCCTCTCCCCCCTCTGTTCCCCCCCCCCTCCCCTCCCCTACCCTACCCCCTCCTCTCCCCCTCCTCTCTCCCCCCCCCCCCACCTCTCCCCCCCTCTCAGTCTCACCCTCTCTCCTCTTTCAAGGGTCCCCCCTCCACCTCCTCTCCTCCTCCTCTCCTTCTCAGTCTCACCCTCTCTCAGGGTCTCTTCTCTTCTTCTTCGCTGCTGGAAACGAATAAACAGTTTCACTTCCGGGTCACCCGGGGCAGAGTTGGCAGAAGCAACGGAGCCGAAGAAGCTCCCCTCAGGCCTGTGAGGAGAACAGCGTCCGGGTCATGGAGGGAAGCGTCAACACACGCAGCAGAGGCGGAATGAAGCCTCCTCGCAGGAGAACATAAGCTCCGCCCCTCCCTCTCCGAGTCAACGTCAGTACCAGATGCTGCTGAGCTCTCCTCAGGCTTGTGCGTGTGATAGTATCCGGGTCAGCGGGGGCAGAGTCAGCACCTGCAGTGAGACCAAGCCTCCTGCAGAGGTGAGGAGCCCTGAGGATCTGTCTGTCTGTCCGGTGGAAAGCGGAGCCCTGGCTGAAGTTACCTTCAGTTTCATCAGGGGTAAGTGAGACCTCTCACAACCAAGAGGTGTGAATACAGCCTGAGGTGCACTGACCCCACACCATCATCAGGAGTTGCAGGAGGCAGGTGTACTGTCCTCACACCATCAGGGGGTGCAAGGGGCCAGTGTACTGACCTCACACCATCATCAGGGGGTGCAAGGGGCAGGTGTACTGGCCTCACATCATAATCAGGGGTGCCGCCTGGGGGGCACTGACCTCACACCAACATCAGGGGATGCAGGGAGCAGGGTTACTGACCTCACACCATCATCATCGGAGGATGCATCCTGAGGTGTACTGACCTCACACCATCATCGTCGGGGGATACAGCCTGAGGTGCACTGACCTCACACCATCATCGGGGGATACAGGGGGCAAGTGTACTGACCTCACACCATCATCGGGGAGTGCAGGGGGCCGGTGTACTGACCTCACACCATCATCAGGGGGTGCAGCCTGAGGTGTACTGACCTCACACCATCATCTGGGGTGCAGGGGGCAGGTGTACTGACCTCACACCATCATCAGGGGATGCAGGGGGCAGGTGTACTGACCTCACACCATCATCAGGGGGTGCATGAGGCAAGTGTACTGACCTCCCACCATCATCAGGGGTGCAACCTGGGGGCACTGACCTCACACCATCATCAGGGGATGCAGGGGTCAGGTGTACTGACCTCACACCATCATCAGGGGGTGCAGCCTGAGGTGTACTGGCCTCACACCATCATCAGGGGGTGCAAGGGGCAGGTGTACTGACCTCACACAATCATCGGGGGATGCAGGGGGCAGGTGTACTGTCTTCACACCATCATCTGGGGGGGGCAGGTGTACTGACCTCACACCATCATCAGGGGGTGCAGGGGACAGGTGTACTGACCTCACACCATCATCCGGGGGCAGGTGCACTGACTTCACACCATCATCAGGGAGTACAGGGGGCACTCACACCCTCATGGGGGGGGGGGGCAGATGTACTGACCTCACACCATCATCAGGGGGTGCAGAGGACAGGTGTACTGACCTCACACCATCATTGGAGGGTGCAGTCTGCAGGTGTACTGACCTCACACCATCATTGGGGGGCAGGTGTACAAACCTCACACCATCATCAAGGGGTCCAGTATAATGGTTTGCTGGATCGTTCCACAGGAGCGTCAGGAATCAGATGAATAGTCCTCAGCCTTACCCTACGGCCTCTCGACTCTATCAGGCTCTAGAGCATTGAGTGGCACGCCAGGGGAAAACAGGGAAACAAAACAAGGAAAGGTGGGGTAATAGAAAACAGTTCTCTGACAATGGCACCACAGTAATGGATCTTTGTGAGTTGAGCAGGCTGTAAAGAAAGGACATGATTATTTCTGCACTAGCGACTTAACGCTATAAGACATATGATGGCAGTACCAACATTTAACATACCACTTTGATATACTCGGCTAGTAGCAGACATAGAGAGATGCATGCAGAGTAGTACTACTTGGCTGCTATATGTCAGTGTAATAGTAAGTTTTCTTGTAACACCTGCATAACAGACAAACAAAGCATATATATATATATATATATATTACCTACTGGCTATCGCCAGTAGGTATATATAGTTAGAATTTTTTCCCTATGGGACTTTTGAAAATTCTATGTCTAATAACTTTGGCGTTTGTGGACGGAATCAGCTGAAATTTTCAGGAAAATGGCACATTTTGTTTCTGAGCAGCCCCTGAAAATTTGGTGGGGTTTCGTCAAGGGGGGGCTGAGAAAAAAGGGGGGTCCCAAAACGCGTTTTTCCCATTCATTTTTCCATAGGGCGGTTGGACTCACTTTTAGCTCGAACGGCTGAATGGATTTGCACGAAACTTGGCAAAATTGTAGGGACTGTTAGCCCGATGTGCCTTTGCTAGGTCTCAATATATGTGCTCCAGTAGTTTTTGAGAAATTAACGTTCAAACCAAGATATATATCTGTAACAGCGCTCTGGGCAGCGATCCGGTCCGCTTACTTTTCGCTTATCGGAACTTTGCGCGCAGAAAGCTGATTGGCTCTCCGGTGTCTGTCAACATTCTAAACAGTCCGGAGCGGACGCCATCTTGTCTCTCGGTAGGATCGAGAGAGAAGAAGAGGTGGAAAACGAAGGGGGAATTTAATGAAAGGGGGCAAGGTATCCCCCTCTTGACCCCCTAGGAATGTTGTTGGGGTTATTAAAGGGTCCCGTGGGGAAAATAAAAAAAAAATGATTTTTCACGGTAGAAGCGCGGCCGCGAACTGGTAGCGAAACGGGAATTCGCCATTTTGTGCTTCGTAAATTAAATTACTAGTTATAAGTGGGTGCGGGAGACGTATCCTAATCCCCTATGTTTCCTGAGGGTGGGTGAGGAGGCTGATATATGTTGATACATCTCTTCCAGCGGCTGTGCGTGAGCTTTTTTTTTTTTTTTGCTGCGTGACAGTCCGGAGCGGCCGCCATCTTGTCTCTCGGTAGGATCGAGAGAGAAGAAAAGGTGAAAAACTAAGGGGGAATTTAATGAAAGGGGGCAAGGTATCCCCCTCTTGACCCCCTAGGAATGTTGTTGGGGTTATTAAAGGGTCCCGTGGGGAAAATAAAAAAAAAATGATTTTTCACGGTAGAAGCGCTTCACGGGCCGCGAACTGGGCCGCAAACTGGTAGCGAAACGGGAATTCGCCATTTTGTGCTTCGTTAATTAAAGTACTAGGTATAAGGGGGTGCGGGAGACATATCCTAATCCCCTATGTTTCCTGAGGGTGGCTGAGGAGGCTGATATATGTTGATATATCTCTTCCAGCGGCTGCGCCATCTTGCCTTTTTTCGAATGCCACAATTTTGTCGTGCACGGCAGCCATTGTAGATGCCAGGCTGGTCCCAGGCTATCACCTACCCCTGCGGATGTAGTTTATGGCCCCAGCTGTAGAGAATTCAGACATGCCAATCCTCCTGATTCAGGCGTGTGAGTACTGATTTCAGTGCTAGTCTCCCGCCTCCCGATTTCTGCAAGCAAAAACCCGGGGGCATATTACGAACAACTAGCGATAATTTTTGTCTATAACTTGTTTAGAGACAAAAATTATCGCCGCACATCGGCGATTTTTATCGCAGATAAACCTTGCTATTATCGCAGAAAAGTCAGCGATATTCATGTATTATCGACCTAATGCTCTTAGCCATGTTATCCACCTCCCATTGGATAACATGGCTAAGAACTGCTCAGGGCAGGTGTTAGATTTTGGAGATATTCGCGCTTAGCGCGAATATCTCCAAAAGTTGGTAATAGAAGGTAGCGATGTTAGGGACTGTTTCCAGTCGCTAACATCTTGGCACGCCACTTTGCATGTCATTAGTGATAAGTATCACTGACATGCAAAGCCGGGCCCAAGATGGTCGCTATCTCCTTTTAGGTGTCACTAACTGGTGTTAGCGACAGCTTGATAATAGGGAAATAATTTTATCTCCGCTTTCATGGTTTTTAAAGCCAAAAAAGCGGAGATAAACCCCCTTGATAATATGCCCCACGATTCCTTGGGGGTTTCAGCTGACAGGGCTTGGTATTGTGTTACATGGTAATTTTTCCATGAAACGTCAGAGGGTCGATGTAGGGGTTCTAGAAGAGGTGATAAACCATTTAAGCCTCATGAACAAGCGCATGGTCTTTTAAAGATTTGTGAAGTACTCGGGGCGGCGGTGTGTGTGTGCCCTCTTTCAGGAGCGGGCGGGGGGGCACTGCCAGCAACTTGCCAGGTCAGGTAGTGTTCAACACGTGCATCACCCTTTCTCTGCCTGCTATTGCGCTCCATGCTTCGGAAAGGTAAGAAAAAGAACGTGCATTTGAGTTTGAAATGTCCGATCCTGCAGCAGCACACTTCCAAAGCCCACACATGACAATAACCCGATTCAAGGCCCCATTCACCCGTTTTTCAAAAAATAGATAACACTCCAACAAATTAAGGTTATAAAACTTTATTAACTTTTAACGATAATGAACAGAACAAAAACTAAAAACATTTAAACATTTATTAACACAAAAAGCAACAATGGTTAGAAGCTGTCTTTTGTGCGAATAGTCCCAAGGCAGCACAACGTGCAGAGTTCTGGACGGCACCCAGGTGATGTCGCCTGGGTGCCGCACTGGTTTAGGGATCCTACAATGCTGCTCCGAAAATTGGCGTGGGGCGTCCCGGGTGGGGCGGGGGGAGGCCTCGTCAGTAGCGGTCTGTTGTGCGAATAGTCCCAAGGCAGCACAACGTGCAGAGTTCTGGACGGCACCCAGGTGATGTCGCCTGGGTGCCGCACTGGTTTAGGGATCCTACAATGCAGCACAGAAAAACAGCGTGGGGCGTCCCGGGTGGTGCGGGGGGAGGCCTCGTCAGTAGCGGTCTGTGTCCAGTGTCACATGGCTGACACAACATGTACGACAGGCACCCAGGTGATGTCCAGTAAACTGCCGCACTGGTTTTGGTATCCTACAATGCTGCTCCCCAGGTAGCGGCCATCTAGCTGAGTTGCGCTCGCTCTTGCGGCCACAGCGTCTCGCTCACCATGTTGTGGAGTTGCTCCCACTCTTGCAGTGCAGCGATAGGCGGCTGCCACATGGCTGTCAAAATGGCGGACGGCTCTTCGGTTTTGGGCCTGGTCCACTGAAATGGCCCTGGGACACCTTGGAAGTCGGACGCTTGCCTGCTAGGGCTTGGGCTCCATTCTCGAAAAGCGTCCCCTCAGCCGTGAAGATTGTATAAAAGTCTTGGGGGCCCCCGACTCCCGCAGGCTTCCGGTGGGGAGCGGCTGACATGATTGCTCGCGGAATGACCACGACGGAGCCAAGAGATGGTGGTGCTCTCATGCTGACGCCAGCTTCAGTCTGAATGATCCAGAAACAAGGTGGGGCTTTCATCGTTTGGGAAAAAAAAATGTTCTAAACCAATGAAAAGTGTTATTTTTAGGTCATATGACCAAGCCTTCCATCTTTAGGAAACCAAAAGTAAAATGAACCAATGAAAAGTTTTATAAACAAGTCACATGACCTGTTATGCGACATAGGGCTACAAAAAGCGTAGAAAATCCGTTGGCACGTGAGGCGGCGTCAGTAGCGGACCGATGTGCGAATAGGCCGAAGGCAGCACAACGCGCCGAGATCCGGATGGCACCGAGGTGGTGTCCAGCAAATTGCCGCACTGGTGTGGCCATCCTACAATGCTGCGCCGAAAGACGGCGTGTCCAGCTGAATTGCGGTCACTGTTGCGGTACAGTGACTCGAACGCGCCGAGATCCGGATGGCGCCGAGGTGGTGTCCAGCAAATTGCCGTACTGGTGTGGCCATCCTACAATGCTGCGCCGAAAGACGGCGTGTTCAGCTGAGTTCCGGTCACTCTTCCGGCACAGTGACTCGAACGCGCTGAGATCCGGATGGCACCGAGGTGGTGTCCAGCAAGTGGCTGCACTGGTGTGGCCATCCTACAATGCTGCGCCGGAAGTCGGCGTGGGGTGCCCCGTTGGCTTATGAGGTGATGTCAGTAGTGGACTGATGTGTGAATAGGTCGGAACCAGCACAAGGCGCCAAGATCCGAATGGCAAGTCCTGGATGTTGAGTGCCTCAGTTGAGATTTCTGAGCAGTGCTTGTAGAACTGTCTGAAGCTTATTTGCACCTGCTGCAGCTTCACTAGGTCCGGCGGAACTTGTTGCCTTTTCCTTTCTGCTTCTTTTCCTACAATGCGTTTCTTCTGAAGACACGACCAGGTCCCTGAATGTGTGCAGGGGGACGCTATTGAATGAATGAACGCGCCGAGATCTGGATGGCACCGAGGTGGTGTCCAGCAAATTGCCGCACTGGTGTGGCCATCATACAATGCTGCGCCGAAAGTCGGCGTGGGGTGCCCCGTTGGTTTATGAGGTGATGTCAGTAGCGGACCGATGTGTGAATAGGTCGGAACCAGCACAAGGCGCCCTGCACTGTTGAGCCTTTTTCAATGTCTGTTTTTTGTTCTTTCCCCTCCATCAAAAACAAAACAAAAATACAAGGCGCCAAGATCCGAATGGCAAGTCCTGGATGTTGAGTGCCTCAGTTGAGAGTTCTGAGCAGTGCTTGTAAGACTGTCTGAAGCTTATTTGCACCTGCTGCAGCTTCACTAGGTCCGGCGGAACTTTTTTCCTTTTCCTTTCTGCTTCTTTTCCTACAATGCGTTTCATCTGAAGACACGACCAGGTCCCTGAATGTGTGCAGGGGGACGCTATTGATTGAATGAAAATGGCGGCTTGACACAAAGCTGACTCAAGCGTTACTGTTGGTGCTATACAGACAAAAATTGGTTTTCAGTTTGTACATTCTTCAGGTTTTTTTTTCCATCCAAGTCTGATTGAGAGTTTGTAGAAAAATGGCTTCAGATTTTCCACATACTACTCTT
The DNA here is from genome assembly GCF_964263255.1 of Lissotriton vulgaris. Taxonomy (NCBI): domain Eukaryota; kingdom Metazoa; phylum Chordata; class Amphibia; order Caudata; family Salamandridae; genus Lissotriton; species Lissotriton vulgaris. The sequence continues at coordinate 621,724 of NW_028252646.1, read as the reverse complement.
CAACATTCTTCCTAAATGTAACAATGTGAAACTCACTAGGAGAACGGCTGTTTCTGTTTCCTTTCAAAATGCTGCCACCAATATTTTCTGAATGGAAGACACCATCTTGTAACATAAAGGGCCGAAAGGGGTTCTGGTCTGGCCGATGGTTGGTGGAGACATTTTGACTATATCTTGGACCTGCCCGGCCTCGCCCAAAATGGCGCCGGTATAAATGGGACTCGTAACTCTTTGCCCGCAAATGTATATCTAGAAAATGTTATTGTAAGTGGCCCTGTCGTATTTTAATTACAAAATGTACGTCCACCGATTCCGCAACTGTTAGACACCTTTGTTCTTGTCACCTAATGGCCCGCTCGTTACGTTCTTCTACAGTGTAAATGTCTCCTCATCATATACGATTTGAGTTTGCTCCGTGGCCGGCCCACGTGGTTATAGGCCCGTATTTGTATACTGACATTTTCACAATAAAGGTTTTTAAAACAAAACACGGTAGTAGTATTTTCATTTGTAAAGTTTTTACTTTTAGTGACTGTTTTCGAATCAGTAAAAGGCAAGTGAAATAAAGCAGTCCAATTACATGACGGATAAAAGGTATAATATGTAGGAACGCAGTAAAGATAAATGGTCAAGGGCAGTTGTGTTTTTCATGTCTGCAACATAAAGTGATCGATAAGAATCTGATAATCAGGCGTATCGGCGACTAAGACAGCAGGCCGAATCTCTTTTACTCAACGGCTCCGTCATGGAAGGAAGAAACGCCCTTTTTCTCGAAAAAGGAATATATTTTACTTGCAAGACAGTTGTAAATTTTCCGGGAAAGTACATTAGCCTGGAATATTATAACATATGTTTGAAAAAAAAATATTGTTCGAAAATAATAAAAAGCGTAATTTTTAGGTCATATGACCAAGCTTTTCATCATTAAATTAACAAAAGTAAAATGAACCAATGAAAAGTTTTATTAACAAGTCACATGACCTGTTATGCTTACGTTACGCGCTGCGCGCCGCGCCTCGGATCACTTCCGGGTGCGCTAACGCGGCGTGTCATAAAACGCATTACGCGACAACGTAGGTCAAGAATATAGTCTAAATGTCTCCACCAACCAGCGTTCAGAACACAACCCCTTTCAGCAGTCCAAAAAGTTCTGTTAAATGACAACAGAGGGGACAGGCAACAAGAACCATCAGTCAAAGAGGGGAGGGCAAGTTCTTCTCTTCCGGGTCATGTTGGGGCGCTACCGGAACTGATCGAATTGGTAGTCTACAGTGTTTCTGGATGTTTCAGACTAAAGCTGGCGTCAGCATGAGACCACTACCATCTCGTAGCTCCGTCGTGGCCATTCCACGAGCAATCATGGCAGCCGCTCCCCACCAGAAGCCTGCGGGAGTCGGAGGCCCCCAAGACTTTTGTAGAATCTTCACGGCTGAGGGGACGCTTTTCGAGAATGGGACCCAAGCCCTAGCAGACAAGCGTCCGAGTTCCAAGGTGTCCCAGGGCCATTTTAGTGGACCAGGCCCAAAACCGAAGAGCCGGCCGCCATTTTGAGAGTCCTGTGGCAGCCGCCTATCGCTGCACCGCAAGAGCGGGCGCATCTCAACTACATGGTGAGCGAGACGCTGTAGTCGCAAGAGCGGGCGGAAAACAGCTGAATGGCGGAAGAGGCACAGTGTAGCAAAAGCGGGCGGAATGGCAACTAAAACGATAAAGGGGCGCCTCACTACAGCTTGTCTTCAGGTCAAACGGATTGTGGGACAAGGTCCAGAATTGAAGAGTCATCAAAAGGCAAAAAGTACCGCCGGACCCCGGGAGCCGGCCGCCTATGTCGGGGGCGATCTCAGGCTACACCAGTGCTATAAGACTTGGGGAGGGTGTCGGAGCCAAGCGTCTTCTCCGAGTCCATGGCCATCACAGCGCCCCTCAGGGGCCTCCGTCAAGCTGTTTAGGAAGGTAACATATCACATTGTTTTCTAATGCAGTCAGGTCCACAAACGACACTCACTTACTTTGAGAATAGTGAAGCTGCAGTAGGTGGAAATAAGCTTCAGACAGTGTTTCAAGCGCTGCTCAGAACTCTTAACTATGGCACCCAACATCTAGAACTTATGCTATTTGAGAATGGTAGTGACATCGAAGCATCTCAGGGACCAAAACCATTAACGTACTTTCACGTATGAAAATCTTACTTGGGGAGGGGGCAGGAGCGAAGCGCCCCCTCCCAGTCAGCGCCACCACACCGTATGTTGAAAATCTGAAGCCATCGTTCTACAAAGTCAACCAAACTTGGATTGAAAAATCTAGAAAAATGTACAAACTGAAAACCAGTTTTGGTCTGCATAGCATCAGTAACAACGCTTGAGTCAGCTTTGTGTCAAGCCGCCATTTTGATTCAACAAAGCACAGGCATTGAAAAAGGCTGAAATTCAGAACTCTAAACTATGGCACCCAACATCCAGGAGCTTGCTATCCGGATCTTGGAGCCTTGTGCTGTTTTCGATCTATTCACACATCGGTCCACTACTGACATCATCTTATAAACCAACGTTATGTAAATAGTTTTTTAATAAAATGTTTTACCCTGTTTCTTTGCTGGTGTGTTGTCTATATTTTTAATATTTGCATAGGGTTTGTCATTATTTTGTGCGGGATGGGTGATGGAGCCGAGCTGTCTTGCAGCCCTCATGGTGTGGAGCTCAGTTCATCTCACTATTTTCGTATTTCTCAAGAAGGGTTGTTCCTAATATTTCTATTTTAGCGAGGTCAAAAAGAGATCCAATTAGTGGCCTACTGATTTTGCTCGATTACTTTTATTTTTTTACACGATTTTTCACTATCTGCAAAGACTAAACAGAGTATTGCGACTTTGTGCTTGTTTGTAAATAGAGAATGATCCAAAGAGAACCAATTCTAAAACAGTAAATGCTTGGACAACAATCAATCAAATGGAGAGACAAGGAGGTACGACGGATTACAACGGGGGTAAAGGCCTGCGTTAACTACCCTTCTGTATCTGCAAAGAGAGAGTACTACTAAGGCAAAAGAGGGGAGGGGGGGGCAGCGTTCAAAGCACATCAGCGTGCATAAATACGAAAATGTTTTTATCTATCACGTACTTGACATTTTAAAGCTTTTCATATTTGCTATTAAAAAACCAATGAAATTCACAGAAAAAACCATAGGTTATAGTGGATATATAGTTAGGAATTTGCATTTACAAAACCTTGAAAATTCAATGAAAAAACCATAGGTTATAGGCCATATATAGTTAGGAATTAGCATTTACAAAACCTTATTTTACTCGCATAAAACCATTGAAATTCCATATATAGTTAGCTAACTATAAGCGCTAACTATATATCGCGCACCCGCAATCCACTGCTGATGATGTCACATATTACATCATTCATGACATGGTCAGTGACATCACTGATGACATCACTGATGACATCTCAAATGACATCACTGATGACAACTCAAATGATATCAATGATGACATCTCAAATGACATCACTGATGACATCACTGATGACAACTCAAATGACATCACTGATGACATCTCATTTGTCATCACTGATCACATCACTCATGTGATAATGCAATGAACCTCTTCAGACTCTAATATAACCTTACATACACTCAGTATAAACAGACACTCACAGACTGTCACTCATCCATGGAGTTACTCACACACCTAGTCAGTCATGCAAAGAATCAATCACACCTCCATTTCCTCAACTATACAGTTATACACATCTTACTTATTCAAACATATAATAACACATATTTACTCTCTTATATAATCCCTGATACAAGCTCACAGTGATCGATACAGCCACTCACACATTCACTGGGTCTTATGTTCAGTTATTTATATATCTCAACTCTCACATGTATTGTGTTTTACATACGTACTTACTTGCACATGTAGCAATGAGAAATCCATTCACTCACCAACACACCCATGCACAGTCAACCGCCCATATAGCTGTTTCCACATGCACTCTTGAACTCATACTCCTAGTGAATCAACTGCTTACACATCTATGCACAGAGTCACGCACCTCCCAGCCACCCACACACACACTCAGCCTCCCATTCAAATATTTGGGCAACCAATCAATAACCCATATGGCCACTCTTATAGCTACTGATCAACACATGCAGCAGCTTACACAACAACAAACATACTGATGCACGAATTAAGACAGTTTAGTCACTAACCCATGTACTCAGTGAGACACATTTAATCACTCACTCATACAGTCAGTCATGCACCTACTAAATTCTTCATCCAGACACTTATACATCCACTCATTCTTCAATATGTGAAACATATTTAAACTTTACAGACACATACAATCACTGGTTGTTTTGATCAGTGATGGCATCAGTGATGTCACTGACCATGTCATGAATGATGTAATATGTGACATCATCAGCAGTGGATTGCGGGTGCGCGATATATAGTTAGCGCTTATAGTTAGCTAACTATATATGGAATTTCAATGGTTTTATGCGAGTAAAATAAGGTTTTGTAAATGCTAATTCCTAACTATATATGGCCTATAACCTATGGTTTTTTCATTGAATTTTCAAGGTTTTGTAAATGCAAATTCCTAACTATATATCCACTATAACCTATGGTTTTTTCTGTGAATATATATATATATATATATATATATATATATATATATATATATATATATATATATATATATATATATATTCACTGAAAAAACCATAAGTTTTAGGCCTTATATAGTTAGGAATTAGCATTTAAAAAACCATGAAAATTCACTGAAAAAACCATAGGTTTCAGGCCTTATATAGTTAGGAATTAACCTATAAAAAAAACATTGAAATTCCTCCTATATAGTTAGCTGGACATTTTATTGATATAAAACCAATGAAATTCCACATATAGTTAGTTGCACTAACTATATATTTCACGCATCCGCAATCCAATGCTGATGATGTCACCTATTACATCATTCATGACATGGTCAGTGACATCACTGATGACATCACTGATGACATCTCAAATACCACGCCGAAATGCATCCGCCATAGAGGGTGACAGAACTTTGCTCTGTTTGGGCAGCTCATTAAAGCGCTTCCGAAGATTTCCCCAGTTGTGGTCTTTTTCTTTCTTTGAAGGAGCTTGTCTTGGATACAAATGAGCGCGTTCTCCAGTGTTGCGCTTTAAAGACCCCCGCTTTCTCAAGTGGCCCTGTTCACGCTGGACACTGCTTGCAGCTGTTACTTCTCCGGGGTACCGGAACCAGCAGGGTCCACCACCAGCCATGGAAGAAGTATGACGGGATGATTGCCACTGCGCACCATGTTGGGCAGGTAGGACTGCCTTGCCTGCCCCCGACAGAAAGGATTCCGTTGCTGTGTTGGTGTAAGCGGTTGGGGACTGGAGGAAGCGCCGCTGCTCTGGGGTGTTTGTGGACATTGGGAACAATTCACTGACTTTGGAGCATCCTATTCCTCCCCTACTTTCCCTTGCGATACTTACCAGGTTCGTGCTATTGCATGCTGGAACCTGTAGGCGCCGATGACCGGGCGAACTACAGGAAGTATATGCGGTGATGACATCGTTGTGGGAGGAGCTACCGTCCGTGAATGAGGAGAAGCAGATCAAATATAACTGCATCCACACCCCTTTCCACAATCACTGGCACCTGGCGCTGAAGAGGCTTACCACGCCGAAATGCATCCGCCATAGAGGGTGACAGAACTTTGCTCTGTTTGGGCAGCTCATTAAAGCGCTTCCGAAGATTTCCCCAGTTGTGGTCTTTTTCTTTCTTTGAAGGAGCTTGTCTTGGATACAAATGAGCGCGTTCTCCAGTGTTGCGCTTTAAAGACCCCCGCTTCCTCAAGTGGCCCTGTTCACGCTGGACACTGCTTGCAGCTGTTACTTCTCCGGGGTACCGGAACCAGCAGGGTCCACCACCAGCCATGGAAGAAGTATGACGGGATGATTGCCACTGCGCACCATGTTGGGCAGGTAGGACTGCCTTGCCTGCCCCCGACAGAAAGGATTCCGTTGCTGTGTTGGTGTAAGCGGTTGGGGACTGGAGGAAGCGCCGCTGCTCTGGGGTGTTTGTGGACATTGGGAACAATTCACTGACTTTGGAGCATCATATTCCTCCCCCACTTTCCCTTGCGATACTTACCAGGTTCGTGCTATTGCATGCTGGAACCTGTAGGCGCCGATGACCGGGCGAACTACAGGAAGTATATGCGGTGATGACATCGTTGTGGGAGGAGCTACCGTCCGTGAATGAGGAGAAGCAGATCAAATATAACTGCATCCACACCCCTTTCCACAATCACTGGCACCTGGCGCTGAAGAGGCTTACCACGCCGAAATGCATCCGCCATAGAGGGTGACAGAACTTTGCTCTGTTTGGGCAGCTCATTAAAGCGCTTCCGAAGATTTCCCCAGTTGTGGTCTTTTTCTTTCTTTGAAGGAGCTTGTCTTGGATATATATATATATATATATATATATATATATATATATATATATATATATATATATATATATATATATATATATATATATATATATATTATATATATATATATATATATATATATATATTTTCTGAACTCCGTTCCCAAATCCGCTTTTCCAGCAAGAAAGGATGCAGACCCAAAGCTAGTGCTGAAGCTGTTTTATTTTGCGCGCACCTCCGCCATATATATAAACATTAGACAAACTAGACTTGGAAGGACACTAGCAACTCCTTACCTTGTGTGTTTGAGTACCCACAGAACACACTTGAAAGCGCCACAAACTTAGCAACGGGCTAGGTAGGCCGTGCAACAAAGGGCAGTCATGTGCTCTCGTTTCACAAATCGTAGTTAACAGATGACTTTGTTCAGCTGATTTAAGTGAAGCAACCTAATACTAAATGTCCCAGAATTCACTGATTTGTTACATGAAAGCCAACGACTAAAGGCATGGTGTAATGTTAGCAACTCATCCAAACTTTAGAAAACAGCCTACCTGGCTCTTGGGAGCTGCTGCTGGCAGCAGTGAGAGGGGGAGGTCCCCCTTGCAGCCATGTCTTCATTACAATGGAGAGGGGTGGGGAAGGGGTGTTTAACAATGACCTGTCACTGGCCGGAGCAGGTGGGGGTGGGATTAGCTTTATGTCCTATGAAAAGGGCTAGGAGGCAGGATGACAGAGGGGGAGGTGCGTGCCCACAGGCTGAAGCATGCCCTTCCACCACCAACCCACAGCTTGAGCTAAACAAGATAAAGTTAAAAAAAAGAAAAACAGTAGAAAAGCATGCTAAGGGAGATTCCACTACAACTGCTGAAGAAATGCACTCATGGGGAATGTGCAGGCCCGTGTACAGTAGAGAGAGGTGAGATGAGCAGAGATTATATATCCATCTACATATCTATAACTATATAACTATATTACTATATATATATATATATATATATATATATATATATATATATATATATATATATATATATATATATATATAATTATATATCTCAGAGAGAGAGGGGTGGTGAGATGAACAGAGAAAGTGGCCCGAGAGTGTATATCTATATATATTTAGAGAGAGGGGGTGGGCAGGGAGCTAGAGGGGCAAACAGAGTCCGAAAGCTTGAAAGTAGGGGGAATAGACAGAAGTGTAGAGAGCTATATGGAAAGATACAGGAATGAAGAGGGCTAGAGTGGGGGGGGTGACCTACAGAGAAGGATAGGGAGTCTGTGAGAGAGATAAGGAAACAGTGAGAGAGAAATTGGGTACGGGACAGAGATGGACAGTAGGGAGAGGAGGAAGGGAGCTGTGGAGGGGGGGTAGAAAAGGCATATGAACAGAGATACGGGAATGAGAGATACAGCGGGAAGCAGAGGCTGTCCAAGATACTGAGCCACAGAGAGGAGAGGGGTCTCGACAGTAGAAGGCTGAGATATCGAGAGTGACAGAGATTGAGGGAGATAAGTAGAAGACAGAGGGATGCCGTGAGAGTGACGGAGGTGCAGAGAGAGGGGTGGATGTACAGTGACATACAGAGAGACGGAGCCGTACAGGTGAGAGACAAACCGAAAGAGATAAAGAGAGGGATTGTGATAGAGTGATACAGAAAGTGGTGGATACAGAGAAATACGGAGTGGCAGAGATACAGAGCCACGGAGACGAGAGAGCTCATGAAAGAGGTCCTGAGAGTTATGGGATGACAGAAAGAGATACCGAGAGAGCGACAGAAATACAAAGGGTGCTAGAGAGAGACAGGGCATGACAGACAGACAGCTGCGAAAGAGAGAGATGATGAGTGGGGAGAGTCTGGCCGCAGGCCGGGTCGGGGATGCTGCAGGACACACGCTCCCCTCTCCCGGGCACCGGAAGTGAGGTGGGGATCCACGAAGAGACTACAACACTCACTCACCCAGGTGCAGGAACAGCGGCAGCAGCCAGCAGACGCGGCGTCTCCAGCACGGCCCGGATCCTATCCTGGGGCAGGCTGAGAGGGTCCCTCCTCCTCACTGCGGTCCTCGGCGAGCGCCCCCTGTCCTCAGGGGAGGCTCCTGCCCCTCACACGCCCCGTGAGCGCCTCGGTCCCTGATCCCCGCGCAGGGCCTCTCCAGAGAGCTGCAAACTTTACAGCGCCCTGGGCGGCCGCAAGCCTCCTGTGCAGAGCGCCGGTGCTGCGCGCTGTACCTGCCTCCCCGCCGCTGCCTCGCATGCAAAGGTGATGGGAGCCCGGGTGCATCTCCTCGGCTAATATTCAGGCAGAAAAAAAGCGCGCTGCCGAGCCTCCATGGAATAGCCTGACCCCTCCCCCCTGCGCTGCCTCCTCCCGCATCCAGCGCCTCTTAAACCAGATTAAAAAGCTTTCATTTCCTCCACAGGCAGCTTTCACTGCTGCTCCCCCTGCGATGAGTGGAGAGGCCGGACCTGCGCCTCACGGGATAACAATACATTGTTTTATTTACAAACATGCGCCCTTTGCCGGAACCTGAGCTGCCTCGAGTGTTGATTGTGCGTCTTTCTGAGCGAATGCCCAGAATTCTTTATGCGATGGGCCTCTGCCCTCTGCGCTTGTCAGAGAAAGAGCAGAGGTGAGGTGAGGCTGCAGCGTAAAGGTGTCACCCCATCATTATCCGGTCTCCCCCTTGACACGGGAGACCGGCGGGCACATCAAAGGCTTCCCCCAAGCAGGGGGAAGCGGAAACCACGTCCTCCCGGCCCCGCCCACAACCAGGCGGCGGCCATCTTGAGGCGGCTCGGGCTGCGGCGGTGATCTCGGGAGTAAAACGAGGGGTGGGCACCCTCGAAATTAACATTAAACACATTAAAATAAAAGAGAGAAGCCCCCAAGTCCCCCCCCCCCAAAAAAATTCCGAAAATTTGCGGGGGTGCGCGCACGGGTGCGCGCTTATAGATATATAATTTGTTTCTCTTTTATTTTTCTCAGGAACCACTGGAGAGATTTACACTATTTTACCAAAAGCGTGATCTGCGTACCAGACACTACCATTTTGACAGGTTTGGTGTAATTCCCTTCAGCGGTTCAAGCTGTAGCCGTGTCTAAAGGTCCTATGGAAATTAACATGGGGAAAACACGTTTTGGGACCCCCCTTTTTTCTCAGCCCCCACTTGACGAATCCCCCCCAAAATTTCAGGGAAGGAGCGGAGCGAGCCATCTTCTTTGAGAAATTTGCGAAGATTCATCAACCAGCGCCAAAGTTATTCCCAATAGAATGTTGGGGATTTCCTATGGAAACTAGGTCCTAACTATATATACCTACTGGCTACCGCCAGTAGGTAAAATATACATATATGTATATATATATATTCCAACCTATTTACTCACAATTCTGAATGAGGAATTAACAGGCTCACCAATGGGTTCTGCGAGAGCCACCAGGAAGGGCAAGTAGTCTACAGCCTATAGGATCTTTTCTTCATACGTATCTGTTTGTTCCTGAGGTGTGTGTGTGTAGCACTCGTGTTAGTAATATGGTCAGATTGTAATTTATTGGAAATAAACCAACACAATTGAAAAGTAATCAAAAGATAGCGTAAATACACTGTTACCGTGATTCAGAAGATAAGAGTGGTGAATACACACTGCACAGGGGTGTGGTCCACGCAAATACTCCCAGGTACAATATTCTCAGGAATCAGAGTGTAGCCGAGGAGCGACTTCAGCCGCCAAAGTGAATACCTAGTAATGCCAAGCCAAGCAGCAGGAACTATTCCGGTTACCCCACGGAACAATGGGGACCGAAACTCAAAAGTAATAAAATGGTAGGCAACACCCGCTGGGCAACGGGACAAAATCCGGCCACCCAACAAAGCACCAGGCAGAGAACAGGGCAATATGACAGCAGTGCCCGGCTGCGTGGCGGGAGAGCTCCAACCGGACAGCGGAGCACCAGGGAAGGGAAATGGATGTGTGCAAGGCAGCGCCCGGCTGCGGGGTCGAGAGAAGCTCCAACCCGACAGCGGAGCACCAGGGAAGGAAAATGGATATGAGCAAGGCAGCGCCTGGCTGCGGGGTCGAGAGGAGCTCAAACCCGACAGCGGAGCACCAGGGAAGGGAATTTGAGACGAGTACCAGACACCGGCACACCTCAGCACAATACCGAGCGAACGGAGGACAACGTCCACACACGCAGACGCCCAAAACACAGGAAATGACGAAAGCGGAAGTCAGGCAAAGAGACAATAGGACAGAACCGGGGCTAGGATCTAGAACGCTAAGCAAAGTGCACAGGCAATATTGCTATTTATATAGGAGAGGGGAATGGCTCGAGAATCGAGGCATTACATCCAGGGGGCAGGTGTACTGGCCTCACGCAATCATCAGGGGGTGCAGGGGCAGGTGTACTGGCCTCACACGATCATCAAGGGTGCAGGGGGCAGGTGTACTGGCCTCACTCCATCATCAGGGGGTGCAGGGGGCAGGTGTACTGGCCTCACACCATCATCGGGGGGTGCAGGGGGCAGGTGTACTGGCCTCACACCATCATCAGGGGGTGCAGGGGGCAGGTGTACTGACCTCACACCATCATCAGGACTGCAGGGGGCAGGTGTACTGACCTCACACCATCATCAGGGGTGCAGGGGGCAGGTGTGCTGACCTCACACCATCATCAGGGGGTGCAGGGGGCAGGTGTAATGGCCTCACACCATCATCGGGGGAGGATGCAAGGGGCAGATGTACTGGGCTCATACCATCATCAGGGGCTAGGGGGCAGGTGTACTGATTTCACACCATCATCTGGGGGGGCAGGTGTACTGGCCTCACACCATCATCTGGGAGGGCAGGTGTACTGACCTCACACCATCATCAGGGGATGCAGGGGACAGGTGTACTGACCTCACACCATCATCAGGGGGTGCAGGGGACAGGTGTACTGGCCTCACACCATCATAGGGGGGCAGGTGTACTGACCTCACACCATCATCGGGGGCAGGTGTACTGACCTCACACCATCATCAAGGGGTGCAGGGGGCAGGTGTACTGGCCTCACATAATCAGGGGTGCAGGGGGCAGGCGTACTGGCCTCACACCATCATCAGGGGATGCAGGGGGCAGGTGTACTGGCCTCACACCATCATCGGGGGATGCAGGGGGCAGGGGTACTGGCCTCACACCATCATAGGGGGGCAGGTGTACTGACCTCACACCATCATCGGGGGCAGGTGTACTGACCTCACACCATCATCAAGGGGTGCAGGGGGCAGGTGTACTGGCCTCACACAATCAGGGGTGCAGGGGGCAGGTGTACTGACCTCACACCATCATCAGGGGATGCAGGGGGCAGGTGTACTGGCCTCACACCATCATCGGAGGCAGGTGTACTGACCTCACACCATCATCAGGGAGTGCAGGGGGCAGGTGTACTGACCTCACACTATCATCAGAGGGTGCAGAGGGCAGGTGTACTGGCCTCACACCATCATCGGGGTTGCAGGGGGCAGGTGTGCTGACCTCACACTATCATCAGGGGGTGCAGAGGGCAGGTGTACTGGCTTCACGCCATCATCTGGGGGCAGGTGTACTTACCTCACACCGTCATCTGGGAGGGCAGGTGTACTGACCTCACACCATCATCAGGGGATGCAGGGGACAGGTGTACTGACCTCACACCATCATCAGGGGGTGCAGGGGACACGTGTACTGGCCTCACACCATCATAGGGGGGCAGGTGTACTGACCTCACACCATCGGGGGGCAGGTGTACTGGCCTCACACAATCATCAGGGGTGCAGGGTGCAGGTCTACTGGCCTCACACCATCATTGGGGGACAGGTGTACTGACCTCACACCATCATCAGGGAGTGCAGGGGGGGCAGGTGTACTGACCTCACACCATCATCAGGGAGTACAGGGGGCATTCACACCATCATGGGGGGGGGGGGGCAGGTGTACTGACCTCACACCATCATCAGGGGGTGCAGGGGGCAGGTGTACTGACTTCACACCATCATCAGGGAGTACAGGGGGCACACACACCATCATGGGGGGGCAGGTGTACTGACCTCACACCATCATCAGGGGGTGCAGGGGTCAGGTGTACTGACCTCACACCATCATTAAGGGGTGCAGGGGCCAGGTGTACTGACCTCACACCATCATCGGGGGGCAGGTGTACTGACCTCACACCATCATCAAGGGGTGCAGGGGGCAGGTGCACTGGCCTCATGCAATCATCAGGGGGTGCAGGGGAAGGTGTACTGGCCTCACACCATCATCAGGGGTGCAGGGGGCAGGTGTACTGACCTCACACCATCATCAGGGCTGCAGGGGGCAGGTGAACTGACCTCACACCATCATCAGGGGTGCAGGGGGCAGGTGTACTGGCCTCATACTATCAGCAGGGGATGCAGGGGGCAGGTGTACTGACCTCACTCTATCATGAGGGGGTGCAGAGGTCAGGTGTACTGGCTTCACACCATCATCTGGGGGGCAGGTGTACTGACCTCACACCATCATCGGGGGATGCAGGGGGCAGGTGTACTGGCTTCACACCATCATCTGGGGGGCAGGTGTACTGACCTCACACCATCATCAGGGGATGCAGGGGACAGGTGTACTGACCTCACACTATCATCAGGGGGTGCAGGGGACAGGTGTATTGGCCTCACACCATCATAGGTGGGCAGGTGTACTGACCTCACACCATCATCAGTGGGGGCAGGTGTACTGACCTCACATCATCATCAAGGCGTGCAGGGGGCAGGTGTACTGGCCTCACACAATCATCAGGGGTTCAGGGGGCAGGTGTACTGGCCTCACACCATCATCAGGGGATGCAGAGGGCAGGTATACTGACCTCACACCATCATCAGGGGATGCAGGGGGCAGGTGTACTGGACTCACACCATCATCGGGAGGCAGGTGTCCTGACCTCACACCATCATCAGGGAGTGCAGGGGGCAGGTGTACTGACCTCACACCATCATCTGGGGGTGCAGGGGGCAGGTGTACTGGCCTCACCATCATCAGGGGATGCAGGGGGCAGGTGTACTGGCCTCACACATTCATCAGGGGAGAGGGGGCAGGTGAACTGACCTCACACCATCATCAAGGGGTGTAGGCGTCAGGTGTACTAGCCACACACTATCATCAGGGGGTGCAGCCTGAGGTGCACTGACCTCACACCATAATCAGGGGTTGCAGCCTGAGGTGTACTGGCCTCACATCATCATCAGGGGATGTGGGGGCAGGTGTACTGGCCTCACACCATCACCAGTGCTAAAGTGCATATGCTCTCCTTGTATAAAGTGTAACTGTGATTGATGTTCCTGATTGGTTCATTGGATTTACTGTAAGTCCCCAGTCAAGGGCACCAGGAGTGCCAGGGCTTGTAAATGCCAATACTGCTAGTGGGCCTGCAGCGCTGGTTGCGCCACCCACAGAAGCAGCCTTAAAATGTGTCTAGGGTCTGCCATTGCAGAACCTGCGTGCAGTCTGGTACTGTCATGCTGGCTGGGCAAGTGCACACACTTGCCAGCCCCTAAACCTTCCCTTAACTTCATATTAGTCACCCCTATGGTAGGCCCAAGGGCAGGGTGCATTGTAAGTGTAAGGCAGGACAAGCCCTGATGTGTGTGGCATGTCCTAATAGTGAATTACAGCCAAATTCGTTTTTCACTATTGAAAGGCTACCTGTCCCCTTTAGGCCAGATGGGCTGCTGGAATTATTACACTCTATAATCCCAGCAGGCTCAGGGAACATGGTAGAAATTAACGTTTAGTATGCCTGAACTCCGAATAATAAAATACTTCTTTTAGTAAAGTTTATTTTAATATCCTGTGTTTGCAAATGCTACTTTTAGAAAGTTAGCATTTGCTTGCCTAACCATTTCAGCCTGCCTCTGCTCTGATGTGTATCTGACTGTCTGGGATGTGTGAGTGACAGGGCTGGGGGATGACAGGTGGTGAATGCAAGGATTACACATTAGTGGGAGGTAGGAGTGCCCCTTGACTCTTAATCTGGCTGTGCTCTGCCACCACAATGCTGGCTCCGCCCCCCTGGGGAGCGACTGATGACTCAGCCTGCACCTGGCCCAGGAAGGGCGAAGCCCCATCATCAAGGTACTCCTGGCTGCCCCTGTCCACACAATGCTGGCTCCACCTCCTGTGGAGCATCTGATGGGCCTGCCCCTCACACTAAAAGAAGAAGTCAGAGTGCCCCCAACAAAGTACTCAGAGACTGAAAGTGGCTATGCAAAGGCCCCCCTGGCCTGTAAGAACAAAAGAAATGCAGTATAAAGGTAGGAGCCCTGCTCCTTGTAAAGCAGAATCCTGTTTTACCACAAAGGACCTCTACCCGACTAGAAGGAGAAGAGACGCTGGAAGGACTGGCCTGCTGCTTGCCTTGCTGAGAAAGGAGAGGAAAAGACTTGATGAGAAAAGACTTTGCTGCTTTGTGCTTTAAACATTCTCCAAGGGCTTGAGTTGAGCTTGCCCCCTGAACTGAACCCCAGGACCAGTGGGTTCTCCTGTGCTTTGGCTCGTCCCCTGCCTGAGGCCGAGTATTTCCTCCCGCCGGAGGTGAAGCCTGCCCCCTCTCGCCCCCTCCTAGGGCCGTGGTACTCGGGAGCCAGCCTGCCCTCTTGCCCTTGAGAGCCTCGCTCCACTCGGAGTCGCTCTCTGTCCCAGGGCTAAGGCCGGCCGCTCCTCTACCCCTGCCTGCTTCACGGAGCCCTTGAGGAGACTTCAGCCCCTCCCGCCGGAATCCCGGGACACGAGCAGCCGGTGCCCGTGCATCTGATTGCACCCTGCTGCCCTGCCTTGCTCTGCCCCCCCAGGAGAGGCCGCACCGCACTGTGAAGGGAGCCCCCCTCTGTGGCTCCTGTGCTGTGCATTGCCTCCCGGAGATCCTCCGCTTTGAGAAGGGACCCCTCTGCACTGACAATTCCTGAAAGAAAGAAGCATTTCTGAAGACGGCATCAGCCTTCCCTGTGCCTTGGCCCCAGAGGCTCCTCTCACCCCTCCCTGCTCCTCACTGCAGCTGAGAGCCCCCACCTCTGGAAAAGGCCCGGGGTTCCTCTCATCGCCTGCTTGCTGCTGTGCTCCGCAGCTCAGCCCCCACCTCTGGAAAAGGCCCAGGGTTTTTCAAGCCCCTCTCTGGTCTCCATTCCAAGCATACCGCGAGATGCGTGAGCATTGGTAGGGCACGGGGATTTCTTCTGGGTGGAGTACAGAGGAGCGCTGCGAAGGCCACAGAGGCGCTTGGGAGCGCCATACCTTCCAGGAACGGGGCAAGAGGCCCCAATTATTGCATAACTGGAACTGAGAGAACTGTTTACAAGTGAGTGAACAAGACAGAAGATACACTTGAACTGTAACATAAGAAGCTTGCCTATTTACAACCTGTGGCCCTACAAAAACGTTATTTGGTCTTGTACTAAGTCTGAACTGCATAGAGATATATATTTTTTCATAAAGAAGCGTATTATTATATACACACAGCCTGGTGTCCATTTGTGGGGGGATTGGTATATTTTACTGTGTGTGTGATTACAAATGCTTAACTAACTAATGCCTGAAGAATAGCCTTGGCTGCTCACGCCACGCACCTTGAGGGTGAGCAAGGGTACTTCTAAGCGGTCATCCTTCGCCCTGACTTAGAGGAGAGGGTCCCTGCTTGTCACAAGTGAAAACTTGCGCCAACCAGAGACCCCCAATTCTAACATTGGACGCAGCGGTGAGGATTTGCGAATTTGCATTTGTAGTTGACATACAGTGAATTGCTGATCAGCACATAGTGAGAGCAGACCTATAACGCAGCCACAGATATCCATTTTGTTTAATTTTGCTGGGAGATCTCCATGTGCTGGTGAAACGTCATGCCTGGTTCAGTGAGGATGGAAAAGGCAGCAACCTGATGCCTGTCGCCAGAGGAGTTGGCAGACAGGGCAGCAACCAGGGCACATGAAATGGAGATGGTGAGATTAAAAGGACAATTGGAAATAGAGAAGCAGAAATTGGCAATGGAAGCGCAAAAACGCCAAAGAGCTCACTACTTGAGGATGAGAGAACTTGAATTGGAGCTTGAAGCCAGGAGGGCTTCAGCCCAGCAACAAGAGATTTGTGTAGCTCACAGATTGAGCTTTGCTGAGTGGGAGGTGGAGTCCAGCTCAGCTGGTGGCAGCAACATTCAGGTATCTAGTGCTGACAGCATAGCGCGCACACCTAGAGATATGGCCCCTGACTTGGAGGGGGTTAACTTACACCAGAAGGTTCAAGGGCATGAGGTAGCTCCAGTAGTGCGCAGCGTCCCTGAAGGGAATAGGGTAGCTGGTGTAGGAGTTCATGGTCCTAGTGGTGGGAGGGATTCCCCCATGGTTGAGGTCCTGGTTGGTGAGTGTAAAGACCGCCCAGAAGAATGTGGGTTGTGTGACAGAGACAGTCCGCTACTGTCTGGCCAGTCTCAGGAGAATGGTGTGGAGTATGTGTGTGAGGCGCTGGATGGAGAGGTGAAGGATAGTTTGGTTAACCCTGCTAGGGGGCTGTGTGATCCAATTCTGGGAGAGCATACTTTGAGTCCCAGTTTTCCAGAGCTATGCCAACACCTGTTTGAGAGTGAGTTCTCTGACCCCAGGGAGCTCACATTGGAGGCAGACCTTGTGGTGGATTCCAGAGGGTGTGGAGAGGCATTGAGGTGTGATCCTGTGGGGAGTGGCTCAGGTATCTTCCAGCCCAGAGTGGTGGAAGTGGCGCAGAGTAGCCCAGCTAGGTCCTGTAGTAGTGAGAGGGGTGTAGGGCCTCACGTCCTGTCCTTGAGGGGAAGGAGTGAGAATGGGTTTTGTCCCGGTAGTGCCCAACCTCAGTCTCAGAGCCTGGATGGTTCTTTAAGGGAACACCAGGTGGGGAGCCTAGGCTGTCCGGATGAGTCACCCTCTTAGGGAGATCCTCCAGTGGCTAGAGAACGTGGAGGCTCTGTAAACAGAGGTCCAGTAGTTCTGATATCTGGCAGTACCGCTCCAGTTGGGAGGGTGCAGAGGTCCAGATGGAGGGGCGAGAGGGGGAAAGAGTCCCCAGTGGAAGAACCAGTGGGTCAGGGGCAAGCCAGCAGGGCTGCGTCCCCAGTGAATGACCATGGGGACACCACTTCTGTCCTGGGGGATCTTCCCACACTGTCAGAGGGACAGGGGCTGGGAGATCTGCGCCAGGCAGGCTGTCGCACGGCACATGAGCTATGTGCCACCCTCAGGGGGGGCATGAGTGCTCCCCGGGAAGTCCTGGTGCACCAGGCAAGGGTTCAACTGCAGGGTTGGATCCCTGAGTTGGGGTCCCTGAGTTGGAGAGCCAGGTTCAGGTGTTGTCTGACCTGGAGGGTGGGACCACTGTAATCAGTGTCCTGACCCATGTCACTTCTAGGGGTACCACTCCAGTGGGGAGTGGGCAGTACTCTGGAAGGGGGTGCAGAGGGAGGAAGTCCTTGCCTCTGACCCCAGTGCAGTTTGAGGGTTTAGACCCTAGGATAGAGGGCCAGGTGCAGGGTGTCCCCCCTGACCTGGTGCCCCAGTTTCAGGATACCACCCCTGAACTGGTGAGCGAATTGTGCAGGTCACCTGCCTCAGGTGCCCTGACAATTCTGGAAGGGGGTACCACTCCAGGTGGGAGGGTACAGAGCCCCAAGGAGGAGGACTGGGTGTGGGAGATCCCACCCCAGTCTTTTGTCCAGCCGCCAGGTACAGGCCTGGAGCTGGTAGGTCAGTGCCAGGATGTCATACCTGACCTGACAGGAGAGAGAGTGGATAAAGGGTGCCAAGCACCTGGGGCTACTGCCCCCCGCTCTCTGTGGCCACAGAGGTTTGAGAGCCCTGAGAGGCATGAGGCCTGGGTCTCAGCCCTGACTACTGTCAGTGGCCACTGTGATTTGATGATTGTCTGTTGGGACACACCTGTGAGCAAGTTAAGGTTAGAGGCTGCACAGGTGGTGTCCACAGAGGAAGAAAAGGGTGCCCCATGGATTATTTTCTAAATAGTTGTGACCGTAGGGTCATCCTTGTTTTTCAAAAAGGAGCGAACTACATGGTCTTTTACACTTCGGGCTTTCTTGAACGCATGTAGGGGTGGGCTGGGTTGATTGATGTCATCAGATATTAATTCCCAGTGGTGGTTGATTATGCGTTTAATTCTGTTACTTTGGGTGTTGAAAGTAGTGACGCATACAATCCTGTCTTCCTGATCATCCTACGGTCACAACTATTTGGAATTTGCCTGCCATTGTGGGCCACTTCAGATGTGGCCAGTGTAAAGCATGTGACTGTGTCATTCAAACTAAGGAATTTACGTACCTTGACCACAAAATTCCGTTAAGATCACACACCAACTGTAATTCAACAAATGTCATATACGCTATCCTATGCCCATGTTCAAAGATATACATTGGTCAGACACAGCAGAAAGCCAAGTCAAGGATCCTTCAACACATGAGTAGGATCAGGTGCAAAGCCCAAGGTGCACCTTTGGTTGAGCATTTCTCCACGGCCGGCCATACACCGGATAGTTTGAAATGGGTAATCCTTGAAAAGGCTCTCTTAGGACCCCGGGGTGGCAATATCGCGAATATTTTAAATATTCGAGAGTTGAAGTGGATGCTAAGGTTCAATTCCATTGAAAATGGGCTTAATGAGCAAGATATCTCTTTTTCTCAATTGGCAACTCTATTGTCCACTTGAATCGAACCTTATGCATTTTTCTGTAAGACTAATCTGAAGCGTATGTGGCCTTTACCCTGATGCCAGAGGTACGCCACGATTCTTTTATGTGACTAGCAACTCTATTGTCCACTTGAATCAAACCTTATGCATTTTTCTGTAAGACTAACCTGAAGCGTATGTGGCCTTTACCCTGATGCCAGAGGTACGCCACAATTCTTTTATGTGACTATCAACTTCTAGTGAGACCTTGGACGGCCTTTACCCTCATGTGAGAGGTACGCCGCCTCCCTCCTAGGTGCGCCTTGCACTAAACCATTACTTCAATCTAATGTTGTGACCATTTTATGTTTAGCATTATACTTAAATTGAATGGTAAGAATTGTGTACGTTCCCTGATGCTAGTAGTATGCTACTTCCTGTTGTGTTTCAGACACTATCCAGTCTAGCTATATTGGTTATGGAATGATTTTCTTAGTAATGACATAAGATGGTTAATTTGCTATTCCCTTTGAATACACTAACTGTAAATGTGCCCCTGTCCTGACTAGTCGGATATATAAGCTAATTTCGAGTCTTATAATTGTGGGACACCCCTGATTAGCCCTTATAGGCATTTGGCATTAAATCAAGGACACAACTATTGCACTTCCCAGCAATATCACCGCAATGGTGGGCAACTCCGTCTTTGCTCAATTATCTATCTAAATTATGAGAATCAAAATAGATCCCCCCCCCTCTTTTGACGCCCAATGGAGGCTATAGACATACTTGTTCCATTGGTGGCTTGATCATCATAATTACGGGCGATTACACGTCCTTTGATCACCCTATAGCACTTGTGCTAGTATCCCCTAGTTCAGGCATGTCTTACACTGATTTGAATGACGATCTCTCTCATAATTTTATGTTTCCTGCATAGGTTTTGACAATAAATAACGCTTTTGAACACGCGGTCTTGTTGATTAAAATACAGTTTTGCTTTATAAATTCATTGAATTAAACTCGAGCATTTTGGCGTCATTGGTAGTCTTTCTACCATGCCTACACGGGAGCTCGGCACCACGTGACTCCATTACCATGGTGATATCATGACACCCGGAACCGGACTTCGCTATTGCGATTTCCAGCTCGTTGCGGGATGTGCTTCACTCCATACCCGGTAAGCGACATGTAGATGTATGTTAATACTTGATATACTACCCTCCCTCCGTGGGCCGATTCAACATCGTATCCTTCTTTTACGTTTAGGACAGCCCACAGCTTGTCTGACCCATCCAGACTTTACCACAATCGATTTTTGATCGCGCTTTCCATAATCCGAGGTGAGTGACTATCTGACCTTTGGGTCTTAGTGCTGGGATGCGGCTGGCCTTCCTTCTACTACATTTAGACCCCCGTCATTTATTTTCTCCTACAGTTTCGAGATTACTGACGGCACCTCGAACAAACAACATAGATTGAATTGGGGTCGTGCAGCTACCACCTCGTGGTAAGTTTTTTCCCCGCGCTCCTATCTATATATTGCTTACTGGCTTTTTAACTCATCTAAAATCCAAACTACTCCTAAATGCCGCTTTTAATTTTAATATTAGTTTCGCCATTACTGACGTTACCTTTGGACCGCGCTGATTGACTGAACCCGCGTTCTTTTGGCTACCACTTTGTGGTAAGTGTATAATTGTTGTGAACATCCGAGGCTGCACTTGGTCTACTATCACTATCATTAGTTGACCCGCTGCCTATATTTTGTGCCTTTATTCCAAGCCTATCCCAAGGTTACTGAGTTTTGATGTTGCCACACGCTGCCACCGACCCCGGTTTGGCCGCTCTCTACGTCTCTCCGCTATGTCACGCGAATGAATTTGTTCATTTATCGTTGTCCTAACTATCATGCAATGGAGAAGCCCTCATGATCAATTTAGTCTACTAGCCAACGCACACTAACTAACTATGTGGCGCAGTAATAATCTTATCCCCTACCATTACCTGATGACAACGATGTGTTTTTCACTCTCGAATTAAATAGGGATATTATTCCTCCTTGCTAATTTAAGAATTTTATTTTAAATAGATGTGTCCCCTACCCCCGTCCTGATGAAGACCCCACCGTAAGGACAGTAATTGTACCTGCATTTTAGAGGGTCGAAACGTCGACAACCATTTGCATTATCAACTCCACGCCTCATTGTTTTCATTGTTTGAACTTTGTGGAGTATGTTGTTTTGTGTAAATACTACTTTGAACCATATGGTCCTCATTTCTGCACAGACTGTGTAGTATGGAGTAATGTTTCATATATACATTGACTAAAGTGTCACTTGCATATTCCTTCCACTTTCCCTTCACTTTATCCTCACAGAATCACTTTCCCTCCCCCCCTTGTCGTTTAGGGCACTGTGAAACCACTAATGTACTTTCTTGTTTGATACAAAGTATATATTTGGTATATACATTCACATTGTGATTAAAACAATGTGAACATATTCGTTTCTTGATTGATTTATTTGTATTTCTGTTTTTTAAATTTGTTCGTTCATTACTGGGACCCCT